>NC_069714.1:5350861-5682111 GCF_027358585.1 Pangasianodon hypophthalmus | reverse complement strand
ACCTTCATTTATCAGTTTAGCGTATACTGTGAATGGACGTTGTAGTACGTCTGTTTTAGTATCAAAGCAGGACCTGATTTAGCGCAAATATTTCACAGAAAAATCCACGTAAACAGGCTCGTGTGTTACGTTTCGCATCTTTGTTAGAATCTGTTGTAACAGAGCCACGTGTGTTTATTAAACTAGTTTACTGAGTTGAAATTGTTCTGCTTGGTTTATTATGCACTTTTGTCCTTCGTAGTTAGTTTAGCCTGCAACCGTGGCGTTGTACATCATGATATGTGAGCTGCTTCACAATCAAATACCAAGCTGTGCATCACCCAAAATATTCTGCCATAATAACCTCATTCACAGTTTCAGAGCAGATTAGAAGGAAGGTTGGTGCGTAAAAGCTGAAGTTAAACTGCAGCGAGTATCTTTGATTAAATGCATTTAGCGATATTTAGCATGTAGAATGGAGCTTTTGTATTTTTCCAGGGCTAAAGAACATTTTCTAATAAATTTGTGCAGCTCATCATCTGTGCAGAGTTCACCCCAGGCTCAAGTGCTCTCATGTTTGAGAAATTAAAGACATGCACTGTTCACCAGATGAGTAATTCAGGTGAGGCTTTTCACATCGATTGGCTCGACCACATGAGCTCTGGCATGGCTAGAGTGCCCGATTGCCAAGTGGGCCAAAGCTGGGCATCTGCCAGCGCAAGGTTAATTACACATTATTCATACCTCACGCCTCTCTTAACGATTTACATTTACCAACATGCAGTCGAGAGACGTGGTCGACCTTTGCAGGTGACTGTTTAGCTGAGCATGCAAATACAAAGCACACCTCTTTCCTTGCACAATCCTGTTGCAGGATATGGCTGTAAATCACATCAGCGTGCTCCGAGTGTTTTAGTCAGAGTGAAAGTGTGTGGTGAAGTTTACGATGTTAACACACCAAACACCGGCACTGGTGGTTTGACTCAGCACCAATTGTAATCGCTTCATTTCACATGTCTTTTTACAAGTCTTGTAAAGTATATGCGAATGTCTGGCACTGCTTTCCCACCCAAAGTTCAGTAACCAACATTATTGTCATATTCATATATATACATATATATATATATATATATATATATATATATATATATATATATATATATATATATATATATATATACATGAGAACTTTGAAATCTTTCCTTGGATAAAGTCTGAGAGCTTATCAAGAAAAAGACCACATTTGTCCTTGTGTCTGTCTTCAGCTCAAGTGTTTGTTATCCGATGTTCAGGGTGGCTCATTATCCTGAGATTTTATTGATCGTCAAATTAAAAGCATATAATAAAACCAACTGGGCAAGTAGAAAAATAAGTTTCTAAGAGCGTTCTCTCATGATATTGGTTTTCCAGTTCATCCCAAAGCTTTTCATTGGGGCTGAGGTCAGGACTCGTCCACACCGGCTCTGGTAAACTATTGTCTTTGTGCACAGGGGCATGGTTCATGCTGGAACAGGTTTGGGCCTCTTATTTCCTCTACAGCACACATTGACATCCTATACGATTGTGTGCTTCCAGCTTTGTGGCAACAGTTTGGGGAAGGAACACATATGAGTGTGATGGTCAGGTGTCCACATACTTTTGGCCATACAGTGTATTTTTAAGCATTGTAATCTTCCGGATGTGTCACGGTAATGCCATTGGCATTTCTAATGACGAAAAATGTACTTTGCAACTCCTATATTATTTATTTGCCAAAGCTGACTGTTAATACTGTCACATAACAAATTACGACAATGTCATAAGTAAGGAGTATGTATTCTGTAGCTCTTCTCGTTTCTGAGGTTGACAGTGTCTATGCCTGTACGTCGTCTTCCACCAATAAGATATAACATCATTTCTTTGACATGCCATCATCCATAATTACAGTTTTGGCACGATGAGGAAATTTTCCTTTGTAAAGCAGATCGTGCCACTTCTCCAGCAAATCCCCCAAAACAAAGATTTTTCCTTACGCTCAGAATGACACACGTTTAACCCCCAAGCCACAGCGAGCACACCGACAGCCAGGTTTGCTAAGCCTTTCGCATTAGCGAACACTCGAGCCTCATATTTTCAACCTGAGGTCACGAGATGACAAACATGGAGAAGGAGCCACAGAAAACAGTGATCTTATTTAAAAAAAAAAAGTCCATTAGTCGTATTTCGTCCCTGCAGTCTCACCTTGACCACTGGCCACAAAGGCCATTAGAGCTCGAAGACGTGATGATTTTCAGAGCATTTGATTTCAGCACGTCATCTCCTGAGCTGTTAGCAAATATTTATCTTGCAGTGAAAACATTTAATTTGTTTTGTTTCCTTGGTGAAAAGAGGCAATTAGTGTTTCTCCTGCATGTTTCTTTAATGCCGCTCGGACGGATGTTTTTCTCCCTCGAGATCAGATGTCCATTTGGAGCCGTATTCTCAGGCTCTCTGAGATTATTACCTCGTTATTAATGACTCGTAGCACTGCTGGCTTGTTTGTGACTACAGTCTACAAGTCGAACGAAAGAAATGACGATGATTACTTGCACATATAGAGTAATAATAGTGTAAATAGTTGATTATGAATTGTCCTCCAGCCCTTTAAGTATGCAGAGGAATTTAATTTTAACTCTCCATATTTGGATATTTGTTGTTGTTGTTGCTGTTGTTTTTTCTGAGAAGTGTGCAGGTTTATTTGGTGAGGTTTTTTTTTTGACTGATAGTTTGACCTTGTCTTGCTTGTATTTTGATCCTCCTCACGACGTGGACTTCTATGACACGGGCAGGTCGTCGTCCAAGATGGAGATGCCCGCGTGAATTATTTACAGCCTCGGCTGACCACTGCTGACGGAGGGGTTATTTGAAATCAAAATGTGCTGTCTTTTGTCCCTTGACGCTTTTCTTTGGCCCTGTACTGCAGAGCTTGAAATTAACGGCGTCCTGTCAGCGGGACTGTTAAAAAAGGGCTGAGGACAGTACGAGTCCTTGCTCAGGATGATTGCAGGACAATAAAAAAAAAAGTGTAATCAGTTTAACAAAGACTTTTTC
Source organism: Pangasianodon hypophthalmus (assembly GCF_027358585.1). Lineage (NCBI taxonomy): Eukaryota > Metazoa > Chordata > Actinopteri > Siluriformes > Pangasiidae > Pangasianodon > Pangasianodon hypophthalmus. Next base: position 5,679,063 of record NC_069714.1, on the reverse strand, counting down.
AGCAGTCCTCGAACATCGAACTCACCAGGGGCAAGATCGTCAAAACTTTCTGTAGCTCACATTTTCAGTGGCCTTTATTTTTCCAAAGCAAACACTCTGAATAAACCAATTTAAAGAGTTCACATTAGACCTGAAACTGTGCGAATTAGAAAACTACATGAGCTCAAGGCTGCAGAATAGAGATCTGTGCTAGATATACGCCGAGGGGAAAAAGATTACGAGCTGTACAGCACCGGGTTTTTTTTTTTTTTTTATCTGAAAATCAACTGGGTTTTTTTTGTGTGTTTTTTTTTTATTTCTTTTTTTTTGTTTTGTTTTTAAATTGGTGCACACTGTGGAAGCGAGATATTTTTTGCACCAGCAACAGTTGCACAGCATTTCAACAGCTTTATCTGTGGCTTGGGTCTTACCTTTCTGCCTTTAACTTTCTGTGCTCCGCGAGTGTCACACGAATGGAGACGGAAGGGGAGCATGGTCCCTGTGACCACGACATAGTTTCAAATAGTTTCATGCAAACAATAGGGCTGATTAGGATAGAGAGAAAATCGCGTTAGAGTATTATAGGTTTTTGAGATAAGTACTAGATCTGTCTAGCAAAGGAGAGTATGAGTACAACATACTGGTATAAGCTTAACTTGGGGCGTGGCCAGATATTACGCCATTACAGCGGGAAAAAACCTGTGCACTGGCTATGATTCGGCTGTTGCTGCATTCGCTAATGTTAGTGTTTAGGGTTTTTTTAAATTAATTACTTGTTAACAAGGTCAACAATGCTACAGAAGTAAAGTCAGGAGTGTAAATAAACATAAGGAGTTAGTAGCTGTAAATAAGCTCAGTATAAAATTGAAATAAAATGATATAAGCTACGTAAGCATGTGCTCTGTGGTGATACTGAATTCTTGTACCCTGACAAACAACACCTTTCATTTTCTTAATTTAAAACCCCGTTCATGTTTTGAGAGTGAAGACATTTGTACGTCTTTATCTGTTTGGTAAACGCGGACAAGAGAAGCTAAGGCCCCGTTCACACCTGGCATTATCAACTGCATGTATTTTCAGGCAGAAATGTCCCACGAATCCTCTCTCATGTACGTAGACACACTGTTTCAAACATTTTAATCGCGTGGTCTGCTAACGAAACTTGTAAATGAATGAGAGATGAGATGACGAATGAAATTGTGAGAAGCAGCTGCTTTCAATTCAATTCAAAGAAGCACTATCAGGCTACATCTCTAGTGCAAGACAATAGACAGTGTCAGTAGTAGAGACGAAACACTTCAGTATCTGCTGTTATTGCGTCATCTTTATCCATTAACCTAGCAGCAGAGAGATCTAGCGTTCAGCGCATTTTCCAAACAGTCTCGCAGTGATTACATATTTTCCGGCCAGAGCGATGACGCAGTCGATTAGTTGGTCCTTCACTGCTGTCCGGGACGCATCGAGACACGTTCACGTTCACACTACAGGTGTGATGTAGGCATACGAGTCCCAGTCCACCTCCGAATGTGGTTTGAGTGAACGGATCACGATACGTCCTCGAGATGCATTTGACCCCGTTCACACCTGCACTTAGCGCTGACCGCTTACGATCAGATCACCCAGGACGCGGGTTAGTAACAGGTGTGAACGGGGCCTGGGCTACATCAGAGAAAGATGATTTGATGCTCTGCTCTGCAGTCAGACCGCAGGTTATTAAGGTTTGCATACGATACGAAAAAGAAACACGTACTACACAGTACAACACAATTTATTATCTCTCGATCTTAAAGCTGCAGTCGTCAGTCATTCCAAGCTTACTAGGCAGCCTCGAATAATGTGTGTTACATGTGCGTGAAAAATTGATCAACAGCTTGCTGACTTTTTTTGTCTACAGTGTCTATAAAAACACAGTCGTCCTCTACGCTGGAATTCATATACCAAACCAAAACCCGAGCGCTCTCACTTACCCAGCGTGAGAGACTTCTGATTTGCACTTTGTATACAGCTACACTGGCAGTCTGAGAACAATAAGTGCCGCTATCTCATCCTGTCCTGTGGTTGTTGGTTTTGTTTGTTTTTTTTTGTTTTTTTTTTCTTTTGCCTTTGCCTTAGTAACAAAACTGAATGTTCTAGCATGGTGGAAAGTTACAGCAAGTCAGTTTATTGAAACACAGAGATTTTGAAGTTTGATGTACAAAAGAGCTCTGAAAAAGTTGGTATAAATTAATGCATTCTGTATTTCTTCCTTTTTTCATTGCTATCAGAGCGGTTTTGCTTCTGTGGCTGAGTTCGTCAGATTGCGCACGCAGTGCAGTGGGAAAGTGACAGAAAAGATGCCTTTAGATTATTGCTGTGTATTAAAGATGCCTTTATGTCACTGAAGACTAGCCTCGGAGACGGTAGAGCTAAATATCATAACAAGGGAATATTACTGCTGATGGATAATTAAAAATGAATACGAAACATAAAAGGCTGTGGTGATGTCATGATGCTGATTTTCCTGATGGAGCTGTGAAGAGCAGATGATAAGACGAGATCATTCGAGTCTCCTCTGAAACAGTAAAAATGTTCAGACCGTAATGTTACCTGTCGTCTCAACCTCTTCAACTCTTCGATTTCGGATCGAATGCGCCGAACACAGTGCTGATGCTGATGGCGTATTGTTCAGCCCTAGCGTACTCGCGACTTTTCACTCTGTCTGTTAGTTTACATGTCTGTTAAAAAATCCTAAATACTTATTTTTATTTTTAAAAAATAACGTCCCTTTATCTGTATGTACTGTATAAAATGGAAACCTGAACGGAAATGGAAACTCGTTTCCATTAAAGCGTGATAAAGAGTGGAAAGAGGCTGTTTTTTAAATAGAATAAATACTAAAATAAAATATTAGGCACGTGTTAATATTAAATGCACACTTTTTTTAAGCAGAATTATTTTTTTCCCTTATACATTACAATAATTTTTGCTTTTACTTTTGGTTGGAAGCTGAAAAATGTGAATGTTTGGGGGAAAAGAAAACCTTCGAAATTGGCCAGCCTCCTTTATTTGGTAATTATTTGAATGTTGAGATTTATTAGAGTGAAAATAGTGATGAATCTGCAGCGTGAAACTGAACGTGTCTAGGAATATTGATGAGCAAGTTTAGCTGAGTGTTAGCTAACTGTTGGACAGCAGTCTATAGGTTTGTGCCATTTTTTTTTTTAATACCACGGTGCTGCTGAATTCTCTGAATTCTGATTGATCGGAAACAGTTGATTAATTCTCTATAGCAGCAGCTCCGACGTTAGTGCCGGCTGTAATTCAAGTCACAGGTTTATATTAATGCGCTCCTTCTAAGACGTTATTGTCTAATACATAAAGCAAGAGCTACACATAAGTACACAGGGTAAAGTGATTAAAAATGCATTGTTTATGCACCTTAGAAGCTGACAAAAGTATTTTAATATGAAATTTGTATACACTGTATGAATTATAAACATGTCACATTAAATAAAATTCAAATTTTTCTATGGTGTATTTAATAAATTAACATTTTTCCAGTTTTTATTTGTTTTCTTCTTGGTTTATGAATTGCTATGGGTAAGATTTCAGATTTCAAAAAGTCAGAACCGTAAATACCAATCCCAAAAATTAAAATTTAAAAAATAAATCTAGATTTTTAATGTGACAAGTCTGAAATTCGTATTTATATACTTTTGTCAGCTTCCAAGCTTCTTAGTTGTTTGTAACAAAGAAAATGGAGAATCGTTGATATGGTGAGGTTTTTTTTTTCTAAGGAGATGTTTATTTCACATTTATGGAAGGAGTCTCCAGTGTCAACGCTTTGAAATATCACTTTGTAAAGAGTTTGCGTTTTCTCGTGTCTCTGGAACTTGACAAGCTGCGTTTATTTTTTTTGTCTTATTAACAACAAATGAGGAAAAACATAAGGATGGTGAGGAGAGAGCTGTTTATTGCTGCTATGAAGTGAGAATTGTTTTCAACAATATTCAATTAATTAAAAAAAAAAACTACAAACTGATAATAAGTATGACTTGCGATAAGTGTAAATCAATTCTTTATTTAATTCTTTTATATAAATTAAAAAAATAGTCGTTGGTGAATTGCTGTAGTATAAGAGGAATAAAACACTTTAGGACACGCTGTTATAGGAAAATAATCTTCGGCATGGTAACAGTAACTTGTGATTTAGGGCTCGTGTAACGTCCCTTTATCTGTATGTACTGTATAAAATGAAAACCTGAACGGAAATGGAAACTCGTTTCCATTAAAGCGTGATAAAGAGTGGAAAGAGGCTGTTTTTTAAATAGAATAAAATAAATGATGCACCGCACCGCACCTCTCCTTGCCTCCGTTTGGCTACAGACCAAGTGAATGTTTACGTTAAACGTGTAAATCCAGCCATCACTCGGATCACAAGCGGCACAAACGGTGGCCTCAGACGTATCGTAATGGTCAGCGGAAAGGCCAGGTGTAATGCAGGTGCAGAAGAAATCAAAGCAGAACGTGTATGAGAGATGCTCTGAAATACACAGGACCTGAGAAGCTCGGAGGGGAGCACAGGAAGTGTACGAGCGCGTTAGTTAATGAGCAGATGAAGGAGAAGCAGGTGTCGGCGCTCCGTGGAGGAGGCACGCTGGGAACGCACTGACGGTGACACAAGCGCCGCAGGAAGATGGAAAACATTGTTTTGTCGAGCGCAGCAGCTTCCCGTCAGGCTGAGCGATGAGTCCGTGTAAACGACTTGACCACTGCTCGGGACTAAATCTCCTCCAGTAGATTACGCTCCAGGATGAACACCGATGCGTGTTTCGTCGCTCTGTGCAGGTGAAGCTAATGCTGATCATTAGCCACGCGCTGATCATCTCTAACCTGATCTATTCATGATGACCTCGTTATCGTGGACACTTCGAACGCTCGCCGGCAGGCAGAACCCTTTTTCACTCAGCGCTCGTGGAACCTGCAGTTCATCTGAAGCCTGCTAGGCTCACAATTATTGTTTACAAAACTTTTCATAAATCACTTTTCTAGAGTGGAGAAACTCCGTGTAGCATAAATAACTTCAGCCATTCGAAAATATGTTGCTGTGTGATGTGTGATGGGTTTCCCCAATAATTTTATCCTATTGTCTGTGGAGGAAAATCCTTACTTTTATGCAAATTATTACCAAATTTGCATAAGAAAAATATATTAGGCTAAGTTTTAAAAAGTGCATATTTTTTAATGTATTGTGATTAAAAATGATTGTACTCATGTTGTGCCGCAACGGTTCATTTTTAAATCCGTTTTTATTATTTCCGCTGTACAGGTCCCTGTGTATGAGCTGTTACTATAGAAACAGCAATGTATTAGAGCGAGCGCATTAATATTAACCTGTCGTTCACGTTGCAGCCGGAACTACCTGTGCTCTTATACAGAAATAATGCACACCTACTGACCAATCAGGGTCGAGAACTCAAATAATAATCGATTAATCAGGGGAAATGTGGTGTTTAAATGAGAAAGGCTGCAACATATACTGTATTATTTGCCTTTTTTCCCCCCAGTAATATAACCTAAAACAAACCTGCACATTTAACATCTTGTAACTCTACTGATTTTCTCCTCTTGAGCTAATCTAATGCTTATTCTCTGTAACAATAACCAGTTTATAAGGATTTTAATAAGGAATTTCTGTAAAAAAACAAAAGAAAGAAAGAAAGAAAGAAATTTGTGGGTTTCTCCTTATGGATCGTTCTCTTTACGTCGTTGTCTAAATCATAAATCACGCGTGTTTCCTATCCGGTGCAGGAATTCATGTTAAACTTCACACGGACGCTGTGAGAAACGACGTTAAACCTTTTTCCCCCGCATACGATCTGAAATCTCCGCTCGAAACCAGTTTTTCAGGTTTTTTTTTTTTTTTTTTTTTTTTTTTTGCGTCTTACTGCTGGCTGATTGACAGTTGACAATATTAAAAAAAGTCTTGCGTCATGTGCTTGCCACAGAGACAGAAAGCTCAACAATCTGGAGTTTGTTCTCATTTAGCTTAGCTACAGCGCAGTAGTATTGCCATTTAGCTTAGCGTGCATCTGAATTTAGTTCTTAATTTTAAAAACACCGTGCATCAGCACAGCGTAATTGAGCACTGGATGCATTTCGAGGCTTTGATAATGATCACGCAGCTGGAAGCTCATGAGCACAATCAATATTTGAGGATTAATATCTCACTTGGAAGGATGTAATGAACAACAAATGTTTTTTTTTTTAAATTATTATCCCATTAGATGCGCCTTGTATTGTTGGGTAATAGATATGCACCAATCCCAATTTCTTCCATTTTCAACATGACATTGATGTTGAAGCTCTGAATATCGACCGACACCTGATACTGATCTGATATCGACATCCTCACAGCGACTCTCTGCCAGATCCAGGAACAGGATTAGTAAAATTTCAGTTCATAACACTAGACTTAATGAAAATCGAGGACGAGAAGGTTCAGAAAAAAAATTTTTCCACACGCACACAGAGTTCGCTTTGTACCAGAGTGGAGCAGGGATATTTATCAATGACTAAAGTGCACATGTTTCTGCTTTATGACAGCGGTGCACTGTGGAGAAGTTTATGCACATGTACAGAATAAATGGCATTAACAAGACTCGTCCTGTAATTGTAATAAAGTAAATTATATATTGGCTACAAGATTAAATCAACGACCAAAAAAAGGGTGTTAACATCCATCTGTATGAACAACCAGGCATTAAACCTTTAACATTTCACAAATTATATACATAGCAAGAGCTCCTCAGTCAATACTCAAGTCCCAGGAACAAATTTTAGAGTGTAACATTGGACAAGAAGCAGATTTCCACTGTTTTATACTGATCGGGCAGAAGGTGTGCATTATTTATATATAAAATATAAAAAATGTATATAGACACTGACAGAAAATACAAAAAAAACAATTACAATTAGTCTAAGATTCAAAATTGAAAAAAAAAAAAAAAATTCTTAATATGTTGCAGTTTCCAATAACGAAATTAGAAACAAACATGAAAAACATCTAAGAAATTAAAATAGAGCTTCAAAGGATTTCATTTCAACGTATTCACTGGGTGCAGATCACGTAAAATTTAAAAAAAAAAAAAAAAGAGGTTTGATGTTAAACTGCCGCTGTACCTAAACTTGATGGCACACGGCAAGAAGGATCTTGCCCGGACTCTTCACTGCTCTCCATCCATCATCACAACAGATGCTCTCTGATCTATTAAGTGCACTTTGTTGTTCTAGGCCTCGGTGACGGATACGTTTTATTCAGGCAGAGTGCCCTAGCACTTCAGAGTTAGGCCGTAGCGGACGTGCCTTGTTTTGCATTTCAACCTTTAGGAAGGAGTGTAGGAAGTGATGTAAGCTCGATGTAAGCCCGCAGGATTTTATTACTGGCTTGAAATAAGGGAAAGCTAGTGGTCTAGTGGAGAGAGTGGGATTTACCCGTTTGAAAATGGCTGACCTTTTGTTACATAAATAGCTTCATTCCATCTTGTGTACCCGAGTTCACAGATAAGCAGTAAACTTTAAATATAGCAGTTTTCATATGGAAGAGATTGTTTTAATCCGAGCCGTAAGGTGGATCATGCACAGGGTGAACCGCCGCAGCGGCGCCTGCACCCGTACATCATTCACACAAAGTTGTTTTTCTTCAGAAGCGCCTGCGTGACCACTCTATAGCGTCACCGGTGCACAGAACGGCGCCGCTATTGCGTCCAAATTGCACAGTTGCACTGAACAGAACAAATTGTTTTGCTGTGAGGCCGCATGCAATTCGAGAAAGCTGGCCTTCAAATTCTCTGTGGAGGAAAATCCCTGTTCCAGGAATTTCAGTCCCTTTTTTTGGTAAGCGATCTGTAAGGCAAAACCGCAGAGCCAGCGAGGAGATATCATGTCACTGATCTCAAAAGGCTGCAGCGCTCTATGGATGATTTTTTATTTATTTTTTTTTTTGCTAGGTTTCATTTCTCATTTCACCGGAGGCCAGAAAAAGAATAAATTGCGTATTAGGCCACATATGGGGAAGTGAAGGTCAGGACTTAGAGATGAAATATTACATTTAGCAAAAAAGTGTCAAGTCAGATTTCAAGATTTGGAGTGAAAAGGGTTAAGCAAACAACCTAAACAAGATTCTGTCCCGCACATATTTGCATAACTGCAGAACAAGAGAAGGAGGCATCTCACGCAGCTTGTTGTGTACAGAATAATATGGCAGTTAATTTATAAAATGTTCTGTTTCAACACTTTTTTAAGCAAATTAGTTACCATATTTTTTGACATGTCAGGTCCTGTGCCTTCAGAGAATTCTTTGTTTATATCACACCTTTCCGCGGTGTGTTTTTTAGGCGCTCACCTTTTTAAACTCGGTTAGCCGTGCTGACAGAGTGGTTCACGGTTCCTCGTTAAAAATAGCAGCCAAGGAGCGCTTGTGTTCGTACGACCAGCAGCAGAATATGGGTCAAAGATTTATTGAGTCACATTGAGGAGAGTTTAGAGGGTGAACTGGCTATTCCCACTACTTCTGCTCCCTAGAAAGCTTCACGCACTCGTTAACTCCTGAAACCAGACGTTCTCCAGAGGGAACGCCAGAAAACATGGTGGAATGAAAAGTAAGAAAAAAGAGAAGCTGATGAGGGAGAGAGTTTTTTGTTTATAGCTGATAAGTGATAAATGATAACGGGAACTAACTTTGTTCAAGGATGTTAAAAATGTAACTGTAACTGAAATTGGATATAAAGTACGACAGCAGTTTGCTGTGGCATTAGCGGAATAACATAATTAGAAAATAAACAGAAGAGGATGTTACAGTTATCAGAGGAAGATGATACAGAGATCAAGCTAAGCTACAAGTTACTCTGCAAATATCTACTTAGCTACAGTACTATAAAGTTAGAGAAACATCACTGCTGCAAAAGTACATGAGTTACAGCCTCAATTTTAATTCAAGATAATAGTCAAAGGAAGTCAAACTGTTTGTTATTGTATAGGTTTTTTCTTCTTTTTTCTAAATCACCAAATGCAAACATAATTATTATTTTTTTTCTTTTTTCTTTTTTGCATTTGGTGCATAAAGTCAAGTGTCCGTTGTCAAGTGTATGTTGACAGCCCTAGTGGAAATACGTTATTTTTCACAGTGGGTCAAAATATGAACTGCAGCGGACTGGTGTCCCATTCGGGAAGTATTCCAGATCCACCCTGGCCCTGACCTTAAAACATGGTTCTTGAGGATAAATGAATTTAAAGGATGTAAAGAGGCTGAAATCTGTTCCAGCATGACGATGCCCCTGTGCACAAAGCGAGCTCCATGAAGACATGGTGTGTGAAGGTTGGAGTGGAAGAACTCGAGTGTCCTGCACAGAGCCCTGACCTCAACCCCACTGAACACCTTTGGGATGAACTGGAACACTGACTGAACCCCAGACCTCCTCACCAACATCAGCGCCTGACCTCACTAATGCTCTTGTAGCTGAATGATCACAAATCCCCACAGCCACGCTCCAACATCTAGTGGAAAGCCTTCCCAGAAGAGTGGAGCTTATTATAACAGTAAAGGGGGAATAAATCTGCAATGGCATGTTTGACCATGTAGTATATAAATAATCAAGATGCATAATGAAAACAAATTACAATCACATCAAGATGAAATCACTGATTCCCTCCTCCAGTGCTTCAGTTTAACTCTGCACTGGAGAAGCTTGTTCATTCGCACATCCATTTTTTGAAACAGTAATTCCTCCATGTTCTCCGTAATCCTGATTAAGGCGACTTGTTGTGTCTCTGGAACTGATCCTCTCTGTTTATCCCCACCAGGGGGCTATTAGCTAATTAATTCCACCACATCATTTGTTCTTACTGAGTCATTCGCAGCAGTCAGATTCAAGTGAATCACTGAACATCGGTTTATTTTTGGTAATGTGTACAATAAGACAGACGAAAGCACACTTTTTTTTTTTTTTTACACAGTAGAATTGTGGCCAGTGAACTGTTACTATAAATCTTGACACTTGCACTGGGTGACATCTAGAAATATTTCTAATAATATCCTTTTGTTAAAAATAAAAAAGTGATACAATGCCACTCCCATCATGCCCCGCCCTCATGTTTTTTTCCCTCTTGCCCTTTCATCCTCGTCTAAAAAAATATATAAAACACTTCTTTTATAAGCTTCTTCAGTCTAAATGTAGTGTATAAATTATAAATCCAAGACGTCCATGCTCGAATTATGTCACATCTATACTTATTTAGACCATGATCGCTCATGATCGGTGAATATACTCGGACTGAGCGAAGAGAAAAAACAAAGAAGTACACGACATTTTAAGTATTTTTTTCATTTCATCATATTTTCAGTGTGAGAAATTGCATTAGAACAGTTTTACACTAAATTTTAGAACTGCGTAGTTCTACGTTTTATTATAACTGAATGCTTCATGCGTTTTTCTTTCTCATTGTGAGGAATTTATTTAAGCTCTACGATTTATTTGTATTCTGCACTAAATTGAGAATATTTTAGAAAACGGCTGTTACTTTTCTTATGTGTAAGTAAAATGCAAACATTTGGGTATTTCAAATTACTGTTTAAAATCATTCTTATCTAGCTATCAGTCTGTTTTCTTTCCCAAAATGATCATCAAGGAATAGCACAGATTACGTGTTAGTCGTTCCTGTAACCGATTACATCGTCCCATCACAGGTTGCTTTCCTAATGACAAAGATACACATCGTTTATGACGTTTTTCATCATAGCACTGACATCATGAGACAGCCTTTTGCGACACATTAGCATTCTGATTGTACTGTTGCAACAGCGCAGATGCGTAAAGACATCTGTGAATATATCATCTCGCTTTCTAAATTTAGCTTTTTTTTTTCTTTTTCTTTCTCACCCAACGTGAGCAGTCAGAGGCCACAGCTGTAGTCGTTTGTACTGTTATACAGCACGGCTGGTGCGCCATTCGCCACACAACACGAAGCACGTTTGCACATTTATCCCGAGAGCAGCCTAATAATTGTCCTGACAAATACAATATATGTTTTCTTCTTTTTTAAAATATATTTCTGAGCAATGATCAAGTCATATTCCTTGCGAGTGATCTTGCCCATAAAACTGATTTTCCTCCTCAGTGCTGATCACGAGTTAACAGGAAGCAATAAAAACACGGTGGAGGGGGAAAGAAAAAAAACAGGAATGTGTACCAGAGCCGGTACATGGGGTCTTATTACAAGTATCTCTTTTTATGTAATACCCTTGAAATTCCACGATCACTATCAAAGTTGGCCATTTTGACCTATACCCTCCCCTCCACCCCCTGCTAAGATGGCGCCAGTCGTCTCTCCTCTTAGCCTGCACAACCAGTTCTCAAATACCTGGCCCCGAGCTCCAACTGCTCCTTAATGTCGCCCTGGGTGCTCTTAGCTCAGAGGCGACAACCATTGGCAACGTTGTGCAGTGCGAATGCCAGCAAGCATTTAAAGACGTAAATGTGACTCAACAACCTCTCATTAAATTTAATAAACGTCTTTTCACGCCTCGCTTGTTTAAAAACATTTAAGTGTTTTTCAGACTATACAGGCTGGCCCTAAAAACAATCCCAAAAAAAAAAAAAAAAAGGTTTGGATTAGTTGTGGGTTGAAATACTTCATGTTCAGAACAATCAGAGCCTTCATGTTTAAATGCCTGCGAGATCAGGAGCGATAATGACTGTTGATAATGGCTTCTTGTTTGTATAGTAAACATGCACATTGACAGAGGATGCATCAGATGATATGCAACACACACACACACACACACACACACAGAGCTTGTTCTCCGCTGTGGCCGGAAGATAGAGCGAGCCACCTCAAAGTACACATGGTCTGCTTTTGGTCACAGAAGCTAAATAGTGTTTATTGTTCGATTTTACTGTGTTGTTTTTTTGGTAACCCACATTTAAAATAACAACCCTGTATCTCATTTTTCCACCTTATTTAAAAACCCGTCATCCCAACGAGGATGAATATTGCAGTAGATCTAAACTGTAGCTTGCGCTTGATTTAAGCTGCAGATTTACGCTGGTGATTAGTGATAAATTAACAACAGACGAATAAAAAACAAACTCTGAGCAATCCCTTAATGTGTGTGTGTGAGTGATAGCGAATTATTAGACTTCTACAGTGCAGCCTATATGATGTGTAAAGAGCTACGGTTGTGTTATCAGGAGCTTCCAGTCTTTTTTCCTGAAAAGGTGACCATGTGATGGTTCTTTCATCGGTTTGGGATGCGACCCGTTGGGACTGAGTGTCTGCTGTTTCTGAGCAGTTGCATCACGCTGCCACTTGTCACAGTGAAGGCTTCAGCATTAAAAGATAAAATGTCCCTCTTCCGTTGTCTGTGCAGGCGCCATCCTGGGACGCTCCGAGACACGCGAGTGTGTGCACTACAACTACAGTCCGAGCTCGGAGCAGCAGGGCAACCGCACCGGCATCGAGGCCTGCGTAGGAGACAAGGACAAGCGGCTGCACTGCTTCGCCACGTGGCGCAACTTGTCTGGGAACGTAGCAGTGGTGAAGCAGGGCTGCTGGCTGGATGACGTAAATTGCTACGACAGGTACGCTTGCTTTTGAGCACAACAAATCGCTACGCTGTAATCGCCACATCTCATGTTACAAACGAGCTTAAAGCTGGGTACTTTTTTAAAAGAAAAATAAAACAAGTCTAAAAGAGTAAAGCACTTCAGGTTGTGCTGTTATAAAGGGAACAATCCACAGCGGTGTGGTGTGAGCTGTTACCACCCCGAAGTGTTTTCCTCTTACACCACAAGGGCACTTTATGCTTGTATGTAGTTACATTTAATGTCGTGGAACGCCCATGAGACAGGTAAGTGTGTATTATAAACACAAACTCGTCAACGGCTCGTTTTTCTCTCTAGAAGTTAATAAGACAAGGCTGACGTTATAGAAAATTATTTCAGACCTTCATATTTGAGAGTTACAGTCAATTTTTAGTAAAAAAATAAAAATAAATAGAAAAAAAGGTATTCTGGCAGTGTCCTGAGCAGTGTAACTGAATCCTGGCAGTGCTGCTGCAGTATTATATGGCATTTAATGTTTTAAAAAAAATATGAGCTGTAAGCAGATGATGTACTGGGCTGTACAGTTGTCATACCTTGAAATTCATGCAGTCTTTCCTCTAATAAATAAAAAAATAAATAAGGAACTACAGCCCCAGAGTTGTGACAGGTAGTCTATAACTGTCATGTGTCCCGCTTTTCGTTGAATACCAAACCGGTGCAAAAGTTTCATCATCCAGTGTAACCTCTCGAAGAAGTTTTGCCCCTGAAGTTTGCAAAGCTGTGGCTGCTTTGTAATTTCCTGTCACAATTAATGGAAGAATCATTCTGTCCAAATGGCAGTCACAATAAAGAAAAGTCACGATCATTACAAATTCTTTTAGCCGCTCCTTTGTGGCGGAGTGTGTTCAGGGACAGCAGTAAATCCCCCATTCATCAGCCATATGGGCCCCTACTAAAGATAGCACACATTCCACGCTGAATATTGATACAAAGGCGTCCCGGCTTTGAGTAAACATGTTTTCTTGTGAGGTTTGACGTGAACCCATTTGCCTTTCTATCACGATGTGGTTGGGGGAGGAGGTAAAAATCCGCTCGTCCTTATCTGTCCATCAGTAGTAAGGTGGCAAAAAGCCAAAGCAGAAAGGCACTTGCCTGTACTCTCAGTGCTTGCCCTAGCATGCTGCTGAACCTGTTTACCTCACACCCGTTGAAACTGGAAGGGACTTTTTGAAAAAAAAAGGAAAAATAAAAGCAGCCTGTGGCACGTGCATGATGAGAAGTTAACAGCCTCACCTCTCTCTTTCTCACTCCCTACTTATCTGAACAAAAGGCCCCTGGAATGCGATCCACTCTCCTTATGTTTGCAGCCGTGTGTGCACGATTTCCTCTAGTGGGGTTTTTTGTTTAGTTAATCTTCGTTTATCTGCTCAGAGCTAAGCGGCGTGTGCCGCTCTTATGTGGTCTGGCAGCTTATGAGTGTTCCTTTGACAAAAGATATCCGTCCTTCCTTAGCGTTATTTATTGTGACAAAACTAAACACCTGACACAAAACCACAGACGGAAAGGGGGCATCGAGTGCTTGGACTTTAGCACCAAACACATTAGTGATTACTAGCTACCTTGTTCCAAATTACATAATAATAATTGGCGGTGTCTATTGCCATTCAAACGAATATAAACAGACAGGACCAGAAATGACACTCAGTCTTTTAGAAATAATTAAGTATCATCATTACAGCGTTTGTTTTCTCTTCTCGTCTCTCAGCACGGAGTGTGTGGAGAGGAAAGAGGACCCCGACGTGTTTTTCTGCTGCTGCGAAGGCAACATGTGCAACGTGAAGTTTTTCTACAACCCGGATGCGCAGCCCATACAGAGTAAGACTCCGATCACCGACCGAAGCAGTGGAGTTTTTAAGGGTACTGAAACTTCTTCCGGCCTTTTTCCTCTCACTTCTCACTCGGGACACTCGGTCTAATCGTGCATGCTAAACCATACTTCTGTCTGTTTCTCCCTCTCCATGTCTGTCATTGAGCATCACTTACACCCTTGAATCCAAGGGAATGATGTGACCTTTCAATCTTATGTTCTGTTCAGGTCAAAAAGTGCAACTATTCTGCACTTCAGCATGAAGCTGTGTTTGGCTTTAATTCTCTAAAGAAGCAGAAAAGAAGTTGCTGTTATAAAGATTATATTTGGGGAATTTTGACCTGAAAAGAACGTGATGCTGAAACAAAAACTTAACTTTCTCTCCTTTATAAAAATACAGTATACACACATACACCTGACCATCACACTAACATGTTCCTGTTGAATATCCCATTCCAGATTTAGTCTCCTTTATGCTGTTATAATAAGCTCCACTCTTCTGGGAAGGCTTTCCACTAGATTTTGGAGCGTGGCTGTGGGGATTTGTGATCATTCAGCTACAGGAGCATTAGTGAGATCAGACACTGATGTTGGTGAGGAGGTCTGGGGTTCAGTCGGTGTTCCAGTTCATCCCAAAGGTGTTCAGTGGGGTTGAGGTCAGGGCTCTGTGCAGGACACTCGAGTTCTTCCACTCCAACCTTCACACACCATGTCTTCATGGAGCTCGCTTTGTGCACAGGGGCATTGTCATGCTGGAACAGGTTTCAGCCTCTTAGTTCCAGTGAAGGGAAATTGTAATGCTACAGCATACAGAGACATTCTATACAACTGTGTGCTTCCAGCTTTGTGGCAACAATTTGGCGAAGAACCACATATGAGTGTGATGGTCAGGTGTCCACAAACTTTTGGCCATATAGTGCATATACGTCACTATATATACTGTATATATGCGCCCTGATTGTTTGAGATGATTGAGCTAATTTATTGGTACTGTGTTCATGAGCCACTGTGCCAAGCAGTTAACTTAACTGAACTAGCTAGTTAGCATGAAAAATGCTTTACATCCTTAATTCATATATATATATATATTAAGAGATTATAATGTTAAGATTATGTAAGATTATAATTTTAAGAGATTATTCAGATTCGCTGTCACTCATGCATTTCAGTACTGATTCTGAAAAGAGTGTCTGTCATCTGCATTATTATTAATCTTCATTATTAATCCTCTTAACCAATTGGACCACATTTCCTGAAACTAATCCCAAGTTTTAAATGTTTGTTGCGACTTCATTTCTGGAAGAATTTACATTTTGTATTTCGGCGTAAGCTTCAGTCAATGCAAAATAGATTTGATGAAGTGGTTAAAAAATGTATTACATAATCCTGCTTCCATTTAGTGTTTTGTCATGATCAATTCATACTGTTTTTCCAAACACATCATGAGTTGGTTTGCAAAACGAAGCTTTGGACATCTTTTATTATTTATCAGAGCATTACTCCAGCAATAAATGAGGCATATGAATAGCTAAAATGGCATCAGATAATAAATGGTTGTCTTTTTGCTCCACTTTGAATCATTTAGCACACCTTTTTTTTCTAAGACAGCATTCCTCAAATTGCTACTTCTTTTTTTTTTTTTTTTTTTTTTTTTTGTACCTCAGTGTTTCCCTGTTCCAGAAACATCAAATCAGTCACCCTTCCTGGTGAGTCATGGCACTAAACAGCTAGCTAGCTCTTCCGCACGAACCAACCTCTGTTGACTCCTTGGAAGAAAACGAAAGTTGTTGTGAGAGTTAGCAGTTTGCACACTATGCTGTTGTTTTATTCTCATTAAAGAATTAAAGATCGTGTTTTACAAAATATTTTTAATATATTAAAAATTCAAATGGGATTAGATTTGCGTAGGGACCTAGAGTAATTCCCTTATTTCCACCCGAATTGGTCATGTCAGTGTTTTTCCCTGAGAAAATTGCGGACCAATTTACTCCCGATACCTCTGTGATTTTGCAGGCAGATACGGGGGAAAGTGCTGCGTGCCGTGTTCAGGCCCCTAGCACTTATACTGTATCTATAATAAACACTTCCTGAATCAAGAAATCAGCTGTGCAACGTTTAGTTTTCTAGAAATTAAATGAATGAAAAGCTGTCAGGTCTTTAATCATCTAACATTAGATATAAATGTAAATGATCCAGTAATGTTCTCTATATTCAAACCACTAATGCAACCTATGACCACGTATGATGCAAATATCTGGGGTGTAGGAGAAACAGTCCCGTGGAAACTCGCTCGTCCCGCATAATTTGCCATCCGGAGTTCTATCTCGGAGGAGATGTGTAAAATTTGTTATTACAAGCGTCGCCAGAGAATGTAAACCTCTCCAGATTACAGGCTGTGTTTACAACGCCGTACTCTCTCTCACAAAGATTATAAGGGGACCGACTTTGTTTATACTTGTGGCTCCCGCTTGAGAAGTTATGTTATAGAAATGTTTTCATGTACTGAGCATGACAGCTCATATTACTGCACAGTCACCATTGTGACCACAATCTTCTGTACTCATGCAAATTTTGGGCTAAATATTGCCAGAAACAGGTCCTACCAGTATGGCACAGCCTCCGTCAGTTGGGTTTTAGATTTCATCTTCACTTCTAGATTTTATCAGCTGTGTTTTCATGTTGTAAAAAGAAAAAGGAAAAGGTCACAAGTTTCATCTTGTGTAAACTGATGCTGTGGGCAGTGTCGTTCTGTTTCTGCATCAGTATGAGCTCATAATGGATCGCTATAGCGAGGACATCTTCGTTTGACGTCAGTCATGCATGAAAATCAACAAAAAGTTAATACATTAATCTGTAACTCTTAGTTGTACTCTGAAATGGGACTGTTGGCTTTATGGAGAATGTTACGCTAAGCTAGCTTTGTGGCTGTAACAGCCTTCACTCTTCTGAGAAACTTTTCTATAAGCTTTTGGAGTGATATTGCAGGAATTTGTGCCAATTCATTAAAAAAAAAAAAAAAGCATTAGTAAGGTCACGTACTGATGTTGCAAGACAGGGCTTCTTCTCGCAATCAACGTTCCTGTTCATCCCGATGGTATACTTCATTTGAGAAACAATGTTACAACTAATTACGAGCAACTTTTTTGCCACTTCAACTTTTTTGACGTCACTATTAGAAAAATGTCATTAGTTAAACTAGTTAGTTAGTAGTTTGGCTAGCAATGCTACTGCCTCTGTACTTTTGTGAAGCTTAGCTAAAAGCGAATGCCCTTGTGTGTCATGTCATCATTAACATTTTACTATAAGAACTACATTATTTAATATAAGCTCATGTTAAGTCAGTAGCTGCAAGTGGGCCTTTGTGCTAACACCTGTACACCTGCTCATTCATGCAATTGTCAAATCAGCCAATCATGTGGCAGCAGCATAATTCACAAACCCATGCAGATACAAATCAAGCGCTTCAGTAAATTTTCACATCAAACAAAATATCAGAATGATTTGAACTGACAAGAAGGCTACAGTAACTCAAATGACTACTGTTTACAACCGTGGTGAGCAGAAAAGCATCTCAGAACATGCCAAACCTTGAGGCAGATGGCCTACAATAGCAGAAGACCGCTTTTCTCCTCAGACATTGTCATGTTGTCTGTTCTGAGATGCTTTTCTGCTCACCACGGTTGTAAACAGTGGTTTACTCTCTACAGCCAAGTCACTTTTTTTCCCCCTCGTTCTGATGTTTGTTGTGAACATTAACTGAAGCTCTTGACCTGTATCTGCATGATTTATGCATTGCGCTGCTGCCACATGATTGGCTGATTAGAGAACTGCATGAATAAGCAGATGTACATGTGTTCCTATTAAATAATGGACGGGGTGTGTATATTAATTTCCATTATGTTAAATTGCTCATGGTGTTTTGTTTATGTGCTATAACCTGTGAAAAATTACAATTCTTGGCCATCGTGTACTGTATATGAAGAGAAAAGCAGTTGTGTAAAAAATTTTAAATAAATAACTTAAATAAATTTACCGTGGGTTTTTGTAGCCAAAGGATAAATGCACCACTTCATTAAAATCCTCCGCCGTGTATGTGAAGACTCTCCAGGCATTTAGCAATCGCTAGTCATTCCTAACATAGCTGGGATTCAACATTTATCAGTGTACCTTTCTCTGTAGAAGAATGTGGAGGTTAAACACTTTGTGATTTAAAAAAAAAAAGTCGGAGAATTTTCTGGCCTTCTGGCAATTATTTATCTTTTTTAAAAGCATACCAATGCCAAGTACAGGAAATGGTAAGCAATGGTACATTGAGAAACATTTCCTCTGTCCAAGTATGGTGGAGATGGGAACATTTTTTTCCTCTCCGTCTAACAAAACAGTACACACTTCATGTATGCTTTGACATGCGGTTATTTACATTCAGATGCTGGCTGGCTTTTGGTATCCTCTCACAGCAGCAGCGATAGCTTACGCAACCACAGGCCTATTTTCAGCATCAGCTCACTCGATACAGAATGCCCCAGATATTAAAAAGCAGCAGCTCGCTGGGATGCGGAGAACTCCATTAAGCACACTTCACCTTTAGGACAAGTGGAATGTGTTTAGCGTGCTTGCGGTCAGAGCACTTTCGTGCCAGAGTGAGGCAATCCCAATACTCGGACAAGACTCAGAAACAGTGGGATGGAATTGTGTGTGTGTTTGTTTTTTGTTTGTTTTTTTCCACAGAGGTATTTATTTAAGAAGGATGTGCTTAAATACTCCAGTATAAGATGTGTTTTACAGTTGGCTATAGCAGAGAAGCATCAGGACGGAAACTGTTTCTATAGTTTCCCATCTCCGACATGGCAAGCTGAAGTGCAGCGTGTGGCAAAAGCACTGTGCTTGTACTAAACAGACTGCCTGGATTTACACACACAGCCACACACACACGCACGCACACACACACACACACACACACACACACACACACACACACACACACACACACACACACACACAAACACACCCACAGGAAGCTTTCATGGTTTCTCCACTTAAGATGAAAGGCACTTTTGAAAGTCTATATAGTCTATATAAATGCGTGTACGAGCACGTGATTGGCACGGATCCTAAAAAACAAAAATCCAAGATCTCAACGATGATTCTGTAATCATAGGGGCAGTTCGAGTTAGTGACAAGCCTGCAGAAATCAAACTTCATGAAAAAGAAGACGCCCAGACTTGCAGATATTTCTCTTAACAAGTTTCGTTTGATTTTGTTTCAGACACTTGAGCACAGTGGGGTAGAACTGCTTTCGCTATTGTGCTAATTAGCGAGTTAGCAGCTCATGCTCCCGCTCCCTTCAGTGTGTGTGTGTGTGTGTGTGTGTGAGAAATCAGTGTGATGCACAGCTACCAGTGCTTCCTGTCTGCTTCATTATTCCACATTTGTGTGGTGTCTGTTTATGGTAATATGCTTCCAGAAAATGAATCCACTATGTAACCTGGCATGTACATTTGTACCTAAAGTTATGAACATGGTTTTTGACATTTCTCTCTCTCTCTCTCTCTCTCTCTCTCTCTCTCGTTGTTCTCCAGCTACGTCTAACCCATTTACCCAGAAGCCGCCGCTGTTCAGCACCCTCCTGTACTCGCTGGTGCCAATCATGGGCATCGCTGCCATCGCCCTCCTCTCCTTTTGGATGTATCGGCATCACAAGCTGGCGTATCCGCCCGTCCTGGTGCCCACGCAGGTAGGCCTGAACGTCTCTTCTGAACATTTTTCAGTCTCAAGTTCAAAAAGCACAAAAGCGCGTACTCGTGAACGTAATCTTGTCTAGCGTCAGAGAGAGAGAAAGTGGGTCTGGGAGAATTTTTCCCCAGGCACCTTTCGACGCTAGTGATCGTTATTTCACTGATCGCAAGAGAAACATGGAAGAGTTTATGTTTATATTTAGATTATTTAAAACATAAAGGTGTTTTTCTGGTAATCACAGCCGTGCTGGTATTCGGTACAACAGCAGGACTGTGAGTGAGATATCGCTTTCAACAGTTCAATAAACAAGAAATTGATACTGATTAACATTTCAGACACAATATGACCAATTTTATTTATTTATTTTTTTTGCTCCATCAATGAAAATAGTTCCCAGAGAAGCTGCAGCTGGAGAGTGTTGCGTGTTGCCATGCCAACGCACGGTCTGACTGACAGCCGGTAGTAACTGTAATAACAGTTTCGATGTAATGAACTATTGCTAGAAGTGGAATTTTATGTAGCGAACGCAGGCAAGTGGAGTGATACAAGCAGTGACGTTACATTAAATATCAGCGGTTTTGGAACGCTGCTGTTGTGTAATTAAGCAATATCGCACTCACGGTTGTGCCGTTATACTGAATATCGGCACAACTGTGATTCAGCTGAAGGCACAAGCCTGCAGGCGAGTGCTGTAGGTAATCACAGTCGTCCCGATATTCAGTATAACCACACATATTGCAATATTGCTTTTATACAACAGTTCTATAAACAAGAAATTAATATCGGGCAAGTGACATTTCGGACACAATATGACCAAATGTTCTGTGTATTTTTGCTCCGCTAACGGAAATCGATCCTGAAGAAGCTACACTCACTTTATAGCCTGTCGGCTAGCAGGTTAGCAAGCTCACATTGATTTGTACGTTCCTGTTAAAGGTGCTTCCTGTGAAATTGGCTTCCCTTCTTCCTTTTCATCTTCATTTGATTTTAAGTTAAAAGTTATATTTTTGAAAAGTGTACCGTTTGCCATGTCCGCTGATGATGTCACTAACACTACTGTAGTAACCGTTTCGATTTAGGAAGTGGAATTTTACGTGGCGAACGCAGACGAGCGGCGTGACACACACAGTGAAACGTCTCAGTGCGGTTATAATAAATATCAGCGCACTTGGAACGCCGCTCGACCAGTCAAATTAACTGCTGTATAATGTAAACTATACGTACACATATACATATACATTTGATAAATATTAGGCCTGTGACTTGTAAGACACCATCAATGCACCTTTAAACAGGTATACATATTATTTTTATTATTATTACTGAAGCCCAGCCATCAGTCAGGCTGAGTCCCAAATGATGTTCTGTACCCTACTTATGCACTCCACCAAGGGTATAAGAATTAATTTGCCTTATGCACTTTACATACTACACTACACATAGTAAAACCCATCTGAAAAAAGAAATGTGGCAGAAAAACAGCAAAATGTAACGCAGAAAAATTACACGTCTGTCTTTGCATATGTACTTGAGTAAGATTAAAAGTAATCTCCATCAGAACTGCTCTTACAAATGCAATTTATTAAAAAAAAAAAAAAAAAAAAAAAAGACCACATTTTGAAGTTTTACACTCATTTTCTGAACAAAATGGTCACCTCCGCTTTTCACTACAGATTCCTCCTCATGTATATTTTGGCTCCTTGTTGTTTTTTTCGACGCTCAGCTTAACAGCACTCATCGTTTTCTGTATAACAGCAAACAAAAGCAGTGTTTTGGGTTGTTCACATGGACACGTTTTTGCTCTGCTGTCCAGCTCTAGTGGTGTCACCTAAACAACGCGTCCTGTTTGGGGTAAAGCAATTTTCAGCGAACTTTTCAAGTACTTTAGAAGCAAGGCTGTTATTGCAGCTTTTAACAACAGCATTAAAAATGTGATTCGGCATGCAGCCCTCATGCAAAGGACACAAAAGTCTGTGACCCCAAGATTGGCAAGAACAAGAAATGATTCCTAAGAACTTTTATCTTTTACCTTAGAAATGTTTTATGTGTTAGCTGTATATAGTTCCTCCTTTTTGTTTTTGCTACACATTTCCTTTCTATTCAGTTAACAAGTCTGTTGATATATTGGTCATGGTACGAAGAAGACGATAAGAATCTTTCTATGCTTTGAAGAACTTATGGCAACCTGCCTTCGCTTATCAGTGGAATTTCCCCTTTCTGTATTAATAATAATAATAATAATAATAACAAAAATTTAAAAAAAAATAATAAAAATCTTTTGGTTCCCCCAAAAAAGTGCCAATATGTTTTTTCTTTGCTATCGGTTGTTATAAGCCTGAACTTGTTCTTTGAGTGCTGGAAGGGGCAATGCTGCGATTTAAAAGTCTTTTTTTTTCTTTTTTTTCTTTCTGAGAAGCTGAAACACTTCAAACATTTCAATATAGCTTGAAGCAAGTTACAGAAGGTGCGAGAGGTTTTGTGTTATTACTTGCAAACAGGAGCCAGATCTCATTTTCCAGGGCACTGACAGGACGTGTAACAGGGGCATTCTCTGGCTTTCTGATATCCATGGCAGCTGAACAGAAACGCTCGGTTTCGAATAAGTAGGTCAGGTTTTTAAAAAGGTGTTGCGAGGTACGGAACAGTGAGCTCGTCTGATCGATGGCCCAAGAGCTTCCATTCGCTCGCAATTCAAAGCTTTTCGAAGACAACTCTCTTCTTCTCTTCTCTTTTGGCCTCTTCTCAAAAGATCTGTCTCGATTTCTTTGCTTGCAGTGCATCCCAAAAGAACTCTTTTGCTTCGTTTTTAAACCTGTCCTGCCTTGGATCTGACCATTTACAGTTGCTGCTATGGTTTGAAACAGGGAAGCTTTAGCACGAACAATGCACCAAGTATCAACATCTTTCACTGCCTTTGAGTACCATACGAAACTAATCAATCTCAGTCAATGACATGGAAAAAGATTTTACAGATTCTGTGGTAACGGACACAATTTAGCCTCAAGATTCGTTCATATGTCCAAATTTACCATTAAAAACGTAGAGTGTGTTAATCAGCTCCAAACACACTACATCAGCATATTTTGAGTTGTTTATTATCTGTGTTGTGTTCTGTGTGTTGTGGCCCCTGTCTCCTTTCCAGAGCCTCCTTTATTTTTAGCCAAAGATAAGCGTTTCATTGTTTATCAGGATGTCCAGCATTCCACATACCAAAAGAGGGAACATTGTAAAGGAAAATGGATGTAAATAGAGAAAAAGAAGGGGGGTTGCTCATACTTTAACCGCTTTACAGATTTACCAGAGAAGGGAGCTAATTGTTTAAAACTTTCTGACCTGAAATCCACTCAGGAAAACAAGAGCTGTCTCACAAACATATTCATTATTTTTATTGATCCTTGAGCTGTTATGCAGTCTCTTTAGTCTGTTCTTGATGAAGGTATGTTTTTTTTTTTTGTTTTGTTTTGTTTTTCACCAAGTCACTTTGATTCCTAATGCATCCTGTGATGTTTCTCTGCCTGGTTCATTCCATTTAAAGGAAGGAAGCTATAGAGAACACGTTACACGTTATAGATATTTCCTGCTCGTAACCAAACCATGCTTTCTGTGGGCTCAGAAATGCTCTATAATTTGTAGAGAAATTGTCTCAACTCTCCCACTAGACAAGGGAAATGAAATATGGAAGATATTGATTATACATTTGCGGTATGACTCAACTAGAGTAACTGCGTCTTTTTTTTATTACCAAACTTCGTACTCCCAATTCACACTCTTTGTCTCACTCATTCCCTCGCTCTTAATTAAAAGTGACAGCAATTCCTTATTTGACACCTTTGCTCTCTTTCTTTTTAAATGCAAACAGTAAACTAAAGATCGCCAATAACTGAGAGTAGCACCAGCATCTGTGGCTACAGGGTCAGGTGTCTTAACAACACCTGAGAATTTTATCTCTGTCATTCTTAAATAAGGTCATGAAAATTCTTTTATGCCCTAACATATATCCAACATACCTCACATTCCGGCAGCTTTCACCATCTTCACTGCTCTTTTCTTTTCATTCACAGCCTTTTTTTTTTTGGACAAATCAGTCAGCAAATCCTCCACTGAGCCTTTTTTAAATACAGCTACTAATGGCCATCAGCTGCACACACTAATGAACGCTAATCACTAGCTCCGCCTCACTCACGTCTGCAGACATGCTGATACGACTGATACGATTTTTACTCTCCTATAAACAAGGATACAGAAATCTTTCACAGCCTGTCATCTTCTATTGTCAGGCTCAAGCCGCTCCACTGTTGTCAAGTTTAATGGGAAAGAAAAAATACACTGAAACAGTGAAAACAAGTATTTACCTGGCCTTTGTGAAATTGGTTGTCTGTTTATTTTTTGTCCAGTATGTACTGATCTCTTCTTATTGAGTAGACTCAGAATCCCGACATCTATTTTAGTCCTTTTTTACTTACTTAAGAACTGCTTTGTGTCCAGTTTTTATTTCTCTGGAGTACAAAGAAATAGAGCACCCCTTAGTCATTCATCACAAATTGAATTTTATAGATTTGACCTACATATAACAGATATTAAGTCTGAAGCCATTTGGACTCCTGAAAGATTTAGACATACTATTAGGTCTTTTTTTTTTTTTTAACAGTCAGGATATATTGTATATAAATAATTCCACTTGATTACATTGCTATTCATTCTTTTTTTTTCCTCTATAAAGTTTTAAGGTATACGTCTCAACCAGACTCGAATCGATGTGATAGTATTAAGGTGATATTTTCCCACAACTGTTTGTAATGTGTTTAAAAAAAAACAGAGAAAAGATAGAATAGATTTAAGTCATCTAAGACGTCAATATTGCAAAGAAAACAAGAAGTTATATTCAGCTAGAGTCATATGAAACCACAACTGGCATCAGAGTTCAAACCATAATGAACCTGCAATGCAGTCAGGGTGCAAAGCGTTTCAAATAAAGTACAGAAAGCATTCATGAAGGATGAACACAGAACGAAATCGAGAAGAGGACACCTGGTGACGTTTGCATACATTCAGATCTTATGACCGTACTATCGAAATGAAATCGGCCCTCAGACTGACCTCTACTGTAGTATGACGGAGTCGGAGACTCATCGTATCCCCACGTTCACCTGAAACAGTGTTTAACTCTGACCAGCCGACAGTGCAGTTAAACAGGCCAAGTTGGATTTACATTTGACCCAGATTCTCTCCATCCCATCTGTCTCGATCTCACACTCACTCACAAACTAACACCTTCCTTTCTGCTTCCTTCCTTTCCCTCGACTAGCACGCCTTTCATATCATGATAGAGGTAAGATAAGTCTAATTTACTCATCTTTCTGAAGAGAGTGTCTTGGTTCCTGCTTACTTTCCTTCCTTTTTTATTTTCGACAACGTCATGGTTGGTTTTTCTTTTTTGAGTCACATTCCAGAATAAGGTGGAAAACCTTTGATTTTGTTTTTGAGTTTTTGATTTGATCCCTGCACACTTAAGAGTCTGTTACGCTTTAGCACACTGAGATTCTGTTGGGTTCTTGTTTGTTTTTACAATGCACGGATAAGTAGAAAATCCCTTGTATTTCGTTAGAATCAAGCAGAAGATTAATTAAGGTGCATGGAAACCGGAGATGCCTTGCTTTTGTATGCACGCCTCCAAGCATGCAAAGAACAAGCGTACAAGGATGAAAGTTGGAAATATCTGTCAGTTTGACTTAATATTCAGCCCTAATTCAAACGGTGTCTCGGTGTATTGTGCCAACATCTTCACAATTTTTCACATTCACCTTTGTCTGCTACTATTCATCGTATTTAGTCTTGTAGCGCACGTATCAGTGACCCTCCCCAGACAGTAAACACTTCCCGAATGGCGACTTGAAAAATGGATGCTTTAGAACCATACACTCATATGGCACTCAACCATATACTTGGTCTGGGAGGTAAAACCTCAACTACACATGCTACCTGGGAAAGAATTGTCAGGAGGAGAAAGAAAATAAAATCATAAAATCATCACTTGGACACCGTGTTGTGAATGGAACGTGATCGTATGACCATGTGACGCAAACCATGTGATGTTTGTAGAAAATACAACCCACTTGAAACTCGCTCCTCCTGTGGTAATGTGCTTGCTGTCTGGATGCGAGAGTTTTATCATCAAGTAAACTATTTATTACAGTCTGATAAACTAATCCAGTCTGAATAGTCTAATAGTAAACAGATTTAAAAATAAATAAATGTTACGAAGTCATATGATGATATGGCAGGGTCTTTCACCATCATTGATGTAATACTGATTGTTGAAATGTCTCAAAGTTTAGATTATTGTAGTCTCCAGAATTGAGTAAGAGGGTAAAAAAGCGTCAGGCATTTCATTAATACAGGAACAACTTCACTCAAATTTCTGGCAGTTACCCCAATTTTACCTATCAGTCAACGAAAGCTAGTCTGGACTACCAGTCCTCCTTACATTAGACTATCTTTACCCAACTCTCCTGAGAAAGAGACTGGCCAAGTTTCACACGGATATTAAACTATGGATTTGGGGGTGGAAAGCACATGTTACGAGACCATAACAATAAACACAAAGGTACAGGCAGGTCAGTCCCTCCTGGCCATTTTCTGCTCAGGTTTGTTTGACCTAACACGAACCCTCGTGACCTGCAAGTGAACGTCCAATATCCACCTTAGGCGTCCAGGGAAAAAGATCACTCTCTTAAATTACAGAAGAGCAACACATGTAAAAGCGACACTGTGTAACAGTGCAATAAAGAGCCGTTGTCATTTTTTTTCCAACCTGTCCCTTCGACGTGAGTGACATTTGGAAAAAATCAACATAACCCAGGCTATTGTGTCTGCTGTGACAGGGAGCAGTGGAGGCTTAGGGCGTGTGTTTTTCTTTGTGTTTCTCCCACCGTAGGAGCTTGATCCTTCATGTCGACACTCTAGTTTCTGTGTCAGCTCATTCAGGGCTCGTTTTGGGTAACAGCTAAAGCAACTCAATCTCAGAAATATTGCCTTTCTCCCCTGCCCTGACTGATTTTTTTTCCCCCTCTGCTTCCCCTCCTCCCTCGCATGATGGATGTTCTGCCCTTTCAGCCCGTCTTGTTCCCGCTTGCAGTCACTTCATCTCCTTTTTCTCTGGTGGAAAATTCCTGGAGGACCAAATAGAACTTGGTACACAACCCAGATCCATATACTTTGGATCTCAGTCTCAACTCAGGGGTGCCACTTCCAATTTTTGGATGAAATTTAGGCCAAGTACGCCAACCTAGCTGCTCTACATTTGCCCTACTTTTGTCAAGTATCAGCATCAGCACAGGAGCCTGGCAAAAAACCCAACCCTTTTTTTTTTTTATCATACCACTGCTTTTGCCTTTACCCTGAAAGTGTTGTGTTCAGTACAACATTAAAACAATAGAAACTGCAACAAGGGGAGCTGGGTGCAAGCCAGCCAACATTCACTGAATACAGTTTAACAGGTGGGAATGAGCTTATTTGATAAGCACTTGCAGACTCAATTGTTTGTCAGCTGACAGAGGTTAACTGGTCAAAAATTTCACATTGAGTATGTACACGCTTATATCACTCTTACATTTAGCCAACACGTCACATGGGTCAGTGGTACATACAATGTATAAACAACATGAACGATCATCAACCAGTCTGCTAAGTTTATGCCATTGTTTGATTCATATGTCACTGTCCACTATGTGATTCTCTCCACCACTCCCAGTCAGCTTTTCAAACTGGGTCAACTCCCCATCATCGCAGTTACAGCTGGTATGTATATGCTTCACCAGCTTAGAACTCCATTAGTGACTGTACAAGCAATGGCTTGCTTTTTTGAAAAGCAAGAGACAGAACATGCTCCAGTTTTCATCAGTCTGAGATTGTAGAATACTATAAAAGTGGCCACTGAACCCTGTGTCCCATATAGTTGGGGTCATAAGTTTACATAGGCCTTGCAGAATCTGCAAAATGTTAAAAATTAATTAATTAAATAAATAAATAAAACAATGAGACATCATAAAAATTGCATGTTGTTTTTTATTTAGTGCTGCCCTGAAGAAGCTACTTCACATAGCAGATGTTTATATATAGTCCACAAGACAATAAATTATTTTGTTGAAAGTACAGTACAAGTAGTACAAGACACATCTTATTTTTTCATTTAGTACTGCCCTTCAGAAGCTACGTAAGATATTTAAATGTTTCCCAGAAGACAAAATAATAACAATTTATACCAATCATCTTGTTCAAAAGTTTACACCCCCTCGGCTTTTAATGTAGTGTGTTGCCTTCTTGAGCATCAGTGAATGTTTGCATTCAAGCGTATGTAAATTTTTGAACTGGTTCATTTGTGTAAATTCAGTTATTATTGTGTCTTGTGGACTATATTTAAACATCTGTTATGTGAAATAGCTTATTCCGGGCAATTTCTACTAAATAAAAAACAAAATGCACTTTTTATGATCCCTCTTTTTATTTTTTTTTAAATTATTTACATTTTGCAGATTCTGCAAGGCGTATGTAAACTTATGACCCCGACTGTAAATGGTGCCAACAGTTGGGGTCATACTGAGGTTGGTTTAAAATAAATAAATAAATAAATAAAGTATTTTATATTGTAAATATTCCCTCTGGCCGCTGCCAGTGCCCAGTGTAGCGCATGTTGGACACAGCTCCTCCTGCATCCCTATTCGCATCTCAGGCGACCCAACATGCGGTCACGACCCCAAGGTTGAGAACTTTTGCATTAATGTATAAAATAAGGGAAAGATGTTTTGTGGCTGACGATGAGCACAGTGCAGTCCATGACAGAACTGCCTCTCAATCATTCAGCCTGTCCCACTGTGTCCGTAAGAGCGCCCTCATACCTTTTCTTTCCGATTTGTCCATGTGTTTCAGGACCCTGGCCCCATGCCCCCTTCGCCCGTCCTCGGGCAGAAGCCACTGCAGTTGCTGGAGATTAAAGCTCGCGGTCGGTTCGGCTGTGTGTGGAAAGCTCAGCTGCTCAACGATTATGTGGCTGTCAAGATCTTCCCTATTCAGGTATGTGAAAAGCTTTGAAAGCTGCTGAGCTAATCTACCGAGCTTATTCTCTCCACAAGAGGCGGTTAGCTGACCGAGGGAGTATCAGCACTTTTGCATGCCATCAGCTATAAAACCAACTCTGACATTAATGCATAGGTGGTTGTATTACACGTTCATATTTCATAGACATCAATTGCCCTTTCCAACTTCACTTAAAATTAGATACAGGCTAATTTCCCTGTCCTTACTTAGATAATCACCGGACCTAATTACTTCACTGGTGTCTTTTGTAGTGTAATGTGTCACAGCCTGAATGTCTTATCTAGTTTCTTATCTTAATAGCACATTTATATTTTTCTTCTCAGGATAAGCAGTCTTGGCAAAATGAGTATGAGATATACAACCTTCCTGGCATGAGGCACGAGAACATCCTCCAGTTTATCGGCGCAGAGAAGAGAGGGGCCAACCTGGACACTGAGCTGTGGCTCATTACAGCTTACCACGAAAAGGTAATATAATAACTTAGTGAAGAGGTAAATTTTCTGGAATGTTCAACCTTGTAGAAAGCTTTCTGTTGTTCATGTAGTTGTAGTTTATATTAATATAAAATATACACTCACAGGCCACTTTATTAGGAACCTCTGCTCATTCATGCCAGTGACAGTTTAACCATTTATGAGCAGTGCAGATACAGATACAGGCCAGAAGCTTCAGTTAATGTTCACTTCGAACGTCAGAACGTGAAAAATCGAACATCTCTGTGACTTTGATCGTGGTCTGGTTGGTGAGTATTTTAAAAAAAGAAACATCCTGTAAGGGGCAGTTCTGTAGGCACAAACGCCTTGTTGATGAGAGACGTCAGAGGTCAGACTGGTTCTAGTCGACACAAAGTCTATAGTATCTCAGATAACCACGTTTTACAACCGTGGTGAGCAGAAAAGCATCTCAGAATGCACAACATGTCGAACCCTGAGGTGGATGAGCTACAGCAGCAGAAGATCATGTCGGGTTCCAGTCCTGTCAACCAGGAACAGGAATCTGAGGCTACAGTGGGCACAGGATCACTGACACTGGACAGGTCTTTTTCTGTCCAGTTTCGATGAGCCAGTGCCCACTGTAGCCTCAGACTGTTGTGCTTGAGTGACATGAGTGGTATCCAACGTGCTCTTCTGCTGTTGCACCCAATTCAGTTTGTAATGCAGATGTCAATAGCACTTCCTCTCTCGTGATGTTGTTGAGGCAATATCCTGTGGCATGTTGGTTACATTTTGAATCCTGTTTATACTGTGGGTGAAATAAATATGAAATCTTAAAAGTGGTGATGGGTGACATTATGGCAGATGGGTTATAGTGAGAATATCTCAACAACATACACTGAAAAAGTTTTTTACATATATAAAATACACGCACACAAACACACACACACACACACACACACACACTCTGACTATTCTTAGTCTTGAGCCATGAGTGTTGTTTCTAAAATTCTCAGTGCAATGAGGTAGAACAGGACTAACATCACAACCGTGATCCTGAGTCAGTACTGCATGTAAAACATGTCTGGATCTGTGCCACTAGCTCGAGGCAGAGTCATCACATGTGCCTGCTAGAGGCAGAAACACAAACCAATTTTAAGAGGATTACAGGTGGTTAATATTTAAAGTCCTCGTGCATTATGGTGGCATCGTAAATGGGTCCAGGACATAAACAAAAACAGGCAATGATTTCAGCAAGTGTGTTTTGTCACTGCAGTGAAAAACATGCAAGGCTTGATTTCCCATATTCAGAAAAAAGTCTGCTCTCGGACTAAAAGGACGCAGAGTATCACCATTAACACTGCAGTTTAATCTGAATGAGCTGTATCTATCATCCTACTGTTTTTAAATTACAGCATGAGTCATTACAAAGCAACTGCTACCTCCTACTCTAGCATTGTTTGTAATAGATGCTTCCCTGGTAAAACCCTTTCCTCCGAGCTGTTTGGAACTGGTTAGGCATCCTACATGAAGTTGTTTGCTCACAGCTTCTTGTCTCTGCAGGGTTCGCTGACTGACTATCTGAAGGCCAACGTGGTGACGTGGAACGAGCTTTGCCACATCGCTCAGACCATGGCACGAGGTCTAGCATACCTCCATGCCGATGTCCCTGGCCTCAGGGACAGGCACAAGCCAGCCGTTGCTCACAGGTTAGCTCCTCCCAACACCTCCCTGACCCTGTATTAATCATGTTTTTGCATTATTTACGTTAGTCTATCACTCAGGTTTGTTTATGAAGGTTTTCCGATAGCCAAGTCATTTTGACTAGTCTATTAATATTCACTGAAATGTTAAAAGATTAAACTAAAATCAAACAAGAGTCCTGTGACCTTGATGTAGTGCTGTTAGCCTTTCTGGTTGGTGCATTTATTGATTTAGGAAGAATTAGTTTAGAGTTGCACTCACTGTGTGTGTGTGTGTGTGTGTGTGTGTGTGTGTGTGTAGGGATATCAAGAGTAAGAACGTGCTGTTGAAGGCTAATCTGACAGCCTGCATCGCTGATTTTGGCCTGGCCTTGAGGTTCGAGGCCGGCAAATCTGCCGGGGACACACACGGACAAGTGAGTACCGATAGGAGAGAGAGATGCAGCTGTTTGGCTCACACTAGCTCTTAAGCTCTGCCCAGGGAAAAAAAAAAAAAAAAAAAAACCTGTGCAGTTCAAGCCAAATGTTACTGATCCTGATAACTCATGTTGTGTTTGTGTCCAAATTATCTAATTTTTTTTTTAAACAAAAGGTACACTAATGATTATTTTTCCAACATGTTAGTGTGCTCAGCTCAATTTTCCTGATGTCTGTGCCAAAAAGCTAAAACACAAATGTCAGGAAAATGACTGCCATTGTATATCTAAAGCAGACAGCTGACATGTAATCATTGTGCCATTCCCTCGACCCTCCCACGAGCATGTGGAGGTGTTTAACGTGATACATTTTCATTAATATCGTTTCTAATGCTAATAAGTAAGATAAGCTAAGACACCAGAGTGTTTTCAGTTCACATTTGTGGTTTCTTTGTTGTAAAATCCCTGAGTCAGCTCACAGAGCGCTTGATAATCACCTGAAACGTTGGCTCAGATGCGCTGAAGCAGGGAACTGCAACTGCATGCGCAGCAGTACAAGACGCGTGTCCCTGTGATGTGTTGTAGGTGGGAACGAGGCGCTACATGGCTCCCGAGGTGCTGGAGGGGGCCATCAATTTCCAACGAGACGCCTTTCTCAGGATAGACATGTACGCCGTGGGCCTGGTGCTGTGGGAACTGGCATCCCGCTGCACAGCCGCAGACGGTAAGAACAGAAACGTGTCGCCAAACAACGAAACAGCGCTAGTAACTTTGGAGCAGCTAGTCGACTTTTCTTTGAGTAAGGCTAATTGTCTCCTGCTAGCTTTCTGTCATTAATGACATCAAATTGTAATTATTGTGAAAGGGCTTCAGTCAGTCAGAGCCATTTTAACACAGCACGTGTCTAAAGCCACACAATCAAGGCCGGACTGCTTCTCTTTGGGTGACAGATGTGATTATTCACACATTGGGCCTTTTTTAAAATTTTCTTTTTTTTTTTAATCGAATTGGATATGAACAAATTTATTCATAAATCATTCTCAGGTGCATTTACACAAGAAAGAAATGATATTTATGAAAATCCAGTTAGATCCTGTCCTAAGAGAGCTCCTGGGTTGGTGTAAATGTACATATAAGGCGACTCACGAAAGTAAACCTCGATTGATCTTTTTCAAATTGACTGATCTACGGATTACACACAGTTTAAATCGCTTATTTATTCTAATTATACACACAAATATAATTCTATTTTCTTTCCAAAAGCAGTCATTTCATATTAATGACCAGAAACAAAGCAATCCAAAACAAATCCATAAATCAAGACAAACAAGGCTATTCATTTAATTCACTCGGGACAAAAGTAATGGCGCCCTATCGCAGACCGGTTAATGTGTGTCTATGGTAGCCGATGAGCTGCATTACTGGAAGGTTTGGTACTCGTTCACTGTTTAGTGGTTATTTTCGGGACTTTGTAGGTTTTTTGTCTTTTCTGGAGTTTGATGGACGTCACTAAATGTAAATCAGCTGTGCCGTGAACTTGTGTGGTGGTTTACAGGTTATTGGTTACGGCTAAAGCTTTTGGCCATATGGTGTATTTATCAATATATAAAGGAATTTTTAATTCGGTTTGGTTGTGAAAATATTTACACACAACTTTACTACATGACTGATAAATGTTAATAAACAGAGTACACTCTAACAATCCTGCATTTTTTTTAGGTGTGTTTCCACTGCAATGTTTTGCAGTTCCTCAGAATACAGGTTGTGTGTTTACATAAAATGCTTTTATGTTTCATTTTCTAAAATAGGCACAAACGATGACTTGATAAAATTCTCTTTGCAGTATTTCATAGGTTTTTTTTTTTCACTCTTCCATTCATATTTTCTGATGCACAGATTAAGTTCACGTTAAATCCTTGATGGCTGGAAACCCCACTTGAGTCAGCTGAAATTTCATATTGACTTACTCTGTTTTTGTTTCTCAAAATGAGTTTATAACCCTGGGAACAGGTCCAGTTGCAAGAATAGAGCTCCTTACTGAGCTCCTTTCCCTTACTCTGTGAAAGGAAAAGACAAATTCATTACTGGCATGCTTGATCAAATGGGCAGAAATGCTTAATAAACAACCTTAAAACCTAATTATGCCTTTTAATGTAGTCAGCCTATGGATTTTTTTCTTTGTGCACCAGTATGTTCCTTTTTTTTTTTTTTTTGGATCGTCACTATAATGACATTCACATCATGAGCCAAAGGCATGCGCCGCATGACCCAGCATGCACGAGGCATTTTCTAGCCGACTCAGATGGAGCTTGCAGAATATTTTATACAGTTCATAAGCACAGGTGCCAAAATAAAATGACATACAATGATGGACAACAGTGAGTAGGCAGGGAGTGTGTCTGCACAAGCAAGAGTCTATATGAAAGCCAGGATCGTCCTCTCCTTCCTGCTCTGTGTCTTACTCACAGTAAAAATCCTGAATGTGAATGTGCACATTCTCTACTGATACATATTTCCAGTGTACTGATGTTTTACAATGTGGCCTGCTGTCTTTCTTTACATGGCTAGAATGAAAATATCTGTATTCGCTGCACTGTTAACATAGAACTGAGAATTTCTTACCCAGAAACTGAGCTGCAAGTCTACTTTAGCCCATGATACACTATATGGCCAGAAGTTTGTGGACACCTGACCATCACACCCATATGTGGTTTTGCGCTCTGTCCAGGTATTTGCCGCTGTACGGTAGGCAATGAGACAAAATGTGGCACATGGATTACGCTACGGAATCATCCATCAGTCACAACAACACAATACTGAATGAGATGCTACAGAGAGACGAACCCAAGGCTATACATTACATCTTGCTCTAAACCATTCTTTACTAAAAAAAAAAAAAAATGCATCATGTACGTTTTTAGAAATAATGGTTTGAAGGGGAGCAATGTGTTCGTTTTTATTTATTTTTAGTAACACAATGTGATAACCAATATACACTATATCGCCAATAGTATGTGGACACCTGACCATCACACCTGTATGTTCCTGTTGAACATCTCATTCCAGATTTATTCCCCTTTATGCTGTTATAATAAGCTCCACTCTTCTGGGAAGTCTTTCCACTAGATGTTGGAGCGTGGCTGTGGGGATTTGTGATCATTCAGCTACAAGAGCATTAGTGAGGTCAGGCACTGATGTTGGTGAGGAGGTCTGGGGTTCAGTCGGTGTTCCAGTTCATCCCAAAGGTGTTCAGTGGGGTTGAGGTCAGGGCTCTGTGCAGGACACTCGAGTTCTTCCACTCCAACCTTCACACACCATGTCTTCATGGAGCTCGCTTTGTGCACAAGACATTCTATACAATTGTGTGCTTCCAACTTTATGGCAACAGTTTGAACCACATATGGGTGTGATGGTCAGGTGTCCCCAAACTTTTGGCCATATAGTGTAAAAAAAAAAAAAAAAAGGATTTTGAGCTTTTTAGTATCTCTGCCATGAAAAACCTCTAAAGCAACATGTCTGAACGAAACAGTGTGAGTGAAGGTGGATGTGAACTTGACCTAGTGGCACGTGATAACCTTCTGCCTTTTGCCTTCTCAGGTCCAGTGGATGAGTACATGCTGCCTTTTGAGGAGGAGGTGGGTCAGCACCCCACTCTGGAGGACATGCAGGAGGTGGTGGTGCATAAAAAGCTGAGGCCCACGCTACGCGAGTGCTGGCACAAACATCCGGTACGTTGTCTAACACGCAGCTGTAACTAGGCGAGTGACCATATTGGTATAACTCGGGATTATGTAACGGTGATTTCCTGGGACTTTCTGGATGTAATTAAGGTGTGTGAGCATTGTGTTGTGTGCTTTCCCCATTTTCTCTTATTTCTTCCTCGTGCTCTCTTTTTGTTTTGTACGGTCATGATTTCCCTTTATTTTTGTCTTTTCTTTGTTTTTTGTTGCTTTTTACTCTTCGTTTCCATTTTTTCCACACTGTCACTTGCTCTTTTTCTGTTCTTGATTTATGTCATTTTTGCCACTCTAACGTTGTCTCTGTTTCCTCCTTCTTATACCCTGTCCTATTTCTCTCTCTCTCTCCCTCTCTCCCTCTCTCTCTCTCTCTCTCTCAGGGTCTGAGCATGCTGTGTGAGACCATAGAGGAGTGCTGGGACCACGAGGCTGAGGCTCGTCTCTCAGCGGGCTGCGTAGAGGAGCGCGTGCTACAGGTGCAACGCCTCACCAGCATTTCTGCCCCCGATGACATCGTCACCGTCGTAACCATGGTGACAAACGTGGACTTTCCACCCAAAGAATCCAGCCTATGACTAGAGGAGAACAGCGTGTGATGTCACGCGGGCGAAAAAAACAAAACAAAAACGCATAGCTCAGAGCTGCTAGCTCGAAATCCCTGGTGATTGTACTGTATATTATGTTGGTTGCGGTCACCAACGCTGGATTTTACCATTTACGTGCTCGTTTCAGCAGCACTACGCGTGTGTCTGTGTGAAAACTCATGTCATGGGGCCTTCTGGACAGGCTGAGCAGATTTCAGTCCAACAAGAGGACCTCAGGCGACACACACTCTCTCACTTTTAGCAACTGGACAGCATCACATGTGAAGCTATTGACTGGTGTTTGTCTTTTTTTCATCTGAACGAGAGAGAGAGAGAGAGAGAATTTTTCTCTGAGAAAAGGAGAAAAAGAAAAACTTTTCTTTATTTCAGTGTAAAAAAAAGAAAGAAAAAAGGGCAACAGTACTTTCTAAAAACACATTTGACTTGTTGCAATGCCAATAAGAAACAGCTTCTGAATGTCTACTGTGTCACTGCTGTATATTCAACCGAGAGGGTGAAAAAAAAAATCGATTGTTTTGTATCTCTGGATTTCCCTCCCAGCGTTTCTGTCAAATAACCACGAACCTCTCTCGACAAGGTATACCTCAGTTTCTCATCCTAATAACAAGTTTGTTTTGTAACACTAATATAAAGGAAAAAAATATGAAGCTTTCCGTCGACCTGCAATGGGCACAGAAGCTTTTTAATACGGGGGAAAAACCTTTTTTAATCTATATCTATATATAAATATATAGATTATAGATATATATATATATATTATAAAATGACAGATTATGCCAAGAAAATATGGCCATTCATAAACCAGTGTTTTCTGCCTTCTTTCTATTACTTCATGTCTTTTCTGTGTTGCCCTGCTGTTTAAAATGTGACTGTTTTTGAACATTGTGACAAATTGATTGTAAAAAAAAAAAAAATCAGTTTTTAGAACTTTATCGAAAACCTGTTGAGAAGAAAAATCCCTGAAATATATGAATTCTGTGAAAATATGAAAGCACTTACCAGTATAGGTTTGCAGTGTCCTCACAGCAATTGACATATGTGCATGCCTTGTATTTCTTTTTTCTCTTGTGCGTGAAATCTTGAGCAGTCGTCAATCTTCTCCCTTCTTCTTCTTTTTTTTAATCATTTGCTTCAGTTACAATCCATCTTCGATCAGGGTGTTGTGTTTTCATTGTTTTGCAGATCCTCATCTGCTTCCCAAGTTAATTCTAGACCGGCTTCCTTTACCCCAATCCCAGCCCCAGTGTAAATATGTACAAATCTAGCCTCAGATTAGCGGCTACATGTCACAACATTTGAATATTTCATGTCTCAGGAAGCCCTTATCTTTTGAGCGTTTCTCCTCTGGTGCCATTCTGGTGATCCACGTTGTATTGTGTATGCAAGAGGCCTTCATAACATCCTTTCTTCATCTGCTCCACCCTGGATATCACTAACTGGACATTTTTTTTCCCCACTTTGTAGCTTGATGCGTTTTTAAGCACCAAGCTATAAGATGCCATACAAAAAGGTTTAGACCGAGTCTAAGACTTGCACACAAGTATTATCTTGATATGCTGGTGTCATGAACAGTGGGCCTACGGTGACTACTGAACTGCTGAAAAGATTCAGGTCGCTGTTGGTGGTTTTTTGGGGGTTTTTTTTAAATCATCATACACCATCCTAAAGCGTTCAGGTCTACGCGACCATATGCAAGCGTGCTCTCAACTCCAGCATTTCCAGTCGACCTCTCACATTCGCGTGCATCGTGCTGCTCATCTTTCTGACCAGGTGCCAACGTATATCAGTGCAAGAGCGCACAAACTTTTCTCAGAGATCGCCTGTCCTAGTGCTCATTCTACCTTTGCAGCTCTGGAACATGATTTTATTTGCACGGTGCTGACTGGCCGCTAGCTTTTAAAGGCCACGTTAGCATTTTCGGATAAGTATTCGTCGAAACACCAGGTGAGCTCTTTTGCTTGTGGAAGGCTGGTTTGCCTGCAGTCTCAGCCTGGATTCAAGCCTTTAGGCTACATGCTAACAACTACTATTGTTTAGTAGCTTCTGTTCATGTATAATCCATGTAGCTGTTTCTTTTTTTTTTAAAGCCTTGTCAATGTAACCTTGTGGGTGTGTCTGAAATGGAGATTGGGAAGGTATTGATTTTAATCAAAATCCAGTCTAATCTAATAGGGAGAGCAATACAATGGTTTGTGTATTCATTTCCGTTTTAAGATGTAAACAGAGTATTCGGTAAATAGTTGGCCTGTTATCGTCAGGGCTTATTTAGTAAATTTGTTCCATCTAGGTTAATGGTTTTCAAGTGTTGTGATACTTACATATAAATACATGTAAATATTTGAGTCAGTTGTAGGCGCTATTTTGTGAAAATCTGATTTTACAGCCTCTTCCCTATCTGTCACTTGAAGACGGTTCAGTTGGGAGGGCCACGATGAACCCTATGGGCTATTGTTTTGTATCATTTATACCTTAACCAGCAGGTGGCAATAATTACGGCTTTCAATCTTCACTGCCCTGGACAGCTGTCTCACAAACCAAATTTCTCTACAAGTGCACTATATGGCCAAAAGTTTGTGGACACCTGACCATCACATCCATATGTGTTCCTTCCCCAAACCGTTGCCACAAAGTTTGAAGCACACAATTGTATAGAATGTCTTTGTATGCTGTAGCATTACAATTTCCCTTCACTGGAACTAAGAGGTCCAAACCTGATCCAGCATGACAATGCCCCTGTGCACAAAGCGAGCTCCATGAAGACATGGTGTGTGAAGGTTGGAGTGGAAGAACTCGAGTGTCCTGCACAGAGCCCTGACCTCAACCCCACTGAACACCTTTGGGATGAACTGGAACACCGACTGAACCCCAGACCTCCTCACCAACATCAGTGCCTGATCTCACTAATGCTCTTGTAGCTGAATGATCCCCACAAATCCCCACAGCCACTTCCTCCAAAATCTAGTGGAAAGCCTTCCCAGAAGAGTGGAGCTTATTATAACAGCTAAGGGGGAAAATCTGGAATGGGATGTTCACCAGGTACATATGGGTGTGATTGGTCAGGCGTCCACAAACTTTTTACCATATAGTGTGTCTTCACAGAAACATGCTGCCTCCTTAAAGACAGGACTGTATAGAGGTTTCCGTTTCAGACACACCCAGGATCTTCAGTGTTATTGTGATGATCGGGGCCATAAATCCTGTTTTGAGAGACTTCGCAAAAAGCCGGCCCTGCATTTCCTTTACTCACTTTAATAATCTGGCATTTGAATAATAGATGATGCATTGGGTCACGTGTGAGCATAAAAAAAAAGACCCTTTAACATCTGATCTCCCCTTATTCACCCCTGCACCATGTCCTCCCCCTGAGCTTCCCTTCCCTCATGTTGGCAGAAGACTGGCTTGAACAGTGCACCGTGTGTAAATATGAATAACGTTTTAGATTGTGAAAAATAGCATGAGGTTGTTTTTTTATGGTCTCAAAAGCAAAAACACTTTATTAATATTATGACAAAATAATATTTTATTGTTGTTTATTTTGTATATCTGTATTTTAGGTTGTTTTATTAATTTATGTCACAGCCCAAACAGGTTATTTTTATTCCGAATAAATGAGAAGTGGTTTTGCTCTATTTATACAACTGGTCTAGTGAAACACTAAAAAAAGAAAAAGAAAACAAACAAACAAACAAAAAAAAAAAAACACTGATCTTGTCTCTTTACCTCAGACTTCCCGGTTCTGACTTGACGTTATCACAACACGAATAAGCAGTGTAGCACGACAGACAACATGGTGCAAGCGTTGTGAAACATGTAACATTTAATGGGAATCGACCAGCAGGTTCTCTCCTCTTCTTTCTTTTTCTCCTGGCAACAAGACGCACTTTGTGGTTTTTATTAACTTTTTTTTTTGCTCACTGCAATGCCACTGATCATCGCCGTACCAAAACTGACCATCTTGGGTGCACGCGACTGTATTACCTTAATCTCGGACACGCCATTTGAGTAAAAGTATTTAACAGTCATATTCAGGGCCTGGTTGGAAGTCGTTGTTACATATTGTACAGATGAAATTTTATGCTACTCCTCCCTTCGAATAAAGTATAGTGACTGCTCTGACTCGTCTCATCCGTGTCTGAGTGCTGGTGTTTGAATCTTCTGTTCACAGAACCGCATGGCACAAATTTTAATTAAATTTAAAAAGGCATTTTCACTATACATGATAGGGATCAGAGATATAACAGAGAGCCAGTGAAACTGTAGTGCTTCAAAAAAAAACAAACAAACAAACATGAGGTCAATGGCACATTTATGTAACATCTAGAAAAAAATAATTGGATGTGAAAATGCAGGGAAAATGAAATATTTGATACAAATCCAATCAGCCACTAATCAGTGACTGTGAGTAATGTTGGAATGAGTACGTGTTATAAAAGTACTGACAATATCAGGATATCTCATTGTGTATTGTAAACACATAAAATATGAATAAAACATGTTGCGGCAAGCTGTTATAGGAAAATACAGGATTATTTTCCTATAACAGCAGGGTTTTATTCCTCTTATATCCCATCAATTTACCACAGATCATTTGTAAATATTTAATTTTTAATTACCTTAACAATTTTTAGTTTATTATTAAACATCATCATGCATTGTGGACTGTCCGTATGTCCACGAGACAAGTTCCTGATTTGATTAAATGGTATAACGTAATTTATCACGATATTAATAATGTCACGTTGCACAGCTGTTACACGCCGGTGTACGTTTGGATGATATTCTTTCATAAATGTTGTTTTTGCTTGCTTATGCATGCTGTATCCGAATTCTCTCCCTGTTTACTAACGCTGCCATTTTGTAGCGTTGAACGAATTGTCAGTGGACAATCATGCAGTGATTTCTTTCAGCTTGAGGTTTACGTCAATTAAATTTGACTTGTATAGCAATTTAGTAAAGCAGCTTTACAGAAATCCATATGTAGATTTCGGTCCCTAACAGCGGCAAGTTGAAAACTCCCCGAGACGACATGAGGAAGAGATCGCAAGATGAACTATAAGAAACAAGAATAAGAAATATAAATCATTATATTAGTATACATGTGTAGAAAAGTGAAGTCAGACAGTACGGAGTGTGTTCAGAGGATGTTCAGTATGAGCGTCATAGACTTTATGATTACAGCAGCAGTGTAGATCGATGTGAGATTATCCACTGAAGCAGGAAGGATTGTCCGGGTATAAACCGAGGCATTATGTTTTCCAGTTGTCCATCCATCCATCCATCCGAGGTTCTCGTTATTGCGATATCTCTAGAACGAGTGGATGAATGTTTATCGGATTTATCTGGAATTATCACTGTAACTACCAGATGAATTGACTCGATTTTGGAAATGATCCAACCACGGTCAAGGTCACATCAAGGTCAAATGTATGAAATATTTTTCAAGACCAATTTTTATGGCTAGCTATGATTTTTGCCATCGGTGTCCGTGCGTCCATCCGTCCCTGTGTCTGGCCCGAGATTCAAGATTCTCATTAGTACGATATCTCAAGAACGAGTGATTGAATGTTTGTATTTGGAATTATCATTGAACTGATTATTAATTTTGGAATTGATCCAAACAGGGGCAAGGTCACAGCAAGGTCAAATGTCTAAAACAGTACTGAATAGTCTTTAATAGGGTACAAATTAGTAGCAATAAGAGCTAGACTTGCGGCATCATCGTCACAGCGAGCTCTACTCGAGTTTGAAAGATCTGGGAAGTGTAAATCTTTAGATCAGCCAAGATCGAGTGGTGTAGCCATAAGCCATAAGCCATATGTTCAGGATGGAAAGCAGTGCAGCCAGCTTTGTATATACACGGAGTCTCAAAAGTCTCCATACATAGGGGACTGTGTTCGCCAGCACCACGTCGGTTGTGCCTTCGTCAGTAGATGTTCGTGGACGTCCACTCCTCGGTTGGTCCTCAACACTTCCAGTCTTTTTGAATTTGTTAATAAGTTTGGCAGCAGTGTCGTGTGTGATGTGCTCGCCATGTTTCCTGTTAAAGTCCATCGCAACCTCGCGAGAGCTTCCCGATCCAGCCATGAGAATGATTATCATGTATCATGTGTTAATAACACCCTTCATCAGTTTGAGCTTCTGAACACAAGCTCACCACTGCTTGCTGGATATTTTCACACACACACACACTAATAACCATGTCAGTGTCCCTGCTGTACTGAGAATGAACCACGATCCATAATATCCGGTCAGTGGTGATCTTATGGCATTCCAGTTGTACTGACTGACGTGGTAGAGGACGGCAAACACACTGTGCGTAGCAACGTATAACTACTAAATGAGCTAAATTGTCAGTGATCCTGATAGGTCAATAAATTTAGCTTCAATAAAATGGAATTGTAGTGTCCATTAGTAGTACTCTCTCTTTGTTTATTTAAGTACGATTCATCATACCTGAATGCCTGAATGCCGGAGCCTTCATGTGCCCTGAAAATAAGGCAACCAAACGCACAGAAGGATTTATGTTCCAGTTTTTATTCAGTGAGATAGAGACCAGCCAGGTACAACTACCCAATTAGGGGGGCTACCTACTATTCCAAGGCTTCCTGTCCTAAATTTCAACTCGCTCCAAATTTCCTTTAGAAAAGTTGAACTTTTTTTGCATAGGGAACACCAGGGCCCCGTCTTTCACTGCTTTTGATTTATTGCATGGGACGCAGCATGGTTTACGCCTCACAGTCTGACTTACAATATGGTGAAATATGACAAACTGGTCAACATGAGTACACTAAGTCGTAGGCTAAAGCAGTGAGGAACATTATACAGAGATATCATTAAGTGAACAGATGGGCTCCCGTGTGCTCGGAGATATATTGCTACTTTTAAAGAACGAGTCTGCCCCATAAAATTTATCTCAACAACAACCATCTGATGAATGTGCCGTTATATTTAGGCTACCTTCCCTGGCGCGGTGTGCCGTGCTTCCCGTTTGTATTACATATTTTTCGCTTGGTGCGATGCATCTCCTTCTTTGCCTTGGTGAAATTTATTGAGTTGATTGTGGGCCCAAGCACTTTGTACAGCAGTGTAGCAATTATGGCTTTTCAGACTGAGGCCTGGATCTGTTACACTGCTGGAGTAGTAAGTAAACGACCAGCATGACTCAGAGATGTTAATTTCTTTCCCTTTCAGGCAGCACCAGGGACATCAAAACAAGCAGATATGAAAACAAGATGAGGCTTGAAACGACTCTGATCACATCAGTGATTTAGACTGTGACTTTTTTTTTTTTTTTTTTTTTTTTTTACGAAGTTTAGTTTGTGGCGGCCATGATTTTAGACTGCGTTGTCCTCTGGGAGACGTAGTGTGACGCCAATTCCGGCATTCATGATAAGAGTTTATACAAAAAATAATGCATGCCAGGGTGGTGTGATACGGCACAACGCAAAGCGGAGTGCCACCAAAACAACCCCCTGAAGTGGATTATTTTCAATTTACCACAAGTGGTAAGTGTGTTATCCTGCTTATACCACAGCAACTTGCCAATGATTGCAATGTTTCTTTTATTTATGAACAACACCGTGCTTTTTAACAGTTTATAGTTAGATTTAATGCTGTGGAACGTCCACGAGTTAGTAAGTTAGTTCCTGTTCTTACTTACGCTATAACAACGATAAACACCAGCCTGTCCTTTTCTTTAAAAAAAAAAAAAAACACAGCTTGACATTTTACAGAGACACCAGAAGGCATAAACTCCTCTCTCCTGAAGACTTTGCCTTTTCCTTACAAAGCAAAAAAAAAACACTTCACACATTAAAGATTATATGTTTTTCTTTGTTTAACAACACGTTTTTTTAACATCCGTTTATTATTAGTCTTAGATTATTTGGAGTGTCTGCTGTACAAGTCCCTGTGTATGAGCTGTTACTATGGAAACAATACCGTATTAGAGCGAGTGCATTAATATTAACCTATTGTTCATGTTGCAGCTGGAAGTATCCGTGCTGTTATACATAATAATGCACAATAATGAAATAATGCGCACTTTCGGACCAATCAGATTCGAGACCTCAACCGCACCGTGGTATAGTGAGTAATAAATGATCTGCTTAGGAGACTGCTAGAACATGGATGTCAAATATTTTTAGTGCCCTTGAAGGTAGGAGTTATAGCACTAATTCACATCTTTAATGTTTAAGTGTATCTAGTGTATAGATGAACATACTGCTGGTAAATCTCAATAACTTTGTCTCCTTAAAGCAGAACAGAAGGTTTCCACAGGGTTAGGCTGTTCACCTGTATGCACTAATTGGCAATAACATTTATTATACTGTTAAATATTATTTTGCCTGTAAGAGACATTTTTAAACCTCATGCAGTATAAGTGGCCCACTTCGCCTGGAAACTGTTGGTGCTTACTTGATCATTATCTGCAGTGATACAGCAGTGATAAGGGAATCTGTTACTGTTAGTGTAATGCTATAATGCTGCTATAACGTTACACCCCTGGGGTGGACCAGTGTGAAATCAGCGAAG
Organism: Pangasianodon hypophthalmus; assembly: GCF_027358585.1. Lineage (NCBI taxonomy): Eukaryota > Metazoa > Chordata > Actinopteri > Siluriformes > Pangasiidae > Pangasianodon > Pangasianodon hypophthalmus. The sequence goes on along the minus strand of NC_069714.1, from coordinate 5,634,377 downwards.
GTGCAGTCAAGTTGGATTTTGCCTCTCACGTTGGATCAATCTCTTCATCCATCTTCATTTGATCGCTTTTTTCATTGATTTCATCTCTTCGGTTTCAAATACAACAGTTACTATAAATAAACCTTTCTCCAACCTTGTCTTTCATCATCTGAGAGAAATATGGCCTTGTTGATATTATTCACGGTTTAATTTCATTCAAAAGGTAATCATTTGGTCTTGATTTGAACATTCTTAGTTATGATATAAAGTTATGATATAAATGATATAAAGTGTTCACTCTCTTGCCCTTAAGGCTGTGTACTTTGGAGAGGTTCTTGAATAAATGATTTTTATCGGAAAATTAAATCTCTGCGGAAGAACTATAATTAAATAGACTGTATGTAAATTAATAAATGTTAAATGCATCCTTTAGTTTTTTTTTTTTTATTATTATTATAACAGTATCACAGTGACTTTAATTAAGCATAGTGCTCAGTTCTAAACATTCAGTGTTTAAGAATTTCCTCTGTAAGGGTTACTTCAACTTTTTTCTTTCTCATCATTTAAAGAGTGCAATAATAGAACATACACTTAGGGCCAAAGCAGACTTTCCATTTCTGCTTCATTGTACTTTTAATAGCCGAAATATTTATGGACATTAAAGTGAATGAGAGTTCATGAAGACATCAGCAAGAACATTTTTGGTTCAAAAAAAAAAAAAGTAATTGTGTGGGTCACAGTTAAGGTCAAACAGCTCCATCTACAGGACGTGATCATTTTAAAATGTAAAGGTGGAGAACCAAACCCTGAACGAAACACGAAAACACACAAAATGCTGTTTATGACTAGAAGGTTGCAAGTTCAATTCCCAAAACTTAGAGAACCAGTGTTTGGCCTAAACTCTGTGTTTTCATTGGATCCTGTCTGAAATGTAAATCATTTGTGATCAAATCCTCTGCTGAATGAAGAAATGTAAACATATTCACTCAATCTCCTTAATGCATGTGCACGAGGAAGAGTTCACTGATGCACTATATGGCCAAAAGTATGTGGACACCTGGCCATCACACCCATATGTGCTTGTTGAAGATGATATTCCAGATTTATTCCCCCTTTGCTGTTATAATAAGCTCCACTCTTCTGGGAGGGCTTTCCACTAGATTTTGGAGCGTGGCTGTGGGGATTTGTGATCATTCAGCTACAAGAGCATTAGTGAGATCAGGCACTGATGTTGGTGAGGAGGTCTGGGGTTCAGTCGGTGTTCCAGTTCATCCCAAAGGTGTTCAGTGGGGTTGAGGTCAGGGCTCTGTGCAGGACACTCGAGTTCTTCCACTCCAACCTTCACACACCATGTCTTCATGGAGCTCGCTTTGTGCACAGGGGCATTGTCATGCTGGAACAGGTTTCAGCCTCTTAGTTCCAGTGAAGGAAAATTGTAATGCTACAGCATATAAAGATATTCTATACAATTGTGTGCTTCCAATTTTTGGGGCAACATGTTTGAGGAAGGTCCGCATAGTATGAGTGAGATGGCTTTACATGCACATGAACTTTTCCGTAGGGTTTAATATGGAGTTGGCCCACCCTTTGCAGCTATAACAGCTTCAACTCTTCTGGGAAGGCTTTCCACAAGGTTTAGGAGTGTGTTTATGGGAATTTTTGACCATTCTTCTAGAAGCGCATTGGTGAGGTCAGGCACTGATGTTGGTCGAGAAGGCCTGGCTCTCAGTCTCCGCTCTAATTCATCCCAAAGGTGTTCTATCGGGTGGAGGTCAGGACTCTGTGCAGGCCAGTCAAGTTCCTCCACACAAAACTCGCTCATCCATGTCTTTATGGACCTTGCTTTGTGCACTGGTGCATAGTCATGTTGGAACAGGAAGGGGCCCGCTCCAAACTGTTCCCACAAGGTTGGGAGCATGGAATTGTCCAAAATGTCTTTTTATGCTGAAGCATTAAGAGTTCCCTTCACTGGAACTAAAGGACCAAGCCCAATCCCTGAAAAACAACCCCACACCATAATCCCCCCTCCACCAAACTTTACCCTTGGCATAATGCAGTCAGGCACGTACCGTTCTCCTGGCAACCGCCAAACCCAGACTCGTCCATCGGATTGCCAGACAGAGAAGTAGGATTCATCACTGTAGAAAACGCGTCTCCACTGCTCTAGAGTCCAGTCCGACGCTTTGCAGTGCACTTGGTGATGTAAGGCTTGGATGCAACTGCTCGGCCATGGAAACCCATTCCATGAAGCTCTCTACGCACTGTTCTTGAGCTAATCTGAAGGCCACACGAAGTTTGGAGGTCTGTAGCTATTGACTCTGCAGAAAGTTCCTCAGCATGCGCTGACCTCTCTCTGTGATTTTACGTGGCCTACCTCTTCGTGGCTGAGTTGCTGTTGTTCCCAATTACTTCCACTTTGTTATAATACCACTAAACTGGAATATTTAGTAGTGAGGAAATTTCACAAATGGACTTATTGCACAGGTGGCAACCTGTCACTGTACCACGCCTGAATTCACTGAGCTCCTGAGAGTGACCCATTCTTTCACAAATGTTTGTAGAAGCAGTCTGCATGCCTAGGTGCTTGATTTTATACACCTGTGGCCATGGAAGTGATTGGAACACCTGAATTCAATGATTTGGAGGGGTGTCCCAAAACGTTTGGCAATATAGTGTGTATCAATTTGTTCATACATTTTTATTATAATGTTGACATGCTACACCTGCACATTTACATAATTTTTTTCTTTGCAGCTCAGTTTGTTAAAGTGAGCTCATGTCTGAAAATAAAAATGGCCACATCCGCATGACACAATCCCTTACGAAAAAACACATTTCACATGATCCTGTTGAATAACGTGTGATTACATGTGAAAAACACGTGAGTGTACATTTAAGATGTTTCATTTATTCTAGACTTGCTCCTTCTCTAACACTTTGATAATGATCTGAGATCTCACCATAAACACATTGACTCCAAATTCTCTTGAAAATGTGATATTTGGTTTATTCCAAATTTGTAAAGGATAATACAAATGAATATTGTTAATCATTTTATTAGCAAAGTTTCACATTCATAAATGTAAATATACAAGTCGAAGATCTTGTTTGGCATTTGTGGTATTTAGTTGTGAAGCGTCACAATATTTGGGTGAGTTTGGGTGAGCTTCTGCCCATGACAGCCTCAGACTCCTGTTCTTGGCTGACAGGAGTGGAACGTGATGTGGTGTTCTGCTGTTGTAGCTCATCCACCTCAAGGTTCGATGTTTTGTTTATGCTGAGATGCTTTTCTGCTCACCACGGTGGTAAAGAGTGATTATAGGAGTTACTATGTCCTTTCTGGCAGCTTGAACCAATCTGTCCATTTTCCTCTGACCTCTCTCATCAACAAGGCATTTCCATCCACAGAAATGTCGCTCACAGGATGTTTTTTTGTTTTTTGCACCAGTCTGTGTAAAACTCTAGAGACTGTTGTGTCCCAGGAGAGCAGCAGTTTCTGAAATACTCCATCTAGCATAAGCAGTTCATGAAACACTCAAACCAGCACATCCGGTACCAACAGCCATGCCACAGTTAAAGTCTTAGAGCTCACGCTTTTTCCTCATTCTGATGTTTGGTGTGAACATTAACTGAAGCTCTTGACCTGTCTCTGCATGATACCTTGTATTATATGCATATTGTGAACATATATGATATGTATTGTGCTGATTAGATAACTGCATGAATATGGACAGTGTGTGTGTGTGTATATATATATATAAAAAATAGGCTGGGGTGATTTAGTCATTTTTACTAAATTTTTCTTATATATTGTAAGGATGTGAAAATGAGCTCCTTATGATTTTAACTAACTAAATAAATAAATAAAGGAATAGTTTTTAAAAACCTTACTTTGTGAATGAAAACTTTTGCAGTTAATAAAACAACAAACAATATTTGCAACCAGAGTTCAGAATTCTTGTCCTCCATCATCATCATCATCATCATCCCATAAATAACATCATGTGTGTGATGAACTCGTTCAGGCCAAACACTTTCTAATGTAAGAAACATCATCCCCAAGAGCTGCTAGAGAAAATAAATAACAAGAGAAAGAAATCTGGTGAGTGTGAGAACTAAATGTGGGCAAACAAACAAACACAAACAAACAAACAACCCCGGGTGTGCGTGTGAAAGTCTCGTGTGTGAGGGACAAGGCCATGCTTCTGACTCATCTCAGACACATGCAGTCATTTCTCTCCTCTTGCTGAGGGTTTGCATGATGAGTAAAGACCCAGACACACAGGCTCGGGAACATTTCTCGGTTTGCATGTTGCATGCTCGAGGTGCGCGCGCAGCATTGCGGCTCCCGTCTTGCGTGCGCGCGCGTGTGTGTGTGAGTGCGTGTGTGTGTGCGCGTCGCGCGCGCGGTGGCTGTCGGGATTGCTGTGTGAGCCGCTGTCTCTGGGTTAATGTCCGCCATGTTTGCGGCGGCTCCGAGAGCGGAGCGGCGGAGAAAAGCGGGTTCGGCGTCGCTGTAAACGCGTCAGTAATGGGTTTCACAGCCGCACGGCCACCGACACGGACTCGATGAACGCGACCGACCAGAGAAAAGTCGCCTCGGCGGTGAATCTGCGCGAATATTCGCTTTAGTTCAGACTTGGTTCCGCGTTCACTGGTGTGGTTTTTTTTTCCCTTCTAAAGGGGCGAAAACAATGAGTAAACTCTCGTTCCGAGCGCGAGCGCTAGACGCCGCCAAACCTCTTCCCGTTTACTGTAACGGAGACATCCCGGACCTAAACGACTGCGTGTCCATCAGCCGCGCGGTCCCGCAGATGCCCACCGGGATGGAGAAAGAAGAGGAATCGGTATGTGAAGGGTTGTGTGTGTTTTTGTAAAAGCTAATTTATTTTAATCAGGTTCAGGTGTGTAGCGGGCGGCTGGGATTCACGATTCACGTTTACGCAAAGTGCGGAGTGTAAACAGCCTTCCCCTTCGCCCTGTACACGCAAATCGCGTAAGACGTTACGGCCACGGCGTACGCAAACGGCGTAAGTACGCTGCGCTGTGACGTACGACGTAATTGACGCAAACTACGTCACGTCCTGAGTACGACAGGCGCCGATACCGGCTAGCAACAACAACACACACACACACACACACACACACACACTACATGCTAACTGTCAAAGTAGTGTGTGAAGTAAATTTATCCCGGCACACTTTTAGACTATTTTTTAAAATATTTTATTTTTAAAGAAAGTGTTTCCACTTCCATTGATGTTAAAACTCGATATTGTTGCTTCTAACGAACTAATAACTAGCTTTTTTTTTTTTTTTTTAAATAAAAACACCGCTTTTGTCTCTTCTTCCTCTTCAGTAGCAGAATTTATTTAACAAATAGCTTTTTATTAAATTAAAATTTGATTAATATTAGCTAACTTTCTGGATAGCTCTTTTTTTTTAAATTGACTGTGTAAATATGAATGATTTTGTTAAAATAAAATAACTAATATAAAGTTTATGTCTCAGTCTCAGAGCTGCACCCCAAACCACTTCCTCCTCCCTGTGCTAGTGCTCTGATTAAAGTGTGTAGTGCTCCCTACTGAGTGCACTACATCTGTAATAGGGATCCATTTGGGATTCAGCCTGTACAGGCTGTACAGTTCAACTTCACAGGATTCCACAGGAAATTTGAGGAACATGTTGTATTTGTGGCTCCTTTCATATGCATGAGATGCCTGAGGTGCATAACTAAGTGATTTTAAACCTAGTCCTGGTGTTTTTCTGGGTCCAAAACACACACATGAGCTCAGGAAGAGCTGTTAATTAGCTGATATCGAAGATCTCAGGTGTCTTAGAGCAGGGAATACGCTAAAATGTGCAGGACAGGTGTGTACTTCAAAACCAGGGAAGGAAACTTGTGCGTTACAGGACAGATCCCATCATTTCCTCTGGAATTATACAGAATACTGCTTTTTTTTTTTTAAACCTCAAGACAATCGTATCAAGCTTGCCGACTTTCCTTTAGATGCACTGTGCATATTAGCAGAGCTACACACACAATATGTAACTCAGATATGATCAGATCAGATCAAACATGGTGTGTAGAAGTGAAGATACCCCTGATGTGCGATTTGTAAATAACTTCAGCAGTGTGCTGCGTGAACATCAGGCACATCCACGTTCCTCAGCTCAGAAAACAGCTTTTAAACCCCCCCGAGTGCACAGCCAGCATCAGGACACTAGTCTCACGAGCGTTTCTCAGACTCAGGAAGTGCTGTTTGTGGTAGAAACAGAGGCGGATTTGTGAAGCTGTGGTTCACCATGTTGTTGGGCCATACAATTCCTGCAGCGCTGAAAAGGAAATGAAAGTGCAGGCAGAGGTGCCACTGCGTTACCATGAAACACCTTCCTTCTGATTGGCTGTGCCACCCGAGCGTGACGTTATACAAGAACGTTCCACCAACCACAAGCGAACACAAGTGAGAACGGCGCAATGCGTAATGCTGCGTACGAACTTTGAAATCTTACGTATATCAGAAAACAGACCCAAGTGCCAGGTGGTGCTTTAATCCGGTTTCCAGGGTTCTTCATTTCAGACCCTTGTGTGGTGCTAATAATATCTGTGACATGCAGTTGTTAAGGAAAACAAGCCGAAATTTCCCAAGAAATATACTATTGTTTCTTTCATGTTATAGCTCGCTTCTTAAAACGACACTGTAATCTTTAAGTTCATGATGCGCTGCCCCAAATGACGTGTTCTTTTGTGTTTTCTCAACAACCGTTACTAAGAATCTCTCCTATCTAACACTTTAACACAATGGCTGTGGGGTTGCTGTTAATGGAAGGTGACTATACTGTAGGTCAGACGTTGCATCGGTTTTCATCAGCTTGAGTTTACACGGCTGGTCTCTGTCCTTTTTTTTTTTTTTTTATAATAGACATTTAATAATGGTAATGAATGTTTAGTGAATGTTTAAATGGGCTGAACTGAATAATAAACTCTCAGTGCTGAAATTAGCCGAGCCGCTCGGTGCCAATAACATGGTTTAATTGTAACATGCAATAAACCGGTAATGAGTGTTTGGACCTTAATCGTTCTGTTCATTACATTGCATCACACCAACGCAAATTATGTAATGTCTATAGAGCCTTAGCATCGATTCCCTGCTGGCAGCTTTTCACCTGAGCTAAATATAAATGCAAAATCACCTTGACATTTCATGATGGAGATCAGCAGAGTGAGGCTTTTCAAAAAAATAAATAAATAAATAAATAAATGTTCTCGTACATTCCAGTATTTCTGAATTACACCACATGATCAGTATGCAGTTTAGTGTGAAGTTTACATCCTCCATGGTTTCTGGATAAATACGCAAGTACCCCTCTTTTACAATTTATATACCAAAAAAAAAAAAGCTGACAATTTTCAAGACAAAAATGAAATGAACAAGATAAGATGAGTTCAAAACATAAAAGCAAAATCAACCAGAATTAAGAAGGCGTAGTTTTGCCGTAATCCTCTCCGTCCTCAGACCCGATCTGGAGACGACGGTGTATTACAAAGACTCGTGTTAATATTTTAACACGCACCATTTGACGATTTTATGAAGGAAAGTCTATGAAGCCAAACACACAGCACCTCTTGTTGTTTAAAATTCATTTGTCTGATTTACTTTTCAATTTAGAATCGATTTCTTATCTAAGAACAATTTCACCAAATCATCGATGCCATTTAAGATCTTTATTTAACATGGAAACTGTTCTCCCACAGGAGCACCATCTCCAGCGAGCCATCTGTGCCCAGCAGGTGTTCAGGGAGAAGAAGGAGGGCATGGTCATCCCGGTGCCCGAGGCCCGAGGCTGCATCAACTACTACGACCGTCTGTACAAAGAAGACTTCCGTCAGCCCAAACAGCTCATCCACATCCAGCGTGAGTCCCTGATTCTCAGCTTTCTTTTCTTTGCTATGCTGCTTCTAGTGAGAACAAACCATGTGTGAATGTTACGGGAAATATAAAGTACTGTGCAAAAGTCTTAGGCACCCTATTTTTTTTTTAGTACAAACTTTGTTATAGATTTTTATTTTCTGACTTCTACATTATTGATTCAGTACAAAAACATTTTAGATTCCAAACATTAGTTTTCCAGCACAAAATTAAATGTTACAGAACAATGTTTGTGTGTCAGTAAAGAAAGTAGCAGATTACATAAGAGACACTTTTCAGACAAAAAAACAGAATGAAGGCTGCTGGGTTTTGCTGCAGAAATAAGAAGCAAGTGTGACAGTCAAAGTCTCCAGAAGAACTGAGGCTGCTTCTGCAAGATGCTCAGTAACACTTACAGCTCATTTCCTTATAAAACTGCACACACACTACCTGAGACTACTATTTTTTTTTTTTTTTAAAGCAAAGGATCGTCACACCAAATATTGACTTTGTTTCATTTATTACTGTTTACTGCTCTTTATAATATTTTTTTTAATGTAGAAACATTTAGTTTCATTATTTTTGAAGGCATCTTTGCTCTACAGCATTCCTTTGCATGTGCCTAAGACTTCTGCACTGTACTGTATTTTGGGGCCCTTTGGTTCCACATGTGCGTAATTGACCATGGCTTTTTTTTTTAATCACTTCAGTGAACTTGAGTCTGGTCTGAAGTCATTTAGTGGTTGATATTTTTTTTTTTAAATCTCTGCATCCACCAGCATTCGGGCTGGACAGCGAGCAGCCGGACTATGACATGGACTCGGAGGATGAGACGTTGCTCAATCGACTCAACCGCAAGATGGAGCTTAAACCGCTGCAGTTCGAGATCATGGTGGACCGGCTGGAGAAAGCCAGCACTAACCAGGTAACAAAACACACTTTATACAACACCTTTTACACTTTGTGCTGTGCATCTTACACAAACACTGCAGAAAAATTACATCTATTACATCTTAGTAAGTGGAAATGTCTTAATTATAGTCAGATTTAGGTAACATTTCCTATTACAAGATTACAGTAGACCAAATATTAATTATAGTTCATAAAATCTATTTCTAGACATTTTTACTCAGTGTAAGCTTGAAATAGATACATTTTTATTTCTAGAAAGAATCAAATTTTTATGGCAATAAAATAAAACAACTTTAAGCTTGAAATTAGTAAAAATGTCTAGAAATAGGTTTAATAATCATATATTTGGTTTATTATTATCTTATAATAGGAAGTACTAGATATATTTAACTACATTGAAGATACTTCCACTTGCTAAAAAAATGTTTTGCAGTGAAAAACAAGAAATTCTGCACTCAGTTCTTGCACTGTTGAGATGCAAGAATTGGTAATTTACACACCAATTGACTCATTTATCAGGATAGTTGAATCAATCTGTTTAAGTGTCCGAAACATTAATAATTTTTTACACTGGCCTTGTCTGTGCCTGCATTTTGTAGCTGGTGACTCTGCAGGAGGCCAAGCTGCTGCTGAACGAAGACGACTACCTGCTCAAGTCCGTGTACGACTACTGGGTGAGGAAGAGGAAGAACTGCCGCGGGCCTTCGCTCATCCCGCAGATCAGGCAGGAGAAGCGTGACGGCTCCACCAACAATGACTCCTACGTGGCTTTCCGCCGGCGCACGGAGAAGATGCAGACGAGGAAGGTAACCTCAGACTCTGAACAATAACGTTTCCTTCCGAGTGGTTTTTGTCCAGTGGGATCTCCTTCCACTTTCATGCAGGTCTGCAAAAGCACTCGTTTATAAGACTTGGAAAAGTATGGAAATTCAGAAAAAGTAAAACAAACACACTTAAAAGACTACGATTGAAATCCATTAGCCATTGACACAACCTCCAAATTAATGTTTAGTCTTTTCTTACGTCATGATACGGACAGTTACCTTTAGAAATAGAAATAAGATTGAACATCGAAAACATGGAAAATTATTCAGACCATCATTCTGGAAAGGAAAACCACAGGAGGAGATCTGTAGCGTAAGAGCATGCAGAGGTTTAGGAGCGTCCTGCTTGTATTAGGTTTTAGGCAGAGACTTATGACGACTGAGTCGACTTTCTGCCTGCAGAATCGTAAAAATGATGAGGCATCGTACGAAAAGATGCTGAAGCTGAGACGGGAGTTCAGCCGAGCCATCACCATCCTAGAGATGGTTAAGAAGAGGGAAAAGAGCAAGAGAGAGCTGCTGCACCTCACACTGGAGGTGGTGGAGAAGAGGTATGCACAAAAAAAAAAAAAAAAAAAGTATTTGAACCCAAGTTTGTGTATATCAGCTGAGAAAAGAGACAAAAGAAACAAAGCTTAATTTAAACCCTGAGGATTCAGCTTGTTATTACTCACCAAAACAGTGTTGTGTTTCTGAACAAGTGGCTGACTTGCTATTGCTTTCGCAGGTACCAAATGAGCGATTTCTCCGGAGACGTTTTAAATGAGGTCTCAGCACCACTGGCAGACAAAACAGTCTACCCAGCTCCAATATGTCTACCCAATGGGAACAGGCATAAAGCAGAAAACAAAATTAAGGTGAAGTCTCATTTCTGTCTTGGGAAGCACTCTTGACTCCGGACAGTGGAAAGCAATAATGGCAGCACTGTAGGAAAAATATCACAGCGCTGTTCAATTGTCGATTGTTGATTAATTTTCTATAACGGCAGCTCTGACAATAACCTCCAGCTGCATGTCATTCTTTAATAAGTAAGACTTTGAATTGTTGGAAAATTGCTGTGGTTTAAGAGGTTAAAAAAAAAAGGACTTCAGAGTCTAACAGTAAGTCATCAGTTGCATCACACTGCCCCTTCACTGATTATTTTCCGATAACAGCATGCCCTGAAGTGCGTTATTGCTTACCACGTACTATAACCTGTTTAATGTTTAATAAAGCACCAATCATTAGAGCTTCACTAATACTTTTGGATTGAAGAGGCATTACATTAGCTGCATTAATTATGAACACAGAAACACATTAAAAATTTCCATTAGCCTGACAATAATACCTAACGTCTGTGGACTAGCAGCCTGTCGTGAGTATTTAAGGGTACTCACTTCTCACTCCTTTATCTTTAGACCCACAAGTCTGTGCCTAAGCACCATCCGCCCCACTTTCCAGTCAAGATTGAGCCTCAGTTTGACATTGTCCGGGAGCATAAAAAGTACACGCCCAGACCCAAGCTGGAGCCGCTGCGCCAACACACCATCACCAAGGCCGACATCAAACAGTACGACTTTCACAGCTCCGGGGAGGAGGAAAACCCGCTGGTAAGCAGTCATGCTGACTCTGGACCAGTCATAAGCACACACTTGATGCACAGACACTTACGTTAAGCATTTCACTCATCGTTCTGATTGGTGTGCTGCACAGTTTTGACAATTTTGTTCAATTGGACTTGACTGACAGCTTAAAAAAAAAAACAAAACTAGTGGTGGTGCTGCTGTGAAGTTAACCATGACTGTAAAGGTAACGGCTCTGTTTTTAATGTCGTGAGACAGCACCTTTTATCAGGACAAACTTTGAAAGACTTGTTTTGTAAGATGAACCCAAGAAAATCTTTTCCAATTTTTATCACAAGTAAATTTTAAATATCTTTTATAGAGTTGTCATTTTTCACAGAAATGTTTGATTTTTTTTTTAATAAGCTGAATTTTATTAAATCTTTGATTAATATCTTTATTTGCCATGAAATAGTCATTGAAGCTGGTATGGCAATAAACTTAAATACAGACAATCTGCTGTTTTTTCTTTACCAGTCTCCATCATCTGAGCCGGATGAGGAGAACGACCCGGACGGAGGCTTTGTTTTCAGACGTAGAGCTGGTTGCCATTACCTTGCGGTGAGTCTCATGCTCATTTTAATAAAGCTTTAATAATAAAGCCTTTGCATTATATAGTTACTTTCTGACACACAAGCATGCTTTATGAGAGAGGATTTAAATAAACGTTCAAGCAAGCATTAACACACACACAAATGCCACATGAGTGAAACGAGTGTCTTTACACCTCACCCCGTGTCTGTGTGTAGCCCCTCATGGATAAGAGCTGCACTCCTGTGCCACGTCTGGATGGCATCGATGCCCTGTGTCAGAGAAACTCCCTCACAGCTCTGTCTGTGCCACGCCGCTGCATAGGAGTGACACGCAGACGCCTGGGCCGCGGCGGCAGGTAGCCCTCATCCTCATCCTCATCCTCACACCTTTTCATGTGGGCTTGTCTGCTCTTACACCCACCAGTCACCTGATACCTTTTAAACTTTATTTATGCACAAGGGGAAAGTTTTTCTCATCCATCAGTAAGTCAGTTTACACACAGTGGAATGAAATATTGTGCCTCTAGGATCAGGGTATAAGATTAAAGTTTCAGTGCAGTATGATAAATGCACAAGGCAAAAAGTAAAGTACCTAGAACAGAATTATCAGCATTGGAAGATGGTATAATTGTGCAAAAATGGGGAAACTGACTGTCAAATTTATCATAGATATAAGCATAACAAATGTAGCAGCATTTTTAATATCCTAACAATCACCTGGGTGCCTGGAACAGTACTGGATTGAAGGCTTTGTTTACAAGGGACCAACATGGACCCTAGTCTGTATTTAACAATGCTGACAGAGCACTAGTTTTTTAAAGATGGCTGTTTTCCTCTGCTAATATTAGAGATTAAAATGCTTAATGAAGTGCTCAGTGCTTTATCTGTGCTCTGCTTGCAATCTGACCTCGTCTTTCTGACACCGCTGTAGAGTGCTGCTCGACCGAACCTCATCAGATCTGGACCGAGTCCTCAGGCACTTGGACCCTGACATGGTCAGCCCATCGGACTCCCTCCCTGTGCTCACGGACACACAGACGAACACACACGTTCCCCTATCAGCCAGGGCAAAGCCTCAGCGCTCTCTGACTCAGCTCCTTAATGACATCCAGGCCTGCAGGTGGCGGTACTTCCGCCCGCGACCCCTCAACCAAAACGGAAAGGAAGAGAGCAGACCGGACACTCTTCAGGACAACAGGAAAGGAGGAGGAGGAATGACGAGAAAGAGCAGTTTAGGTGGGGCTACAGACAGGCTTTTTCTTTTAACATGTACAACCATGAGCTTTTGGTTTAGGTGTAAACATGCTTGTCAGATTGCATTCAGTTCATCAGGAAAATTCTCTGATATTATTGATGTAGGTTTTTTTTTGTTTGTTTGTTTTTAATTAAAGTGTTGGTAGCTTGAGACCAGGGTGGTCTTTGATTTCCAGTGGTCTACAGGCTTGGGAGAAATTTCATTATCTGTCCTTTGAGGAAAGGGAATTAGATGTATAAATCATGTCTATAGAGAAAATCCAGTTTTCAGTTTATTTTGGACAAAATATTTCAGACAATATTTTAGTTTCTGTTTCTACAATTCATGCTGCATCACAGTGAATCTATCCATACAGTCTATGAATCTTATTGTTTACGTGGTTAGTAACTAATAGCACCAACTGAGGAGTCTTTAGTACTGAAGAATGAGTAAATATAAAAGAATACCATTTCTTTAACTCTTAAATAACAGTGCCAGTTAAAATGAACAAGTAGTTTTAGTAGAAGTCCTCTTGTGCCATCTAGTGGTGATGATTGTAGTTGTTTCATTCTACCACAGTACAGTTAAAAAAAAAAATAGGTAAATTGTACAATTTTATTTTAAATCCTGGATGAAAAAAATCAGAGTCGATGTATAAATTCCATACAAATCACTGAGTGAATGTAGACTTTAAAACCGTTTCCTGCCTCTGATCTGCATGTCTAAATACCAAAATCCCCGCAGCAGTTGTGGTTTTGTGTGAATAAGGCCTTTTATATTTCCGCTCTTAACTCTCTCCCTTTGTGTAGGTGGGATCACAGAGGAGCAGTTTCAGTCCCACCAGCAGCAGTTGGCTCAGATGCTCCAGCAGCAAGGCCTGCAGCAGAACCCTCCTGTGTCTGAACATTCCCACGCACACGTGTCTGTATGTGGAGCTTAAGCACTATACCATACTATACACCAGAGCGCTACGCTGTACACCGGCATGCTGTACTATACACCAGAGCGCTACGCTGTACACCGGCATGCTGTACTATACACCAGAGCGCTACACTACACACCAGCGCATGCACACAGAGATTTCCCCATTCCCAACACATGACTGAGCTTAAGAAGGGCTTTATCATGTGCTGATGAGGTCGATTTGAAACTCTGCAGTTGAGAAACCACTGTGAAGTACTTTTATATATGTTGACAAAAAGCTGCTGAAAAGACTCCTGTACTGATTTATAACAAATCTGATTTGTTTCCCTTAAAAAAAGTGGCTTGTCTTGAGCACACACTAACGCGTCTCTCTACCTGTCCTGTAGAAGTCGGCCTCCTCAGGCTGCCTGTCCAAGACATTAGACTCAGCCAGCGCTCACTTCGCTGCCTCTGCTGTGGTCAGTGGCTCCAACAAGGATCTCAAACCCCACAGCACTGGAGTCAACGGCATCCTTACAAATTCAGGTGAGCTACTTGTATGGAATTCACTCACCAAGTAAATAAGCACATTGCTTTAAAAAAAAAATTCTCTCATGAACATCAGTTTTGGAAAGATTTTATTTTGTACTACTTGATTATTTTGCATATTATGATATGAACTGAATTTCACTGACTAAGCGTGTGGAAATATCCTATAGCCGCTTCACCAACTCTGTTTTTATTTCTCATCAGGAAGCTCAAGACAGAGTAAGTTCAGCTGTTCATCTCCACTCGGAGTCAGCAGCGTCTCCTCAGGCTCATCGTCCTCTGCCCGCCCCCCTGCCGTGCCCCAGTCTGTGCCCCACGTGAGTGTCGTGTCTCCCGCACGACCCTGCGCCCCCTCGTCGCCCACGTTAAAGCTCGCCAGCGTGGCCAGCAGCAGTCTGGAGCGCGTGCCCAAAGTCACACTCGGCAGGTAAAAAAAAAAATAAATTTGGAAGGTGCAGGTGTGTTAAATGAATTGAAATTTCTTAATAAACGTTTCTAGTGGAAAGCATTCATTAACAGTAGGCTCACTGTATGAAAGCTTTGCAGCACTCACAAACATGTTCAGTAGTGATAAATGCTTCATTAGCCGTTCACTCCGTTCAGATATTAAACACCATTTTGTTGATAGATTTTTATAGTTTCTAAATGACATCATTAGCGGTGAGCTTTAAAGTCGGTGATGCAGTTTGTGTGTGTGTGTGTGTGTGTGTGTGTGTGTGTGTGTTTGAGCACATAGCTCTCAGTCTTCTGTGTCAGTGAAGCATTTTGCATTGGTATTAACTCTGAGCTATGAACGTAATATCAGTGTTGCATTGATGCAGTGTTCCCATTGCAATGACTTTTAGGTCACTTCAAAATAAGACCCCTTTCTGATTTTTCATTGCTTCATATTTTCTCTCCCCGGCGTGACTCCGAGTTTAAACACAGCGCTGTTTGTGGTCATAATTACACTCTGAGATTTGTTGTGTTTTGTTCAGGGATAAACACGAGCCGGAGAGGCTGGCTCTGAACGGATTAGCAGACACCACTGTGGCCATGGAGGTGACATAGCCTTCCCCTGACAGGGCACTGACCAGACGCTGGAACCTGTACGTGGACCTACACCGCATAGTAGCATATCAGACATTTGTGAATATTCTATGTGTACATTTTTGTAAAATTGGGAACTATCACTACCTTGTAAAATAGTCTATTTGTATCATTCAGTCTATTAGGTGTCGTTTGTTACTTGAATTCTAGTTCTTGTCATCATGCTTTTGCACTTGAAAATTCAGCCAGTGGCAAAAAAAAAAGTGCATCAGTAAGTGCAGGGATCATGCATGAGTCCAAATCATACATTCTTGTTTTAACTATTTATTTTGCCATGTTTACATTTTTGTATCTTGTACAAATAAATCAGATTTTTGTCACAAAACATGGATACCCGGACAGCTAGTGTGTGATGTCTCCTTTTTTTTGATTGTTTGATTATTTACATGAGAGCAGTTTCGAACATGAAGATTTGCTCTCTTTGTTACACTGTAGATATCAGATGATGACATTTATTTGTTTCATGCATTTTTAGAGACTGTAGTCTCCTTGTGAGTGTCTTTTACATTTCATAGACAGCCAACTAAAGATGCTCAGGTGTGTGTGTGTGTGTGTGTCTGTGTGTAAGACTTCAGTACTGACAGCTGTGCAGCAACTTGTGCTGTAGTATTTTCAATAGTCGTGTGGGAGTGTGTCTGCTGTTTAAAAAAAAAAAGGACAAGTCAAAGGGTCAGTAAGCATCGTGTTCAAGCACCAGTGCAGCACCACTTCAGCAGCTGAGGATCAGCATGCTCTGTGCTCTGCAATACAATGGTGAAATGTCTGTTGCACATGAATGTCCCCTTTTTCATGTGCATATGCTTTTTTTAAAAATACAGGCAAAAGATAAAGGTACTATAAAGTGTAAGGTTTGAGGCACATAGGGTTGTCAGTTTTCTTCCTGTAAATCAGCCATCTGTACATAAGATATTAATATAAAACACATCAGTATAATGATCTGTTTTAGGAATGTAATGCTTCTTTTTTTTAACAGGTTTGTGGATTGAGCGCAGTAGCATGCGTAGGGTGGTACAGCGGGGTCGTGGCTAGAGTTTTGTCTATGTGGGTTTCCTCCAGGTTCTCCAGTTTCCTCCTACTGTCCAAAAACAGGATGGTAGACTGCCTACATTAAATTCTTCTCGAGAATGTGTGTGTGCGCATGTGTGTCTGAGCACACATCCAGGGTGTATTCGTGCCTCACTCCCAGTATAGATGTAAGGTAAGGGCCTTGAAGGGGCTCAGGCCTGTCTCCGATGGGAATACTGTATAATACAGACTGAAATTATGCTTACAAGTTGTGAAAAACAGCTTTATTTTTCTGGAGGAAACAAAGCACATTTTTCTTGTGCAAGCAGAGAAGACAGCTTGAGCAAGGATTTTATACATTATATAAAGTTGCTCTATTCCCAACTATTGCTAAAGACAAAGGACACAGTTTGTATTAAGAAACAGTTTAGTTTCTTTGTAGTCCTGAACAGGTTTTAATCTGTTTAACCTGACTAAGTTAAAAGTTAAAAAAAATAAATAAATCAGGTTATGATAACAGACAAACATACGCTTTATTGATCTGGAGGGAATTTGCAGCATTACAGTAGTAGACATAAACGTGCAGATTGACATAAATCCTTTAAAATAAACACAATACAAATCATCGAAAGAAAATATATTTAAAGAGAAAGGAACTTGTCTCTATACAAAAACAAAACAAAACAATAAAGAACTCTAAACAAGGCACTTAGGTGTTGTGCAAGAATGAGTAAAGGTATCTAATCAAAAGGTTAATGAAATTAACAGCCAATTCTTTAAAAACACAGAGGTGAATGGCTTACTTTACACCAGAGGAATAAGAAATCAAGTAAATATGATCAATATAAAAGTTACAGGAGCATAAAGGATCATGGTCAAAGCCAGAGAAGAGTGTTGATGGGAGAAATAATACATGGACTAAATCTGAATGTAATACTTTATTTAAGACAGAATAATGCATCTGCATAATGCTTTGGCTCTATCAGATATTTCTGAAGCTAAACTATCTTTTCATGATTATTCTTTAGTTTTACTCTGGCACTGCAAAACACTCTTGGACACAGATCAAGATTAAAAATAAAAATATAATCCAAAGTGTCTGTGGTGGTATCAAAGCAAGCAGTGTACAAGAAATACAAGCTTTCATGCATTACATATTGATGATGTAACATGATATATTTGTTCCTAAAGGCAAGGTGATGAGGAGGAGACATTGTGTGCTCAGAAAGAGTTTGTACATCAGAACAAGTGTTTCCAGAAGATGTGAGTTGTTTATTATAGGAAGAGTTAAATCTACCACACTTGCATGAACCTGTGGCCTGGACTCCATCTTTCAGAGACAAGCAAAACAGCTACACACATTTTCCTCTACACACAGTAATTAGGACACATTTGTGTGTTAAACCCTTTTTACCAGAGGCCAAACCATGGAATTTGCACCTGTTTTGGAGATGCCCATGTTCAGCATTGAATTTATTTATCTTGTCACACTCCACAGTAGTGTTTAATGGCTCATATGAAAGTAGACACTCAAAGTTTTTGTAGTTTTTCTTAAGTATCTCTTTTCTTTTTTACCTAGCCTACTAGGTTTAAATGTTATAATTTTATTGTGGCAATTGTATACAGTGTTTTACTATCAAAAAATGCTTTAGTTGTGCTGTCCATTTTATCTCTGTACCGATGCTATTGTGGAGAGGTGGGAATTGTTTGCCCAGCAGGAGGCTTACACCCCTCCCCTTTCCCATCGCCCTGCTCACCAGCAGCTAAACACAGTCATGATACTCTACACACAGAAGCCCAACAGTGTTCTGATTAATCTTATAACAAACTTGCAGTGATATAGTAATTCATTTGTTTATACTTATTGAAAAAGGTCTGATACATCGATTTCACCAGTGGAGTTGGGCTGTGAGCTGAAGAAACTTGATTATGAAAAGAAGGTAGACATTATTAAACGACAAGATGATTTTTGTTATATCTTCTAAAAACATTCAGCAATGCAACTGGGTGGGCAAGGGTTAACTTGATCTCTCTCTTTCAAACATTCAGATGTAGCTCACCCTGATTCTGCTGCGATTAACAGATTATAATCACAAACAGCTGAGACTGCAACCTCTGGATCAGATGATCAGATAGAGGTTCAGTACAACTGTCACACTTTCCTCACTTCCATGCCTCATAGAGAATGCAGCTAGTTATAAAACCACAGTTAGACTGAACGCATGGATTTGCAAATTAAAGCTCAAACCTATTATATCCTTTTGGACTTTGGTCCAGTTTGTAATCCTTACCTTCCTCCAATCAACAGTTTGCGCACAGCAAGCTTCTAACTTCAAGTCAGTGTATAAATGGAACAGGAAACCGTGTAACCCTGCATCCTCCACTGAAAACACCTTTCTTTCTTGTTTAACACCTCATTTCTCACTCTGTAAGGGTGAGCATATGGGGAAAAAAGTTGTTGTTCAGGTCTCTTGGTAGCCATTTATTTTATCTTTTCAGGGAAAGAAATCTTCAGACAGAAGGATGTGCTTTCTCTACAAACATCTCAATCATAGGGTTTTTGTTGTTGTTGTTTTGTGACTGAGTGTGATGTAGCACTGATATAACTAAACTGGAATATTTGAAACGGAGATCCACACACTATTACAAAATCATAACGCAGAAAATCAGGTGTAAAATTCTGAACTCTGTAACCTGCACAAAGCCACTGTATGATTATCAGGACGTTCAGACTATCATGAGAACAAAAGCTGCAGCTAATAATAACAGGAACACAAACCAAATGCCTCAGAGGTACATTTTCATATACACAATCTGTTGTTAATTAGATATTTGAGTACTATAACAAGTAATTAACTGTAGGACTGTTGCTTTCTCTTGCTTTTAGAGCACTGGAATGGTTCAGTAGATACAGTGTGTATCCCTAACCCTAACCCTAATGTGAAAAGCATTGGAAATCATGTGATTAACTATTTGAACAGAATTTATATGTTTTTAAATAAATGTAAGGAAAATGTAATAGATAGTATAGCTTAATCAGTAGTAGCTAGTATTAAATAGGATACAGTAGAGCAGATTAGTAGCTGCTCTTTACCTGCTTGTCCACCAGATGTCATTGATGGGCATCTTCACTGCTCAAATAATGCTGTTAAAAGTGGTTTTACTTTGTGGTATTAAAAAAAAAAAAAAAATCAAATGTTTTTTTTTTTTTAAAAGAACTGCCTCCTTAATAAACTCAAAAGGTCTGAATCAGTTACATCAAAGTGAATTTCCTAAATTCTGCCATCAATCCACGTGTAACCACTCACACTCTGAAGGAAGGCAGTCATCAGTAAGATTTAAAATTACACACCATGACAATTAGACACCGTGTTCAATCAAACTAACACACACCTGTTCGAACTCCTCAGCTGTTTAGCAAAAGATTGAGCTGATTTTCGGTGAGTTAGAGCAAATTAATCACAACTCATTAGCTCATGCAGTCATCTGTATGCTAACAGTGTTTGGTTACAGTACGAAACCCTCAAACACTAATTGGAAGCAAATAAAGACACAGAATTTACTTAATCACTTAATTTCAAGTGATTATGTTAAACAAATTAACTAATAATATCACAGCTACTTCTAACAACATTCTGCTCGTTACCTCAAACGTATTATAGTGATGTAAAAGCCTTATTTGGCCTACAACGTACATATTTTTAAATAATCTATACAACCTTTCTAGGAAATGTCATACTGCAGAAGAAAACCTGGGAGGATAAAGTGGCCCTCCATTCATTTCAGCTTATACCACATTGCCAGTGAATTCTAAAATCTGACTGGTGGTGATTAATTTTCTATAAAAGCAGTTCGGAGTGTAGTGCCAGCTGTAATTCAAATCACGAGCTTATATTAATACGCGTGTTCTCATCTGTTATTGTTTCTATAGTAACGACTCATTCACAGGAAACTGGAGTCATTTATTTAAACATTTATGGAAGGAGTCTCCAGTGTCAGTGCTTTGTAACAGTAAGAGGTAACAGAGCTGTTCATTCAAGCTTTCCACCATGGAGAATTCGAAGGATGGAGTGTTTCTCAGTAACGAGCTGCATTTTTTCCTGTCTTTCTCACATCATGATGGAAAGTGAAAGTGATGGAACGGCTGTTTATTAGCTGCTGTACTGCAAGTGATAAAAGGTAGTAATGTTTTGTGGACGTTCCACAACATTAAACATAAAGGATAAAAAGACTGAAAACACCTCAGGATGTGCTGTTCTAGGAAAGTAATCAACTTTAGGAGGAAGGAATATATAAAAGTGATAAAAGTGATATATATGACGTGTAGTTTTAGAAGTAATCAATTGCTTAATTTTATTTTGGAAGTATGCAGATGTGTAAAAGATTAACATTTGATGTAATGAGAACAAGAAGTACAATTGTTACATGGAAAATTCCTCTGGGCATCAATGAGGGCTGCAGAGGAGACAATGGAGGTATCAGCATGCGCCAATCTATCCCTCGGGTTAGGATTTGTAGAATAAATACACAATCGACTCTGTGAGAAGCTTAAAAAAAAAACTTAAAATTGCCAGGTATATTAGGTATTCTAGGTTGTCTCACAGTAATGTAAATGCAAGCAAGATGACAGACTGAGAAATGTGAAACATTAATAAGACACACAGCTCAAGACTCGGAGCAGCTCTGTCTTGATGCAACCTGATGTAACACATTCACAAACCACGTCTGTAGGTAAGAAGTTGTTTTATTGATAGACAATGCTAAATACTGCATATTACCACTATGCAGCTTGAATAAATAAAAATTAATAGCTTGGTTGTATTCTATCCAGTCTGTGTTTGGTTTTGATAATTATAGATTTTTCCACAAATTGACCTGTGAGAATTACTCCACAGTGACCACAATAATGCCAGAAGAGCTTTAAAAAAAAGGTGCTACATTAGAAGTAGAGAGCTACTCAACATGGCCTCCTTTAGAGATGCTTCATTCACAAACGAATCAGCTCTTTTAGGTGAATGTTGAGATCAGACTCACATACATGAGCCTTTTGGGTTTTTTCTTTTAATAGATGCTGCTGCAGTGTGTTTTTATCAAAATGTTTCCATAGAAACCTTCTTTCAACATCTGAGCTGTTCATGAATGATGTGAGAGGTGTGTGTACGACTCTCAGCTGTGTGTAAGGCAGCATGCTTGTTGAGGATGTATGTAGAGTGTGTATGAGGGAAGCTCATGTAAATGAAGCATAGATACATCAGGTGCAGTACTATTAATGCAGAGATGCTTATTGCATGCATATTTGTAATGCTTTGCTGATTTAACAAATCATTTAAATAGATTTTACACCATTCAGTGCAATCAATATCTATCAACTAATCACAAACGTTGTGTGGTTTAGACAGAAATGGCAACGAGTCTTTTGGGCTTGTTCTTACTGGCAAGTGGAGCTAAAATGATCTGACTTACTGAAAAGAATCACTAATGTTTACTTAGACAAACAACTTTACGCCCACTGACAGGTCAGGTTTTTCTCCAGTCTCATATGTGCCAAGTTAAAAGGTTTTCTCTTTTTTTGTTGTTGCCAAGAAGCAAAAATCAACAATTCTCTAACACTGCTTTTAACTTTCCCCAACACATGGTTGCACAAGCACTTATTTATAGCGCTACAGACTTCATGGCGAAATAAAAGTACAAGCAGACAGCATAATATCAGAGCTGCCATCTAAAATAAAATCAATATTACAGCTAGGTTCAGAAAACATGTCTCCTTCCTTGCTTTTCAATATAACGTTTCAAATAGCTTCAAAGCTTCCAAAAATCTCTCTTCAAAATGACTACTTGCAAGTCATTCATTTTTTATCTTTCACTTCTTTTACATTTCATTCTTTTCAGGAAATTTTTCTGCCTCCTCTTAAAACCTGAGCCACACTAAGAGCACTCTTTTAAAACACAGCCACCAATAACCATCAGCTGTACACACTAATGAGCTCCAATCACTAAGCTCCTGAGATTAGCTTTTCTCTTAGACCTTAATGGCTGGACTGCACTACAAGCTTTCTATAATCCTCACCAATGTAAAGCTGGTTTTAGTGATTTCAGTGGTCTTATTATTAAGATTATAAAAGTAAAAAAAAACCCTAATAAACTGGCTTTTTAATCTGTGTCTATTCAATCAGTATTTTGTTTTCTTAGTGTTTTTTTTTCTTTCTTTTTTTTTAATACGTAGTCTTAAAGACAGAAAAGAATATTATGTTCTATGTACAGCACTTTGGTCAACTTTCGTTGTTTTAAGTGTGCTTTATAAATAAAATGTACTTACTTACTTACTTCTCACACAGTATGAGATCATCCCAATAAAACCTCGTGCAATCACATCTTCTCCATGTCAGATTATACAATGAAGATCCTCTAATGATAGAACTGCAATTATGTAAGGAATAATAGATGACATACCGTACTGTTAAATGAAAATAATCCACCTCGGCATGGTGTGATATTATTTTATTTGGTGGATTATTTTTATACGCCCGCACGGGCTAGAGTGTTTTACTCTGCTAATACAACGGCAATTTGCCAAGATTGCAATGTTGAATTTATTAAACATTAAATTAATGAACAAAACATTGCGCATTTAATTGTTTATCGTTAGATTTAAATGTTGTGTGATGTCTTCTGTTGTAAATCTTTCTGGATAACCATCAAAACACTGCAGTTTCATCAGAAGTAAGATGAATGAAGAATCAGGAGACCAAGAGCCAGATTATAATAAAAGAGATGGTTTATTGCGTGCACTAAGACAACCTGGGTGCTCTATAGTCTAAACAAAAGTTGAATACAGCATTCTTTTTATACTGATGTGTACAGGCAAGAAGGAACATGCAAGACCACACAGATAATGTCCAAGGCTAAGACAGGAGTAAAACATGGGGAAGGGCAGAACATTATGATTGAAGGAACAGACATGTGTACATCAGAAGTGAACATAAATTGATCTTAAAATGAATAAATCATGTATCCATTAATCATGAAATCAGAATATATTACAAAACCGAAAATAATCATGGAAAAACAGGAAATAATCCCATAAAGTTAGAAGGTTAGTTCCTGTTATAGTTGCGATAAACAGTCATTCTCTCACCAGCATCTCTCTCTCTCTCTCTCTCTCTCTCTGTCTTAAAAACCACAGCTTGTCATTTCGCAGAGAAAGCGTAAACTCCTCTGTCCTGAAGACTTTCCCATGCCACGAATCTTTGCAAAGCACTAATGTTACAAAGCGCTGACACCCGAGACTCCTTCCATAAACGTTAAATAAATATCTCTTAACAAAAACTGTCAACGATTGTACAATTTTCTTTGTTAATCATGTTTTTTAACATCCATTTATTATTAATCTCGGATTATGAGGAGAATCCTGTGTATGAGCTGTTACTATAGAATCAATAACATATTAGAAAGCGCACATTAATATAAACCTATCGCTCATATTAGAGCTGGAACTAGAATGAGCCGTGCTGTTATACAGAAATAATCAGCACTTTCTCCTTGATCACTGTGTCCTAATGTGCTGAAACAAAATGTGCCTGCCTTTTTGAGGGATACGAAAACCTCAGAGGTTGACAAGTTTTGTCAGATTTAACTATTAGACAAGACCAATCTTAGCAGATTTATTCTTTAGGATGAAGAGGGAAATTTTATGCTTTTCACACTGCTGACAGGAAGCTTGCGCCCGAGTGAGTCACCTGTAAATGCAGCGATTGGAACAAGTTCAGAAAATGAGATGCAAATGCTCATATGCAGATGAACGTAGCGCTTGACTAAGACATTCGACAAGAACTGTGTGCAAGAAAGGACAAGCGTGCATGAGCGTGAGTGTTAGCACATAACGACATCCATGTGACAAGAGGAAGTTACTGGATGTTCTTTTGTAACTTTTTACAAAATTGGGAAGTTTAGTAAGAAAATAGATGGTTTAAAAATAAAACAGAGGAGTCTGAGACCAACATTCACTACTCTTGCATAAAATATAAAGCTGGACAAAGTTTAAGGACGTGCAGCTGTGAAGATGCCGATTAAACCCAACATAACAGAACTATCAATGAAGATTTAAAAGAAAACTGAATTGTTGATTAAAAGGTAAAGTGTATTCTGGAGGGTAAATATGATCACACTTCTTGGTTACTTAGGTTAGGATTTCTGAAAATATTGAAAGGCTTTGTCAAGAAATGAGCACTGCCAAGAAAGATATTTGATTCATGTAAAGAATTTGGGAAAACGTATTTGGGGCAAGTGAGGTTTAGCAGGACTATGCATATAGGAAACATTTTCTGAAGCAAACTGAAACTTTGACACATGACTTTCTGTCCATAAATGGTACAAGACCAAAAATATTCAGTTAGATTCCAGAATATTGGGAAGTAAATGTGATGAAATCATTCTCTCATCAGTTGGAAACATCTTTAGCAGTTAGACTCACGACTATTCTCTGTAAAAAAAAAAGAGAGCCAATAGAGAAAGAGATAGAGACACTTCAATTATGAATTAAAAGATATTAAAATTCATGTCAAGCAGTCTACTCATAATTGCTCTCCAAGGACCCCAAGAATGACAGAAGGTAGCAGGTGATTTGGTAGGAAACATCCATTTCTTAAACCTCAATACCATGATAATCTCTACTATGAGGTGCAGCAAGTGGACTAGCATCTGGAGACACTCAGGCCTAGTGGAGATTTTACTTTCCTTTCGTTTGTTCAGGCTCCTCTAGTGGTCTGATTATTTTGCAAAAAAAAAAAAAAAAAAAAAAAAAAAGCTTTTGTATAAAGAAAAATAATAAGTTCAAAGTTATGTATCCACATATGAAATTTGAACTTTCTCTATCTCATTGTTGTAGAGTACTCAATAACTGAACAGATGTGCCACTTCAGGACTTGTTTACAGCCTCAACATAACGTGGCCAAGTTTTTGGGAAAAAATACTCACAACCCAAATACTTTTACTATCAGAAAATCGTGTTCCAACAAGGCAACAATAAAATACAGCTAAAGGGTAGAAACAACAGTCTATTAAGTCTATTCATAGTCTATTAAATAAAATGATCTATTTAGATACACATCTGTCCTTTCTTTTAAGTGAGTAATCATTAGTGCGCAGTGCTCCGATTTTGAGATAGGAAGACTTGAATTAGTTTTTAAAATACAACAGGAAATGACCCTATTTTGCCACAGGAACAAAGGGGTTAACACCATTTCCAAGAAATTTGAGAAAAATGAAGACCCAGGACTTTTCTTCAGGTTTGAGAAAACATCATTCTAACTAGTTAACACTTCTACAGAAAACATCCACGATCAAGAGAGTATAATGTACATGTCTGACCTGGATAGTTTTAGAAGCAATATGAAGAAAACTCAATATCTCATAAGAATACGCTGCATATCTCCATCTCCATCCCTTTTCATTGTCTAGCATAATCCCTCTTCCCATGTCTTCTTTAACCATTTATAGCTACTTATTCCAGCACTGATTGTAAGACCACATGCGAAACATTATCAAAACAATTATCAAAAAATTATTCAGTAATAACCCCTAATAATTTAAAATATAGACTCCATTGCAATTAAAACACAGCCTTTCTTTGAAAGTCATTACCAAAACCACCAAAAATGTTATTTATCATCAAATGCTACCAATAATAAAAATTTTTGCACGCTACATAAAAATACTTGCTCTGTATATTTCTATATAAAAACAGTTGCACTATGAGACATTTTTTTTGCACACTACATCTCTGTATATCTGTTTTTTAAAAACATATTCTATTTATTTTTGCATATTCATATTCTACATTTCATTCCTCTAAAGGCTGCTAAACTTTGACATATAGTCTACTAGATTTTATTATATTCTGTTTTTATTATGTATCATTGTTGCACTGTGGGACGAGACACTAAGGTAAAACATTTCACTACATTACATCACATGTATGTATTATGTATGTGACAAATAAAGAACCTTGAACCTTGAATAATAGTAACCTCATATACTTGTGTGTAGTATACTGAAACTAAACTACATGCATTGGCACATCGAATGCAGCAAGCTACGTGGCTAATAGAGGGCAAGCAATTGATTAGTTGCATTAGTTTATCCAGTAGGCTACTGAGTCATTGGGTCTTTTGTTTGCTGTTTGAAAATGTATTTCAGGAATGATATCTGTTGTAACACTGATCAGGACTTTTATATAAATGTTGGTCCAGGTTTGGCTGATGTATTGGAAATAATAATAATAATAATAATAATAATAATAATAATAATTATTATTATTATTATAATTATTATTATTATTATTATTAAACACTTAGCTAGTTTTAAACCTTAACTGCCTGAGGTTATGTGAATTCCATTATCAAGGGCTTGCAAGGAGATTACAATGTCTCCGAATGTTTATACTGTTTATACACTGTTAAACATGATTAGATAGCCAACAGTGACTAGCTAGTAGATGAAATGTTAGCTAAGAAAGGCAGTTAATATTAACAAAGCAAGGTTAATATTAGAACCAAAGATGAGGAAATAATTTGGTTTACCCTAGATAACAGTTTGACTAGTTCAACAAAATTTGGCTTCCACTGAAACAAATATTCCTTAGTTGTTTCCTCACCAACGTGAAATATCAGAGACTGACAATCCTCTGACCCTCCTTTAAAAAATGTATATCCCTGTTGTAATTCTCGTCTGACATTACTGAGCAGAAACATTGAGCGCTGTGTAATATCTCAGACCAAACCTCAGGAGAAGGGTCTGGCATTTGCAATTTAAAATTTCCTAAGTGAGAGCAGTAGGTAAGGAAAGAGCAGCAAAACATCCATTAAAACCCAATAGCCAGCACCTACTGATGCCCAGTGTCCTTCGAGACAATAGTCCTAACGAGACCCTGGAGATCTGAACTGAACTTCTTCCTGATCGTCCTTTGGTTTTGTCAAGAGAATGAAACAGCATCAATGGAGGAAGAGGTGAAAAAGAATGAGATGGGCTTGTGAGTCTTGAGCTTGAATATGGAGGAGCCTTCTAATTGGAAAGAGAGAAAACACAGCTGTCTGGTCCCAACAGAATAAAATAAAGCTGCAGGCTCTTTTCTCGATGAACAGGTAAATAGTTTCTTAACTGTTACTATAATTAAGTTTTGCAAACTTCATTTCTTTGCTCAGGAAGCTTACTCGTTTATCAGCATAGTAACAGTGATTGGCTTCGTCTCTGCATGAGAATTAAATTGCTCAAGAGGCCTCAAAGAACCCAGCACGTATCTCCTTGGCATGGTGGAGGCCATGGTTAAATCATACGACCACAAGAGTTACGCAGGGCCTATTGTTGCATTCAATTGTGAGCTGTGCAGTGTTTGAATTTCAAGTAGAAAAAACCTAGCTGAATGACCCTCCAACCCCTAATTACTACTCAGAAAGTCTTGAGTTTCTCAAGTGCTCCGACTTGGAGTTGGAATTCTGTGGCACCATTTCAGTTTGGCATATATATTGCTATTTCAAATATAAAAAGTGTGTTTTAAGCCTTTTAAGTAGATTTTCTAGTTAGATCCTTTTGGTAGACCTATAATATATTTTGAATATATTATACAAAAAGCTTTATGAATTAGAAGTTCAAACTGCAATGGTGTAATTGATTAATAATAATTAAAAAAACACTTCCTCTGCAAGTCATTGGCATGTCCCTGCAGGCAATAGCGTTAAGCATTAGCAAAGAGAGAGGACACAGCATAAGGTAGACCTGCCACTGCTTGGTCTTGAACATGAGGCTTTTGATCAAACATCAGTCCTGCCATTCTGTCCATTACCTCATAGTAGTAGTAGTAGTAGTAATCCCTGAACCTCCTGCTTTGTCATGGTATCAATTACTGCCAAGGGAAAATGAACAAACTGTAGTGACTCTGTGTAGTTCGACATATTGTATCATTTGAATAACAAATGATAAATGATAAATGGATATTGAATAACATGTCATTTGGCTGACCAAAGGTGCAGCAGATCCTCTGCTGTTGTCATACAGCCATAACTCCCTTTCTTCTTCTCACCTTGCAACAGTTAATGACTGTCTCATATCATAGCTGCAGTGGGAGTAATGTATATTTTATATACATACATATATATATATATATATATATATTACACCGATCAGCCATAACATTATGACCACCTGCCTAATATTGTGTTGGTCCCCCTTTTGCTGCCAAAACAGCCCTGACCCATCGAGGCATGGACTCCACTAGATCCCTGAAGGTGTGCTGTGGTATCTGGCACAAAGACATTAACAGCAGATCCTTTAAGTCCTGTAAGTTGCGAGGTGAGGCCTCCATGGATCAGACTTGATGTCCAGCACATCCCACAGATGTTCGATTGGATTGAGATCTGGGGAATTTGGAGGCCAAGTCAAGTCAAGTCACCTTGAACTCTTTGTCATGTTCCTCAAACTGTTCCTGAAAGATTTTTGCAGTGTGGCAGGTGCATTATCCTGCCAAAAGAGGCCACTTCCATTAGGGAATACCGTGGCCATGAAGGGGTGTACCTGGTCTGCAACAATGTTTAGGTAGGTGGTATGTGTGAAAATAGCATCCACATGAATGCCAGGACCCAAAGTTTCCCAGCAGATCATTGCCCAGAGCATCACACTGCCTCCGCCAGCTTGCATTCTTCCCATAGTGCATGCTGGTGCCATCTCTTCCCCAGGTAAACGATGCACACGCACCCGGCCTTCCACATGATGAAAAAGAAAATGTGATTTATCGGACCAGGCCACCTTCTTCCATTGTTCTGTGGTCCAGTTCTGATGCTCACCTGTCCATTGTAGGCACTTTTGGTAAAGGACAGAGGTCAGCATGGGCACTCTGACAGGTCTGTGGCTACACAGCCCCATATGCAGCAAGCTGCGATGCATTGTGAGTTCTGACACCTTTCTATGATAGATAGCTTTAACTTTGCTACAATAGCACTTCTGTGGGATCGGACCAGACGGACTAGCCTTCACTCCCCACGCGCATCAGTGAGCCTTGGGCGCCCACGACCCTGTCGCTAGTTCACTGGTTATCCTTCCTTGGACCACTTTTGGTAGGTACTAACCACTGCATACCGGGAACACTCCACAAGGCCTGCCGTTTTAAAGATGCTCTAACCCAGTCGTCTAGCCATCACAATTTGGCCGTTGTCAAAGTCTCTCTAATCATTACGCTTGCCCATTTTTCCTGTTTCCAACACATCAACTTCAAGAACTGACTGGTCACTTGCTGCCTAATATATCTCAACCCCTGACAGGTGCTATTGTAACAAGATAATCAATATTATTCACTTCACCTGTCAGTGGTCATAATGTTATGGCTGACATATGGTGTATATATATATATATATATATATACAGTCAGGTCCATAAATATTGGGACAGTGACACAGTTTTAGTAATTTTGCCTCTGTACACCACCACAGTGGATTTGAAATGAAGATGTGACTGAAGCGTAGACTTTCAGTTTTAATTCAAGGGGTTTAACAAAAATATTGCATTAACCGTTTAGGAATTACAGCCATTTTTTACAGAGTTCCTCCATTTTCACAGGCTCGAAAGTAATGGGACAAACTAATATAATCATAAATATTAGGATTATTTTTATTACTTGGAGGTAAATCCTTTGCAGTCAATGACTACCTGAAGTCTGGACCCCATGGACATCACCAAATGCTGAGTTTCCTCCCTTGAGATGATTTGCCAGGTCTTTACTGCAGCCATCTTCAGTTGCTGCTTGTTTGTGGGTCATTCTGCCTTCAGATTTGTCTTCAGTAAGTGAAAAGCAGCTCAGTTGGGTTGAGGTCAGGTGACTGACTCGGCCATTTAAGAACATTTAATTTCCAAGCTCTTGGGCTGCTTTCACAGTATGTTTTGGGTTTTTATCCATCTGTACTGTGAAGCGGTGTCCTATCAGTTTTGCAGCATTTGACTGAATCTGAGCAGAAAGTATAGCTCTGTACACTTCAGAATTCATCCTGCTACTTCTATCAACAGTCACATTATCAATAATCCCCAGTGACCCAGTTCCATTGGCAGCCAAACATGCCCATGCCATAACACTGCCTCCACATGTTTGACGGATGATGTGGTATGCTTTGGATCATGAGCCCTTCCTTTCCTTCTCCATACTTTTCTCTTCCCATCATTCTGGTACAAGTTAATCTTGCATCAGAACTGGTCAGGCTTTTTTTAGAGGTTTTTTTAGCAAAGTCTAATCTGGCCTTTGTGTTCTTGAGTGTTACCAGCGGTTTGCATCTTGAGGTAAACCGTCTGTATTTACATTCATGAAGGTGGCTCTTGATTGTAGACTTTGACAATGATAGGCCTACCTCCTCCAGAGTGTTCCTGACTTGGCTAGATGTTGTGAAGGGGTTGTTCTTCAATAAGAAAAGAATTCTGCAATCATCCACTTTAGTTGTTTTTGTTGATTTGGCCACTCCTAAAGTTTCTGCTATCTCTCTGATAGGTCTGTTTTGGTTTTTCAGCCTAATGATGGCCTCCTTCACTTGCATCAACACCTCTTTGGACGGCATATTGAGAGTTCCCATGAACAGCTACCAAATGCAAATTCAACACTTGGAATCAACTCCAGACCTTTTATCTCCTTAATTTATCATGATATAAGGAGGAAACAGGCCACTGCTGGCCATGAAACTGCTTATCAGTCAATTGTCCCATTACTTTTGAGCCTGTGAAAATGGAGGAACTCTGTAAAAAATGGCTGTAATTCCTAAACGGTTAACGCAATATTTTTGTTAAACCCCTTGAATTAAAGCTGAAAGTCTACGCTTCAGTCACATCTTGACTGCTTCATTTCAAATCCACTGTGGTGGTGTACAGAGGCAAAATTACCAAAACTGTGTCACTGTCCCAATATTTATGGACCTGACTGTAATATGTATATATATATATATATATATATATATATACATACATTATATATATCTTTTGGAGTCCACTGAGAACTCCATGGCTAGTTGCTTGAGTTGGTTTTCCTTGTTACCTTGATAACCATCATTCATCACTCTCTCTCTCTCTAGGAGTTAGCTACAAGCTGTTCTGTTGCTCAGTATGGCAGTCACCTCTCAATCCCTCACCAGTGGAGTCTACCTGAATTTTTCACCTAACATCTGGTGACCTGTACACCAAGAATGGTGTAAGTTATTGTGGAGAAACAAAAGGAACATGTTAGCATAGTTGAATGGTCTTCCCTCACCAAAGTGCTCGATTCACCACTGAACTTGTGAAGTTTGTGAAGACGATTGCATGCCTTGCATGTGTTGGTGCCCAAATGATTCTGGAGTGACCTTGTGCTTGAACTTGGCATATCTGCCCAAAATCCTACCAACTGCACCTGCAGAGTGCTCCTTGCTATGTTCAGTACTCACTGTATAGTATTCTTTTGGACTAGATGACAGCTATTTGATCATCTGATCAACTGTTCATCCATCATGGAGGAAAGACACAGGGAGCTCCCTTGTCTAACCAGAGATTTATCCTCCTCAAAGGCATTACTTAGAGAGCGAGGGCAGCATTCATTTCCAGATATCTTTCTAGCTAGTCCTAAGGTGTGCTGAACAAATCTGAGCTATACAAGGAGACTGTGTAAGATCATTTATTGCCAACCACAGGGTTTTCACTTTGTGTCAGGGAAAGAGAGTAATACTATGCAGTGCTTTCACAGGAGTAGCATTGAGCAAAAAACAAACAAACAAACAAAAACCTAAATTATCATCAATTGAAAGTAAATTATCACAAAATGTAGACAATGTCTTTAAAAAGTTGAAAACCAAAAAAGTGAGGTTTTTCCTCAGACAGCAATGCACAGTATAGAATAAAAACAAATGAACTTTAACACAATCAACAGGATAAAGCCTTTAAAGTCATAGTTTGTCTCAAAATCAGACATCAGACAGACCTACCAAGCTGGACGATGACAATGAACTACAAATGAACAACAGTTAAAAGGTGATTTCATTTCAAGTCAAGTAGAAAATACACAAGTTGTGTTTTTATTGTCTTATACAATCTGAAAGCAATTGTAAGCTGATTGTAAAAAAAAGTGCTATATAAATAAAACACCACTATCAAGTCATGATCATGTGCTGAAATAATAAATGTGAATACACCAGGATAAAAACAGAAAGGACCAGAAGTCAGGCCAGTTCAGAGACAAGAAGATGAAATATCCTTTTCTTTGAAATCATCTTCTCTCTTCAGAACTCAAATGTCTTTGGACCCATTCTGAAGTATGGCTAAAACAATGTGTGTGTATCCCATCTCTCACAGTGGTTGAAGTGTGACCACAAACATTTCTTTGGCACACAAGATTATTCTAAACCTGTGGTCTGTCAGCCATGTGGTTAGTTTCAGACTTTAGGAACAGGACCTGTTTTAGATCCCAAAAATACATTTTTCTCCCCGAAATTAAATCAGCAAAAACACATTAAATCTCTGACTTCATCTGTGGATGCTGCATCAAGTCTATTATTACAATTTTGAGCAAATCTGCTTTGGCTGTAGCCTCCAGAGAAGGGCTGCTCGCAACACTCATGAATCTCAAACAAACCATCAAAAGCATTTGCTAGATGTTAGGGGAACAGTTCTACACATATCTGAATGACTTATGAAATTTTATATATTTATAAATAAATGTGCTTTTCACTTTTGAAATTCTTACACTTTCTTGAACTTTAACTTCTTAAGTCTTGACTGAAGCAAAGCCATCGAAAATTCACAGGGGAAAAAACACAGTACTCTGGGTTGCTCAGGTCAAACTGCAGAGCATATAAAGCAGAAAAATGTAATATAGGAGTGCTTGAGCATAACTTTCTTTTATTGTGCTCAATATAAAGTTTTACAACTTGTGAAACATAATCAGAGTAAGAAATATGCAAACCTTACATGATGATGAGAAACTAATGCTTGCTTTCGTATCTTCTACATTGGAAACTTGTTCAGAGTGATAACCAGGAAAAGAAAGTCAGAGCAGATTAATCCATTGTTATTCAAGCTACACTGTTGCACTTATGGCATTTAAAGCTCTGAATGGTTTAGCTCCAGCATGTCTCACTGATCTCCTGAAACAGTATAGACAATCCTGAGCTCTTCGCTCATCTGCGACAGGCCTGTTGTTGCTGAGGATTAATCACAGCTCAGCTGATGCAAGATGTTTTTCTCATATCGCCTCTGAACTGGATTTAAAGTTGTTAAACACAAATTTGTTTAACCTGGTCTATTCATAGTTTTGGGTTGTTTATCTCGTCAAATATAATTTTTATGATTTTTTAATGATTCAATCATTAATTCATTCATTATTTGCCCATTTATTTTCATTTCATCACCGCATGATTGACAGTACTTTGAGAAAGACCTTGTGTTTATTTAACTAGTGCCGCAAAATGCAAGCTTCTTTACAGTAACTATTACAATTAGCATTTTTACTGCATATTGCCTTGAAAACAGCACAGCCGCAGGACGAGAAATAATCAGGTAAAAGATATCAGTCTTGTTAAATGGCTTATGAATAGATCTCTCAGCAAAATTGCCACCATGATACCTCAAGGCCTTGGGAGAAAAAGGTGTTTTGAAGATTTCTTTTCAAATAACCCATTTCCTGTTGCCTATTTCAGCAAGAGTAGCCTGAAGCACATTTGGGGTAACACATTCACAATCATGTGCAAGACTGTTACAGAACTGAAAAGCCTTGACCAGCACTTTACATCCAGGATATAATTCCAACATTAGAAGAAGCAAGAAGTGCTTCTTTTATTTGTCAGTAGCCCCTAATGAAGGGCTGCACTTAATTTTCACAGCTTGTGGCCTTATCAGTTTTTACAATCCTACCATTCTCCTTATTTTTAACTGGTGGGGGAAAAAAAAACTAAAAAAAAAAAAAAAACATCTTAAAAGAAAACCCACTAAAATGGAAATTCTCAATGGCTTCTCAGTTCATAAATAAATAAATAAATAAATAAATAAGATAATTATTTTCTTCCATTGTTATACCTCAACAAACAATTTTGGGCAGAATATCTTCCTCTGACATTTCCAATCACCGAGCATCTGAGATTAGCTCCGCCCCCTTATGTCTGTGGCCATGAATGTGGAAAATGGCTCTTCAAAAATAGTTTCTGAAAGGCCGACGCTAATAAGTAACGTTATACTCTCACTTTGAGAGAGAGAGAGAGAGAGAGATTGCATATTTACATATTTACATTTTAAAATCACATCAGACCCCCACCCACACCCTCCCACCGAAAAAGCCGAAAACCCCTTCAGTCTTAAATCTATTTCAATCCATAAAACCACATTTACTTACTCATGTCCAATGTCTACAAGTGTTGGCTTACCTGAGACGGCCTTCAGAACCAAGTCTTTAACATTATTTACTATTGTCTTGGTCTTTCTGATTTGTCTGTTAGTGTTTCATTTAGTTTGTACATAAATTTCCATAATTTTGCAGCATTGTCACTTGTAACTGTGCTAAAATATCAGGTAGAGCTCTTAGAATAAAAATTCAGTATAGCTTTAATGATACAATATTCGCTCACTGAGTACTTTATTAGTGTTCTATACTAATACTGGGTAGGGCCTCCCTTTGCTCTCAAAACAGCCTCAGTTCTTCATGGCATGGATTTCACAAGATGTTGGAAACATTTATTTGAGATTTTGGTCCATGTTGATATGATTGCATCATGCAATTCTTGCAGATTTTTCAGGTTGTGAATCTCCCGTTCTACCACATCCCAAAGGTGTTCTACTGGATTCAGATCCAGTGACTGGGAAGGCCACTGAAGAACACTGAACTCATTGTCATGTTCATGAAACCAGTTTGAGATAACTTTTACTTTGTGACATGGTGCATTATCATGCTGGAAGTAGCCATTAGAAGATGGGGAAATTGTGGCCAGGAAGGGATGCACATGGTCAGCATCAATACTCAAATAGGCTGTGGCATTCAAGCGATGATTGATTGGTATTAACAGGCCCAATGTGTGCCAAGAAAACATTCCCCACACCATTACACCACCTCCACCAGCCTGGACTGTTAACCCAAGGCAGGTTCGGTCCATGGATTCGTGCTGTTGGTGCCAAATTCTGACCCTACTATCTGTGTGCCTCAGCAGAAATCGACATTCATCAGACCAGGCTATGTTTCTCCAGTCTTCAACTGTCCAGTGTTGGTGAGCCTGTGCCCACTGCAGCCTCAGCTTTCTGTTCTTGGCTGACAGAAGTGGAACTCGACGTGGTCTTCTGCTGTTGGAGCTCATCCGCCTCAAGGTTCGATGTGTTGTGCATTCTGAGATGCTTTTCTATTCAATTGTACAGAGTGGTTATCTGAGTTACTGTAGCCTTTCTGTCAGCTCAAGCCAGTCTGGCCATTCTCCATTGACCTCTCTCATCAACAAGGTGTTTTCCATCCGCAGAACTGCCGCTCACTGGATATTTTTTCTTTATTGCACCATTCTGAGTAAACTCTAGAGACTATTGTGTGTGGAAATCCCAGGAGATCAGCAGTTGTAGAAATACTCAAACCAGCCCATCTGGCACTGACAATCATGCCACGGTAAAAATCACTGAGATCATATTTTTCCCCATTCTGATGGTTGATGTGAACATTACCTGAAGCTGCTTGCATGATTGCATGATCTGTATGCACTGCACTGCTGCCACACAATTGGCTGATTAGATAAGTGCATGAATGAGTAGATGTACAGGTGTTCCTAATAAAGTGCCCCATGACTGTATATACTTTCATCTTATTGAGAAGAACCATTAGTAAGGTATTAGCAACATCTTCAGTAGCTGCTTTATCCTGGTCCGGGCTGTGGTGGATCCACATGAGTCCGTCCTTTAAGAGTGGGCAGGGGTCAGGAATACACTCTGAACGGGACGCCAGTCCATTGCAAGGCACCATACACACACATTCACACCTAGCCAGTGTTTTGGGAGGTGGAAGGAAACCAGAGAATTACAAGAAAGCCCAAGCTCAGGATCCAACCCACACCGCCCAGTTTTAATATACTGTATCATCTAGGGATATTTAGCTTTAAGCAGAAGGATTAAAGGCTCATCTAAAAAGCCACATTTTGATTAACTTTATACAGCCAAGTGCAAACGTTGCCCTCAAGAAAAAACAAAAATATTAATTTATACCAAGACACCTAGTGTCTCAGGCTTCATATACAGTATATGCTCCTTCATTATCACAAGTACCAAAATTGGCCACATAGTGTATGTTAAAGTATTAGTAGTGAAATAGTTCGATCCACTCAGTCGTAATCTTCAGCTCATGTTCTTCCTGATATATCTGCTGTAATTCTCTGAGATGCCATGTAGACGTCTGGCCACTGATATTATCAAGGCAAAAGTTTTTCCAAGTTAGTCATTCTTTTTTCCTCTCGACTTTGCTTCATGGTTTGTATCAGATTATTGTCAGATATGTTGTAAAAATAGATGTCTCTTTCCTGCATATAATTTCATCAAGCAGAGAGCTTCCGAAAAGTGGATGCACAGGAGTTGGGCTCACAAAGCTGGAAGGGTTTAATAGTATAATATTACAATTCTGAGAACTTCTCGTCTTCTCACTTTATATCCAGAACAAACGTGTTTGTGTGATTCTGTGTGCTGAACCTCACAGTGAGAACTGTTTGCTTGTGACTCATGG
Source organism: Pangasianodon hypophthalmus (assembly GCF_027358585.1). Taxonomy (NCBI): domain Eukaryota; kingdom Metazoa; phylum Chordata; class Actinopteri; order Siluriformes; family Pangasiidae; genus Pangasianodon; species Pangasianodon hypophthalmus. The sequence continues at coordinate 5,597,116 of NC_069714.1, read as the reverse complement.
GTGTGTTGCTGGAGGTTAGACAGAGCAGGAATTGGACTGATGCCAGAGCTTCTGTGTGACAAGCCAGCCAACCGGAGCTGAAGAAGTCTGTTTTGGGAAAACGGAAGGTGAATTTCATTTGCCCTTCCCCTAAGTTAAGTGAACTTCTGCCTCTTTGTTGCCTAGAGCTGTGTTTAAGTGATGTATTTTTGGTAATATTGACAGTTCTTCATCGAGTCTCTGCAGGGAAATGATTTAGCAGCTAGTCAGCCCACAGGAAGTTAGTTATTCACTATGAGTGGTGTTTGGATACTGATGCCTTTTTATATTGAAGTAGATTTTTTAAATCTAAGAAATTTTCAATACTTTAATTTAGTTTTGATGCTAAAGTTCCTCATCATTGACCAAATTTGTCCACTTCATCCAGCCTGACAACAAAAAGACATTGTTATTGGTCTATTTATTATTGTTCATGATTCCAAAAGATGCTCTCACACAAATAATAAAGAAGGTAAGAGAGAAGCCAGCAATCACTCGAAAAGAGTTGCAGGACGACCTGAAAGCAGCAGGAACAACAGTTACACAAAGAATAAAAAGCAGTGAACTGCACCTCTATCATCTGTTTCTATATGTCATGCAAAATGTCCTCTGCTAAAAAACAAAGGAGCAAAATCTAAAATTTGAACGAGTGTTTCAACAAATTAGAACTTTTTTGGAACAAAATACAAAACAAAAATAGAACTCTTTGGCAATAATTCAGCTCATCATTTTTGGAGAAATAAGGGTTGTATTTATTTTCACAAGAAGATCATGAGATGGCATCATGATATGGAGCTGTTTCTCTGCAAAAAGGTACTGGAGCATTACACATCACTGAAGGAAACATGAATGGAGTGAAGTAGAAGGATTAGAGGAGAAGTTAATTACGGTGGTCAAGAAGATAGACATTTCAACAAGGCAACAAGCTCAAGCATACAGCCACAAGAACTCAAGACTGGTTTCTAAAAAAAGAAGGTGAAGGTGCCCAGCCTATCTCCTGACTTGAATCCCATTGAAAATTTATGGAGGATTTTGAAATTGCCAGTCCATTAGAGGAGAATTGTTGATAATTTGCTAAGAGCAATGGGCCAAAATTGAACCACAGTGCTGCAGAAAAGCTAATTACTTCTTACTGGACATGTCTTGAAGTTTTAATTACCAACAACAGCTTTACAAAGTACTAATGTTGGTCATTTGTGGTGTCCAAATACTTTTTTATCCTGTCAGTTTTGTTTTTTAAACATATTTGTTTATGCTGATAAATATATACAAAGTTAAAAGAGATTACGTGTGTAAATCTGAAGTGGATATATGCACTGGAAGTATATTAAATAACAAAAAAATTTCCCTCACTGTACATGTCCTTTGTGTTGTTCTATATTGAGTCTGACATCTTGTATATTACCACAATTTGACAAAATCTTTTCTATATCTCTGAAATATAGATGTCTCAGTGAAATCAGCAAAATCCTTTGTGTATTTTTTTCATATTGTATAATATATATATATATATATATAATATAATATATATATATATATTTGCATACAAATGCTAAAAAAGAAAAAGAACCGCGCAACAGAGATGAGGTATCTCTTAAGCAATTCCTAAAACTGGGAGTGGCTTCTCAGCTCATAAATGAATAACTAAATAAAATTTCTTCTTTTGTTTTTACACGTTAGCAAACGATTTTGGACAGAATATCTTCATCTGACATTTCTGCCAACTGAGTGGCACAAAAGCAATATCTTTAAACACTTCCACTAACGAGCTCCAGTCACTGAGCACCAGAGATTAGCTCCGCCCCCTCATGCCTGTGGCCATGAAACAAGAATTCTTTATTTAGTAGGTTTAGTATTTATGTATTTAGTACTTAGCCCATTGGCAAAAAAAAAACAACAAAAAAAAAAAACAGGAACAGTCCCTTATGAACATTAAACACCCTCCCACTTTATTTGATATTCACACACAGCGTTTGGATATTGATGCCTTTTCTGTTGAAGTAAATTTTATATATATATATATATATATATATATATATATATATATATATATATATATATACACACTGTATTACCAAAAGTATTCGGTCACCTGCCTTGACTCACATATGAACTTAAGTGCCATCCCATTCCTAACCCATAGGGTTCAATATGATGTCGGTCCACCTTTTCCAGCTATTACAGCTTCAACTCTTCTGGGAAGGCTGTCCACAAGGTTTAGGAGTGTGTTTATGGGAATTTTTGACCATTCTTCCAAAAGCGCATTGGTGAGGTCACACACTGATGTTGGTCGCGAAGGCCTGGCTCTCAGTCTCCGCTCTAATTCATCCCAAAGGTGTTCTATCGGGTTCAGGTCAGGACTCTGTGCAGGCCAGTCAAGTTCATCCACACCAGACTCTGTCATCCATGTCTTTATGGACCTTGCTTTGTGCACTGGTGCACAGTCATGTTGGAAGAGGAAGGGGCCCGCTCCAAACTGTTCCCACAAGGTTGGGAGCATGGAATTGTCCAAAATGTTTTGGTATCCTGAAGCATTCAAAGTTCCTTTCACTGGAACTAAGGGGCCAAGCCCAACTCCTGAAAAACAACCCCACACCATAATTCCTCCTTCACCAAATTTCACACTCGGCACAATGCAGTCCGAAATGTACCGTTCTCCTGGCAACCTCCAAACCCAGACTCGTCCATCAGATTGCCAGATGGAAAAGCGTGATTCATCACTCCAGAGAACGCATCTCCACTGCTCTAGAGTCCAGTGGCGGCGTGCTTTACACCACTGCATCCGACGCTTCGCATTGCACTTGGTGACGTGTGGCTTGGATGCAGCTGCTCGGCCATGGAAACCCATTCCATGAAGCTCTCTGCGTACTGTACTTGGGCTAATCTGAAGGTCACATGAAGTTTGGAGCTCTGTAGCAACTGACTGTGAAGAAAGTCGACGACCTCTTTGCACTATGCGCTTCAGCATCCGCTGACCCCTCTCCGTCAGTTTACGTGGCCTACCACTTCGTGGCTGAGTTGCTGTTGTTCCCAAACTCTTCCATTTTGTTATGATAAAGCTGACAGTTGACTGTGGAATATTTAGGAGCGAGGAAATTTCACGACTGGATTTGTTGCACAGGTGGCATCCTATGACAGTTCCACGCTGGAATTCACTGAGCTCCTGAGAGCGGCCCATTCTTTCACAAATGTTTGTAAAAACAGTCTGCATGCCTAAGTGCTTGATTTTATACACCTGTGGCCAGGCCAAGTGATTAGGACACCTGATTCTGATCATTTGGATGGGTGACCGAATACTTTTGGTAATATAGTGTATATATATATATATATATATGTGTGTGTGTGTGTGTGTGTGTGTGTGTGTGTGTGTGTGTGTGTACAGTTAGGTCCGGAAGTATTTGGACAATGGGTTTTTGTGATTTTGCCTTTATACACCACTACAATGGATTTGAAATAAAACAATCAAGATTTGATCGAAGTGTAGACTTTCAGCTTTATTTTAAGAGGTTCCACAAAAATATGCCATTTACCATTTAGGAATTAGAGCCATTTTAAGCAAAGTACTTCCATTTTAAGGGGCTCAAAGGTATTTGGACAAAGTGACATAATTGTAAATATAACCATAATTTTAATACTTGGATGAAAATCCGCTGCAGTCAGTGACACAAATGCAAATTCTGAGTTTCCTCCCTGGAGATGCTTTGCCAGGCCTTCACTACAGCTACCTTCAGCTGCTGCTTGTTTGTGGGTCTTTCTGCCTTCAGTCTTGTCTTCAGTAAGTGAAAAGCAGCTCTATTGGGTTGAGATCAGGCGACTTACTTGGCCATTGAAGAATATTCCATTTCTTTGCCTTCAAAAAGTCTTGAGTTGCTTTCGCAGTATGTTTAGGGTCATTATCCACCTGCACTGTGAAGCGGCGTCCTATCAGTTTTGTAGCATTTGGCTGAATGTGAGCAGAGAGTATAGCCCTATACACCTCAGAATTCATACTGCTACTTCTGTCAGCAGTCACATCATCAATAAACACCAGTGAGCCCGTTCCATTGGCAGCCATACATGCCCATGCCATAACACTGCCTCCACCATGTTTGAGACATGATGTGGTATACTTTGGATCATGAGCTGTTCCTTTCTTTCAACATACTTTTCTCTTCCCATCATTCTGCTACAAGTTAATCTTGGTTTCATCTGTCTAAAGAATCTCATTCCAGAACATGGGAGGCTTTTTTAGATGTTTTCTGTCTAATCTGGCTTTCCTCTTATTGAATGTTACCAGTGGTTTGCACCTTGTTGTAAACCCTCTGTATTTACATTCATGAAGGCGTCTCTTGACTGTAGATTTTGACAATAATACACCTACCTTCTCCAGAGTATTCTTGACTTCTGTTGATGTTGTGAAGTAGTTTTTCTTCACCAAGGATCATCCACTTTAGTTGTCTTCTGTGGTCTTCCAGGCCTTTTGGTGTTGGTGAGCTCACCAGTGCTTTCTTTCTTTTTAAGAATGTACCCAACTGTTGATTTGGCCACACCTAAGGTTTTTGCTATCTCTCTTATAGATTTATGTTGTTTTTTCAGCCTAATGATGGCCTCCTTCACTTGCATTGAGATCTCCTTGGACTTCATATTGGTAGGTCCAGTCAAACAGCTGCCAAATGTCAACTCAATACCTGATATCAACTCCAGACCTTTTATCTGCTTCATTTGTCTTGAAGTAATGAGGGAATGGGCCGCACCTGGTCAATTAACTTTTTGTCAGTCAATTGACCAAATACCTTTGAGCCCCTGAAAATGGAAGTACTTTGCTTAAAATGGCTGTAATTCCTCTTAAAATAAAGCTGAAAGTCCACACTTCGATCACATCTTGATTGTTTTCAAACTGATTGATTGATTTCAAATCCATTGTGGTGGTGTATAAAGGCAAAATCACAAAAACTCTGTCATGGTCCAAATACTTCCGGACCTAACTGTGTATATATATATATATTAAATAAATTAAATACAAGACATCAGACTGAATATATATACAGTATATATATATATATATATATATATATATATATATATATATATTCAGTCTGATGTCTTCTATTTAATTTATTTAATTAAACACACACACATACATACATATATTCAGTCTGATGTCTTGTATTTAATTTAATATCTTTATTAAGCTTTAACTAGATGAAATCTAGATGTCTCTGAAACATTTTTTTTCTCCCATTTTTGTTTTGAGCTCACTAGTTTTATACACACACCAGTCTGGTGTATAATACTTGGTGCCTTTTAGTATCATTTATCAAGTGTAGGGGTGGCTGTTGTCAGTGCTGAGCCCCTCCGACTTTCGAATATAAAATGTCATCAGAATAAAGTTCCATTTTTAGCATCCCAATCAGATTATTTCCTGTTATCAAATGTCTTGTTATGAGGCTGTTTATTTGTGGACCGAAGCGCAACAGCACCACCAATGGTTGTAACAAAAATACACAGTATGATATGAAGTAAGGTTAGGGCTGATTTCTTTTTAGCCCAGACTGTAGATTCATGCAGGCTATCAGTGACAGTCATGTCAGGTGACTACACAGAGTGAAACTCCCACTAGATTTCATGTGCATTGGGGCTGAAATTTTCCAGCCCACTTCACTCACATATCCATAGCACACCGTCAGCAGTGATTGAGAAGGCACATGGGAAATACATACATAAATGGTTATGAATACATACTTTTTGTACAAAATGAAAAGACATGACATGTAAATATGGCGTCATGGCAGTAATGAAGGTGAACATGCTGTATTTTTTTATAACCACCCCCCCCCCAAAACTCCTCTAGAGTGTGTGTATGTGTGTAATACTCCTCTAGAGTGTGTGTATGTGTGTAATACTCCTTTAGAGTGTGTGTATGTGTGTAATACTCCTTTAGAGTGTGTGTATGTGTGTGATACTACATCATTGATGAGTCCTTGTGATATAATTTCACTGTTGAGCTTTCTATAGATTTTAGCTCTGCTCTAATATCATGACCAGCTGTCACAATTTTATTAGATCAAGTCTGACTCTGAAGTGCACCCCTGGCCAGCAGTTTCCAACTAAATAACTTCTGGAGGATGTTTAAAGTAACAGATGTTTCGATAACCTTAAAGTAGATGCAGAGCTGCATCGTTTTAATAAGCTATGTAAGTAATGATATCTAAGATTGTCACTGCAGATGACTTCCACCAAGCCCAACCTGCAGTAAAGTGGATTGCTTATGTTGAAGATTGAAGGTCTTGGAAGAAGATTTGAAGATTTAGGTCTTGGCTCTCTGACAGGCCTGGGATTTGAACTGGCGACTTTCTGGTCACTAGAACAGAACATTAACAGCTGAGCCACCACTGTCCCTGTTTCGAGACAAATTGTGAATAATGGCCCAGGACGAGAAAAGAAGCAGGGCTTTTGGCAAAAAAAGGGCCGAGTAGTCCCCTGAGGCCTTGTGAAACAAAAGCATTTGTCACAGGGTGACAGCTGGGAAGAATAGGTTGCACACTGTACTGCTTCGAGTTTCGATCAATTTTTTTCTAAATAATTTCTCAATCCCTAGTGAAATACAGCAAGTCTACCCTTTATTCATAGACAGGAGGCAACAGTACTGCGGTAACAAATGTTGAATTTGTCAATAATAATAAACAGATGCGTACTAGGTTTACGTACATGAAACATGTTCTGTGTTCAGATAAAGCAGAAACAAATCAAATCAACTCAAGTGCAAACACTTTTGCCTGTCTTTGGAACAATTTCTTAGTTCGAAACTGTTAAGGCTGCTTAGATTTGTGCTATTGAAACTATTACTTTTGGGTTAATGGTGATAGAAAGGAGCGATATAGTCTTGAATGTTTTTTTTTTTCAGTTAGTGCAGGCTTTCTGCAAATCCTGGTGTACACTGCAGTAGCCTCTGCTCCTCTGAATACAAAAAACTGAATACATCACACGTCTTATTCTGTATGTAACTAAAAAAAAATGCACTTTCAAAAACAGCAGCCACATATCACATACATATCTCTTCTAATAAAGTTATTTCTAAAACTGCATGTTTACTCCACTTTATTTGGGATAACCTATCGCAACAACTCACAGGAATCACACATTTGGAAATGGCATCTAGATGCGTAAAAAGAAGTTGCTCGGTTGTTTGGCAGGATTATTCCACAATTCAGTCAGTCTAAATTGAACTGGGACATGGGAGAAAACCCTAACTTAATTTAATAACCCAGCACCAATGATTCAGACATCTGAGGAAGACACATCGGTCTCATCAGGTTCTGCATCAACATACATTAGAACCTGCTATTGTCCTTAGTTCGGTGAATATGGGTTACAAATAGATTGTGTATTGAAATATTATACTATCCATTTGTGAAATGTTTACATTTTACCAAGTAATTGTTGTATGTTTGTCATGACTAATTTCTGTTAGAGGTGTGGCTATGTTACGGCATTCCTCTGGAAGTGGGCTGAATTGGGGCTGTTATTCACTCCCGTATGTAGTAGGACATGTGCTATGAGGTTATTAGTGATTAAAATAATAAATTCTAAAATTCAAACCAAAATCAGTATTCTTTAGTAAGTACTCAATTGAACATACTGCACAGTGCATATTGAAAAAACAGATTTCAATATGTAGTAATTTTTTCCTAAACAGTAAACCAACATTCAGAAACTGGGTAGGAAAAAATAAGTACACTCTTCCTATTCCACAATCATTAAGAGAGCAATTAGTAGCCAGGTATTACTAATGAAATGCACAGGATTAGTTAATCATCAATAAGTGTTACTACCTCTTTAAAAGCAGGACTTTAGGCAGTTTGGTGTTCTGGAGCTCTCAGATGTGTGTCTACATCATGCCAGGAAGAAAAGACATCAGCCATGAGAACCTCAGAGAAGCAATTGTTGCTACTCATCAATCTTTGAAGGGTTATAAGGCCATCTCCGAACAATTTGAAATTCACCACTCTACAGTGACAAAAATTGTGTACAAATGGAGAGCCTTCAAGACAGTTGCCAATCTTCCCAGTAGTGGACATCCCAGCAAATTCAGTCCAAGATCAGCTCGTTTAATGATCAGAGATTTACGAAAAATACAAGCGCTACATCACGTGACCTAAATGTAAATGTTTATGTTCGTTACAGCACAATCAGAAAAGGACTGAACAGGTACGGCTTGCATGGAAAGGGTGGCTAGGAAAAAGCCCCTTCTCTTCATAAAGAATATGGAGCATGACTTAAGTTTGCAAAATTGCATCTGAACAAACCACAAAAGTTCTGGAACAACATCCTTTGGACTGATGAGATCAAGATGGAGACGTTTGGCCATCATACACAGCGCCATGTTTGGAGACAAACACACACAGTGTATCACCACAAACATCTCATACCAACTGTCAAGCATGGTGGTGGAGGGGTGATGATTTGGGCTTGTTTTGCAACTCCACTTTATACCAGAATATTCTTGAGACAAATGTGAGGCCATCTGTCCAGTAGCTTAAGCTGGGCCAAAATTGGGTCATGCAACAGTATTATGATTCCAAGCACACCAGCAAATCAACATCTGAATGGCTAAAGAAGAAAAATATCAAGCTGATCGAATGGCCGAGTCAAAGTCCAGACCTCAACCCCATTGAAATGCTGTGGCAGGATCTTAAGAGCTGTGAATAAACAAATGCCCTCAAACAATGTAGTAAAGAAGACTGGGCCAAAATTTCTCCAAAACAATGTGAGAGACTGATAAACTCCTACAGAAAACATTTACTTCAAGTTATTGTTGCTAAAGGTGGATCTACATGTTACTGAATTTTAGGGTGTACTTATTTTTGGTTTCTGAATGTTGGTTTACTTTTTGGAGAAAAAATGACCACATACTGAAATCTGTTGTGTTTTTTTTTTGTTGTCACCTGAGGTTATTTGTTTGTTTACAGAAGATAGTGAGGACCACACGATTGTTATTTAGGCCTTCATAAATAGAAACATAGACTTGAAGGTGGGTGTACTTTCTTTTTCTCATGACTGTATATACACATTTTACACTCTTTCAAATGTGTGAGGAACAACTACACTATGTCTCTAGCACTTCTTTGTGAGAAGAAAGCATTAAAGGAATTTTTAGAGTCAAATTCAGACTATATTTCAGAAGAAATGTAAATGCACCTAGCTCTTCAAATATATAATTAAAGAAAGTTTTGATTAGAGAATAACTATGTTAATTAATTGTCTTAATTAATCTTAAATGTGTTATTCAAAGTGGAGTAATTAATGGTTAGGTATATTATTCTTCAGTTAATGCAATTTGTTTTTTTTTCTGTACAAAATAAAATCATAACTCTTGTAAATTTGGTTCAAATAAAGCCTCAGAACTGCAATGCTGAAAGTGTTTCTTTCCCTCCAACCCACAAAAAAAATTAAAATAGAGTAAAACTGAAATAAAATAAACAGGAGCCATGGCCTACTAGGTGGTTTAATGACACTGGTATACACTCTATCCTTCAGTAGGGGGGAGCACAAGTCTAACTTTTTTTTTGGTTTGAGGTAAATTTATGATTTAAATGACAGATTTCATACATCCAACATTACACACGTGCACACGTGCTTCTTTTATCAAGTGCAATTTTACCCCTAGTGACAGCAAGTTCTGTACATTTATCACTGAAATCAAAAGGAGTCCGGTCTTACAACTGTACCAGCAAAGCAGCACAAGCACAGCTGTAACACTGTGTGTATTACAACACAACTAAAAAAAAATGCTGTAAACGTACTGTACATGTGTATCAGGAATTACAATTACAATTCATATATGACTACTTCTAGGTCCTTCTTAGTGTATTATCTCTCCGTGGATACAACTTTTTGTGCAATATGTAAATTCATTCTTTACTATACTACCTGTACACATATCCTTAATGCTTCTGCCATTGCCTTCACCTTGCACATAGCTGTATTATATCTGTACATATATCTACAGCCTATTGTGTCTACTGTACAGTGTTAGATATTCTCTCTTATTATTATTACTTGTAAATTATTATTTATTATTAGATGTCTTGCCATCTTATTGGTATGGGTCTTCTGGAAGCTTCATACCAAGTCAAATTCCTTGTGTGTGTGTGAGCACACTTGGCAATAAAAGCTTATTCTGATTCTGATTATATACGTGGATATTAGTGGCTGCGTCTTTTCTGTCTCTGACTCGCATTTCATAACTCTTAACCATGTCCGAGCTTCTGAAGAAAGCTGTTGTATACTGTACATTATAACAGGTGTTACAGCTGTACTGCAGGCTGCACTCATACTTTCTCACAATGTTACAGAAACAGGCGCGAACACTGAAAACTCTGAAAACTGTGCTAACACTGTAAAGTATATACACACTGTGCAGATTTCAGATTTTGATCACACAAGGAAAAGATTATAAAAAAAAAAAAAAAAAAAAAAAAATGCACAATGGACACAGAGACATGGCACATGAATCATACATGCATGCCTGCATTTAGACAAAGCAAGCGAGCTACAATTGTACCGACTCTCCGGTAATGTAGTTTGGTTTGGTTTTCTGTACAAGATAATAAATTAATAAATAAATCTTAAATCTTGTACAAATTAACTAATTAATTTTCCCTTTAAGACATTAAATGAGTCTTAAGCCAAACTTACTGACACTAGCATGTAGGATACTGTATCGCCCCCTGCAGTACAGGTGGTTGTAACCATCACGGCAGAGTAACAACGCACAGGAAGTGCAGTATGTACCGCACACTGACCGCACGCTTGCTACGGCTCGGCCAGATGTTGTCATCTGCGTTTGTGTGTTTGCAGTGATCTAACACCCATCTTGTGTCCAATCTTATCAAACTGTCCTAGCGCGGATGTTTGTAAAACAATTCCGCAAATATTTGATGCTATTTTCAACACTTTTATTAATCTGACCTTATCAGAACGCAGCAGTAAACTCTAGGTAGCATATTTTGATCAGAAAATGGCTCCAGCATTAAAATATATGAAGAAGCGTGAATCAGTGAGTGTGTTAAAGTGTAGTGTACATGCTCAGAAACCCTTGGTAGTATCACAGGTATCTCAAAAGGCAGGACAATTTGCCACAACACTGGCCTTAAGCTTGTTTTATATTTGCCATGTTGCCTGGATCCACATGAATAAATTTGTTGCAACACACACACACACACACACACACACACACACACACACCACAAATGTCATGCGGGAAGCTCTACCTGATTGGCCAGTCTAATGTTTTGGCTCTGACATTTCATGTAGAATTTAAAAGAGAACCTGTGGAAAAATACACACATCTACGTAGATGAATCACTCATTAAAGAGTCTATAAAAGCAATCAAATGATTGCTTCGCTTTGTTAAGTGGTCAAACACACCCTCTCTTTGGCCTGTACTAGTAGAAACACTGGTTATACGGTATTTCCAGTGGGCTACATGCTTACACACATGGTTACACACTGTCACTTCAGTGACACAAAAAGTTATTATTTATGTATTTATATAAGGTATGAGTTATATATAAAATAGGTGTTTTCTTACCTTTGTAGTTGTGTATGTATGACAAAGCATACAGTTTGAAGCCTTTCTTCAGCTTGCTAGAAGGGGTTTTGTGAGTATTCTTATACATACACTATGAATATGGCCAAAAGTACGTACACACCTGAGCATAACACCCATATGTACCTGGTGAACATGCCATTCCAGATTTTCCCCCTTTGCTGTTATAATATGCTCCACTCTTCTGTGAAGGCTTTCCACTAGATGTTGGAGCGTGGCTGTGGGGATTTGTGATCATTCAGCTACAAGAGCATTAGTGAGGTCAGGCACTGATGTTGGTGAGGAGGTCTGGGGTTCAGTCAGTGTTCCAGTTCATCCCAAAGGTGTTCAGTGGGGTTGAGGTCAGGGCTCTGTGCAGGACACTCGAGTTCTTCCACTCCAACCTTCACACACCATGTCTTCATGGAGCTCGCTTTGTGCACAGGGGCATCGTCATGCTGGAACAGGTTTCAGCCTCTTAGTTCCAGTGAAGGGAAATTGTAACGCTACAACATACAAAGACATTCTATACATTTGCATTCCAACAGTTGTGGAAACAGCTTGAGGAAGAACCATATATGGGTGTGGAAGTGTTTGTGCAATGAAACCTTACCTCAAGCAACAAATGAACTGATTTTATATCAAACTACAAGTTTGACCCTGCACACACAAAGCGTCTAAGGAAACACAGATGCACCATTCAAAAAGTGGCAAAGTGGAAATATAAAATGCAGTTTGATCCCCAAGACCACATGATGCAGGATTCATTAATCAGCCTTACACTTTAGTGTGGGGTGTTTACCGCATTCATTCATTTATCTTCAGGAAATACGTTATTCTTATTAGAGTAGCTGCAAATTAGTGTTTAAATCAAACGTGGTCAGTGTGAAACAGAAACTATCCCTCTCACAATTCTGTTTTTCACTCTGAGTTAATCGTGGTTGTATCTCCTGTAGTAATGTTTTCCTCATTCATTTTAAATACTTACATTTGTTCTAAGGAACATTAGTGTAAAGTGTTCACCATTATCTGAAGATCTGTAGTTAAAGCTATTAGAGAGACTTTCTTCTGTTAAAACAGAAGCGATTGCTCAGCAGAAACGAAGGTAATGAACAGAAACCTAAAAATCTTAGAAACCCAAAAATGATTGAAAGTCTTACTGTATAGAACTGCTTGCATTAAAAAAAAAGGAGAATGAATAACTAGACAGATTGTGACTGTAATATTACTTGTATATCTTACATATAATAGATCACAGTGTTACTGTACTTTTAAAAAAAAAAAAAAAAAAATTATTAGGTTAATTAAGGCTTTTTCTCCATTCTGTATCTTCATTATGGGAGAATAATTTGGCTTTTCTTTTTCAACATACAGGGTGAATAACAAAAATCTCAACACTTACTAGCAACATTTTTTATTGTACTGATATTATTATTATTATTATTATTATTATTATTATTATATTTTGTGTGTGTGACTGTGTTTGGAGCAGAGAAGAAAAGGTTGCAGCATAGATGGAGGTCTTTCAGTCTTCCACAATGATTCACAACTATAAGTGTTAACATTATTTTTTTAATCACCCTTTTCAGCAACGGTAACCGGGTAAAGCTTGAATTCATTTAGTCCTGTGTAAATGTGTGCAAGGCAGCACTGCCATTAACATCAGGTTGAACAGGACCATATCCTGTTACACTTCTGACATTCCTAGTTAGTCAGTGAAACGCACACAGTGAAATATGATAAGTGATTATTTGATTGGGTGTGTTATTGTATGATGAAGCATAGACATGAGCTTTTGATAGACAGTAGATACGATACACTAGAACAGGCCAGGTATGATTACTCATAAATAAAGGTACTAAGCTGTCCTCTTCCTCGTGGTTATGGTTGTACTGTCAAGGACACACTTATGCCTTGAAATAAGAATATAGTGTACTATACTTATAAAAATAATTAAGGACCACTGATGTAGTTCTAAAGCTAATTAAAGCTTGCTCAGGGTATAAAATGTGTATCGTTGACGGTAGCACTCCAGCGAAAAGGAAAAGTAGAGCTTGGCGTCTTTAGTTCTGAGAGTGTACCAGCTGGGGGCAGTGTAACTCCATCAGTGCAGGATGGAGACAGCAGGACACAACAATGAGCTCCGCAGCTAAATTAAATTACACAATGATTCATGAGCTTTAGAGGACTGTTGAGGCACACCATCCTTTAGAGACACTATTTATTTATTTTTTAAAAATTATTTCCTACTAATTGACACAACACACAATGCGTGTGACACCCTGGTAAGAGAAACACACGTTTCAATTAATAGGTCTCTAAATTTGGATAATTATTTATTTGAGTCCAAAACCAATCCAATAATAATGAAATTACTCTCTAAAACACTCAGTTACTGAATAAGAATCTTCTCAATGCTATTAGGGAAGTATTTCAGTAATATAATTTCTATCAGATCTCACTCTAACGTGATTGTATCTGTGGATGTGTCGTCTTTTTATAGTTGGTTCAGAGGCTACAACAGCTGTCAGAAAGTGGTGTGCAAATTTTAATAACATAATGACCAGATACATGTTAATTGGCAAAATAGATGTGAGGTCAGTGAGGATGCGGTTTGAGGGGAAAGCGTATCCTCCTACCGAAGTCACAGAGTTCACCAAAAATTGATCCATCTAATCTTACTTTCCATTGTTCATAGGAAAGCCTTATTAATCTGACTCATAAAACTGCGAGGGTGTTACCATGGGTCAATAGATATTACCGTCAAATAATAGTCATCCATTAAAGCGGAGTTATATAGCACCCGTAGGGTTTAATTGGAAATTCATGGAGACGCTGACAGTAGCAATATGACAGCTGAGGGTGAAGAGCTGACATGGAGGCCTAATTTAATTCTGAGTCAATCTGTAACTGCAGCACTTTAAGCAGACTCAAGTGTGGAAATGTCTGCCGAGTGTCTACTGGGAAAATAAGTGTAAGAAAAATGACAACATTTGTCTCTCAAAGCTTTTTACACACTCTGCTTGACTGGATTGTACATCATCTCATATTTGACTGAGTAACCAAAGTGTGTGGAAAGGCATTATTGTGCTTCAAGAGAGCAATAAAAACAATTACTATCAGCTAAGCAGAGGAAGCTGAAGCTCCATAAACAGTGAAGTTCGAAACTCTGCCATTACATTGAGAGGTGTATTTCACCGAGCACACGGTCCTACTGTTGCAGTTTGACTTAATTACCCATTAATAAGCTCAATGACATGGTAATGAAGATCGCTACCATTTTTTTTTTTTTATAAAGGAGAAAAAAGGGCTCTGGCACGAGCGCACTCCCTCTGGCTGATATGAAACGCAGCCAGGTGGGCAGGATTCTTCTTGCGCTAAATTGCTTTGACGTTATTAAGGAAAGGTGGGGCGAAGAACAGCGGGGGAAGAAAGAGGAAAAATCTAGATAAACTGTAGGGCAGTTTGGAGAGATGAGGTTGGAAGAAGGTTAATGTAGCAGACAAATGGGCCAATAAAGGGAATATTGAGATGAATAGCAGCCGGCAGAGCAGCAGATGACAGGCCCAGGCAGCCATGCTAACAAAGCCACGAACTGATAAATGTGGACTAATAGAGACAGCAACCTGCTCTGTCGAAAGATTAGATCTTTAAAAAAGATAATTATAAATATACCAGCCAACAGCTTTCAGGCTGGGCGTGGGGGGGAGAGAGAGAAAGAACTCATTTTCATCTGGCATGAAGACTTCATTTGGTGTAAACATTTATTGGTTTTCAAACTGAAATAAAAATGACTCCAGTAAACATTAAACAGCCTTTCAGAATCCACACATTTTCTTTGAGAAATAAAAGAAAAAATATATATTTATTTATATATATATTTATATATATATATATATATATAGTGAATTGTATAAATGTGCAAATTGTGTTTTTTCCAGTGACCCAGTATATAATTTTTTTTAAAAGATTTTGAAAATCAAAAGTTCTGACAACATTTTCGGTGTGTGAGGAAGAGAATCGGAGACACGCAGAGTAGAATCATTGGAGATGAGGATTATTAAAATAGCAGTGAGGAGTGGACGATTTGCTGTGATATCTTAAATAAAGTTAAAATCGAGGGATGTCCAAAAAAAAAAAAAAAATCATTAAAAAAAAAAAAAAAAAACAGCCTGTGCCTATTCCCAGTATTCAGAGGAAAGGAAAACAATTGAATTATTTAGCTACTATATAAATTATTTACAAAACAATGCGTGGGTCGTCATTTTACACTAGACACTGAGGCGCCTTCGTTTTTCTTTGTCGGAGAAAAGCAAAGTCGGCCTCTGATCGAAGGCACAACATGAGACCCACTGCGTAACACACAGGTGACTCCATGATTTGACCACACCGAGGCGGTGATGGCTGGTACGGAGGGGCAGATGTGCACCAGGAGGGCCTCAGACAGGGGTAAATGTGATCAACGGCGCTGGACTGGGGAAAAAAAATTGTTGGACTATTAGTCTGTTAACAGATAATTTTTTTTAAAAAAGGGAGAGAGATAAAATTAAAAAAAGTAGAAAGAGACAAAAAAAAAAAAAACCAAAAACAAATACAGGTTGCCCTTTGATATGTTCCAGTCAATTAAATATAGAGAGGACGTTATAGATCTGAACTGTCATGGGAGTTTCTGTGAACTGAAGTTCGTTTGAGTTTTCCCAAAAACCTAAAACATCAGAAAGACAACACTCCCCCCCTGCAAGTGTCTATAACCCGAGTGTGGAGACAGGAGGGAGGAAAAGCGCATCCTTTTTTAAAAAATAAAGAAAAAAAAAAGAAAAGGGAAAAACAAAAACGGGCAACTCGGAGTCAGAAAGGAGAAGGAGAAGTAGAAGGAGGTGGTGAGGGGGAGTAAGGGAGGTGTGCTGGTGCTGTAAGGGTCATGGTAGGGGTCAGTTACAGTTAACACTCTCACTGAGAGTCGGCCCTCTCCACAGACTGGGGGCCACTCGCTGTGTCTTCTGCTGAGGGCTCGACTGAAGGGTGCCAGGCAGGCGCTGTGGCATGTCATTTGCCCCCTGCGACGCTGTGCCTGGAGGGGACCGTGGACAGGATGGTGTAGGTGGGGGTTGGCTCAGAGGACGAGAAGGGAGGAGGAGGTGGCTAGGCATGGGCACCGTACGTGTGGGGCCCCCCGCACAGTTTCCCCTGCAGGTGGTCGGCGTGAGTATGGCTGATGCCCTCGGGCAGCTCCGTCACCGCCTGGACCCGCCCACTCACTGCAGGACAGAAGCAGGAAAGAGAGAGAGAGAGAGAGAGAGAGAGAGAGAGAGAGAGAGAGGGAGGGAGAGAGAGAGAGCCATCACTAACTGTTCAGTTACCCAGCCATCCCTCTGTAAACACCTTTTGCTCCTGCCATCCTCAAATAATCTACAATCACCATCAAAAAATTCATGCCATATAAATATATATATATATATATATATATATATATATATATATACATATATATACATATATATATATATATATATAAATAAACATTTGATGTATGTCTGCAATGCAAACTCGAGTATTAAAGCCCCTGTCAAATTTTCATAATTAGCTTCTTTACTCTTCTCTAAAGCTTCTGTTAAGAATTTTCCACCGACTGTAAAAGCAAAAAAACAGATTTCTGAATTTATTAATATATTTGTTGAAGGTGACCTCAAGGCTACAAAAGATTCTCCAATCAGAATTAATCGTGATCTACTGAGTGCTGTAAAAAGGTAGCCAAGCTGTATTTTTATCTAATTAATGCATTTTACAATGCTCATTTACTCTTTACACACGGCCACAAAGACCTTTCAGACAAAGTTTTTTTCTTTTTTAAAAAAATCAACAAAAATCTCTTGACCTCTTGATCTCATCACAAAGTTAATCTCACAATCCTCAATGGTTAATTAGTGCTGCCACACGTTAGTAGGTTAAATGAAAGGACAGTAAAGCTGAATTTAATCTATTTTATTAAACCAGACGTGATGTGTTTGGTGCAGTGGAGTGATCACAGCTGCATTTTTACCTGATGCTGCCATTTCTTGAATCTACTACTGATAACTGCGTATTTAATGACAAATCTTTAGTATCACACAGATTAACATTTGAAATTGTGCTGCCAGGGGGTTTAATTATACCCAAGACCTTTTAGTTCTATAGAAAATACACATTGCTATTCTATTTTTAAATTAGGTCTAAAGCTTTGGGAGGCAGAACAGGCTGGGGACGGAGATTTCATATTTAGGCCAATGTCACTGCTCCTGTCCTCTTTCCGCTTGCCTGTCCTCCCATTATGGGCTTCACCTACACTGAGATCTGTGGAGAGCGCCTTCCTGGGCCCCTTCCTGCCTCGACCGCCGTGCCGAATTCCCACGGGGCCCTAAATGAAAGAAGAAAGAAATGAGGGTGAGGGGAGAAAGAACATAAAGAAACAGGTTCTCTCAAAAGCTCTCCATCTGCCCTGGGAGCTCTGTGGCTCAACGCCGGTCGTAATGATTTACGCTCTGTGGACGCTCACTACATGGCAAGTAAGTGTTTCTGCAAGCGAGTGTTTATTGCTGTGTGTTCGGTGAGGCTCACCTGGTGATTGGTGACCATCGAGGGAGCGTGGAGCAAAGGAGGACGAATCTGAGGGTTGTACTGAAGAGGCTGACCGAGGAGAGGGTACCGTGCATCACCTGGACAGAACAACAAAATCAACAAATAACCAAATTGCTAGTTGTGATAGTACAACTGTTTATTTTTTATTAAATGACTCAAAGAAAGCACAAAGTAAAATCTGCTAACATTAAAGATTGTTAACTAATATTATTAAAACCTACATAAACATCGTCAAGTCTATTGCTATTTTTAGAATGTCTTAATCGCCCCGCTCGGCGAGGCTTGTCCTTCACTGAGCAGCCGGACTCACCTTGCCCTGGAACAATGGATCTGGAGAACTGAGGCATGATGGGAAGGGAGGTGAGGCCGGGTCGGACGTTCTTGACGTTCGTCAGGTGGGAGGGAGTGGGTGACTGTGCTGGGGATGTGGACGGGCTGCCGAGCTGAGTGCTGCTCTGGGAGGCACAAAAGCATGCAAAGTTAAGCACTTAAACACGGTTTCACAAAGCTGTTTGAAGAGACATGGTCCTGCCTGGTCATGTTTAATAAGAACATTCATAAAAATTCATTTTTTAATCTTCGTGACACTTCACAATGAATCAACAGACACAACAAGGACGGGATTTTAGACAAGGCTCACTTGGGAACTGTCCAGAGTGCAGACGTCGGTGGATTTCTGGCTGCGTTGATGGTCCAGGCTGTGGTACTTGTTGTGTTTCCACTGTGGAGGCGAGTGCGGCCGTGGCTGCTGGCCTGGAGGTAATGTGAGCTGCATCATCACCATGCCACTACCCGGGGGTGGAGGAGGCACGCCTGTACACATCACAACACAACACAACACACACACACACACACACACACACACACACACACACACACACACAGTGAGATGCCCTGTTCAACAAGATGGCTTCAGCTTATTAATATAACAATGAGATAACTTCATGAATACAGGCTGACCAGTGTGAAAGCTGAGTCCATCTCTTTATAAACAAAGGATTCCTACTGGCTACGATGAATCTGATTCAGGTATGCGTCCGTTCTTTCATTTGCCACACTTCATGCGTTTGAATAAATTATCTATCACTCTATCAGGCTGTTTAACCTGTGACTGAAGGCAATGTGTTAAACAGTAAAATTGAAGAAGTGCCTGAATTTGGAAACACGACGTTGCAGCACAATCCATTAAAATATTTCACTAACAATTTCATCTAATGAAAGGTTGGAGGATTTTAGAGAAAGACTTGACCCCATTTACGAAACGCTCTGAAGGCTTTTCACTGGGTAATTACTCTTTTTTTTCTAAATGGCTCAAAGTAACCTATTTAATATCCTCTTCAGATTGAGATCAAAACAAGGTTGAATTCAATTAATCTGTGTTTGCATTATATCCTCACACCCTTATTAAATTTGCTTCACATCAAATTGACTTGCGTGTGTTTTTTTTTTTCCTGTTCAACTGAATAACTAATTTCAAGCGTTAAAGACATCCGGCTTCATTCACAGACAGAATGTATAGTCATAACCCACAGATAAGTCTAATTAAATGCTGAAGGAAAACCAGAAAAGCAAAATAACGAGATAATGACTAGACAAGCTCATTACGATCTCCTATTCTAAAATCGAAAGGGCTGCCAGCAGCATCTGATCAAGAAACACAGAGAAAGGACACTGAAATATTCAAGATTTGCCCTGACAGAGATTTATAAAGGGCATGTTCTTTCCACTTGGTAATCCCCCCATGAAATTAAACCATTTCGGCCAGTGGCTACTAAAAGGGGCAGTGGGAATCTAATTCCAGCATTTGAAAAGCAGCTTTTCTTCCCTCCCATCTTCCCATTTAATTAGTTGTTACGGGCGGAAGAAGAGGAGCACGATGGAGAGACAGAAGAGAAAGATCACGGGGGCACGGGGAGAGAAGCAATTTGCGTTAACGGCATGCACATAAAGCGGCAAATTAGAATTAGAGGCCCCATGAAGGCCCTTGCTTAATTTTTTTTAAGATTGCCATAACTGGGAACAAAGCTGCACAGGAATTACTTTTTAATTACCACCCCATATCTGTTCAATAATTGGATCGTTAGGGCTGGAGAACATAATTTCAATTAGCACCTTAAAGCTTGACGCGGAAATGAACCGTGGGTGGGGCAGGCTGACAAGTCAGATTGCCTGCGCCACAACGCAACTTCCTTTCTTTTGTCGTGGCTGAATTATACGGTTACGGTCTCGACAATGAGAAGGACTGCCTCCCATTGAGCAGGCTCCCTATTGAATTTCCTGAACCTGCTCTGATTTAGCGTGGTGAACGGAGTGGGTAGCCATTTCTGATGGTGCAACCTTCTTTTGTTGAGGCGCACCATCTAATTTTGCGAGGTTTGAGGTTAGAAGCTCCAGTGTTTAGCAAAGAAGGACTAGAAGGTGGCATTGTGTGTGCGCGCGTGTGTGTGTGTGTGTGTGTGTGTGTGTGTGTGTGTGTGTGTGTGTGTGTGTGTGTGCGCCATGGCAAGGATTAGGAAGTTTAAAGGGGGAGAGCAATAAAAGGGTAGCACAGGGATAAAGAGGATATTGATTTGAAAGGGTTACCTGCGGGAGAGATTTTCACTCATGCATGTAGCAGATTTTGTTGTAATTCACATAAAATGTGATTATCAATGGGTCAGATGATGGTGAAATTTTTATTTGTGCTATTTCAGCACTTCATGCAACAAAACGAGAGCTTTGCCATATTTTAGGAGGAACATCATACATCAGAAATTACTGACTGTGTATTATTAACAATGCTGGCACTAACCATGAGGAAAGCCTACAGATGGTGCCATTAACTCCTATTTAAAATGTAGATTCTCAGACATGAAATATTCATTAGGTACAGTTTCTGCAAATGTTGCTCAAACTAATTCTGAATAAAAATGAATCAAGATGGCGGAGTGGAGGATGTTGACCGATCGAGTTATAGGTCATCCTGGCCTTAAGTACCTGAGCACTGCTGGGCGGGAATCTGTTGGGAACTGCAGGGGGAGGACGTGCGAGGGAACGGCATCTGCTCCGTGCCTGGAGGGGGTAGGAATCCCACTGTGGAGCTGCGGAAAAACACACACACACACACAATATCTGATAAGCAGGTCTTGCCCGCCAAGACTATAATAAAATTCCACCAAATTGGGGCTACAGTTGACTTAATACAGCACAAATTCAGCTGATTGCCTCGAAATTGGAAGGAAATTACTAATATAGGGCACTAAGCACACATGGGACCAGCGCGGCTCCACATGCCAGCGCTAGTTTAAATATACCCTCCGCAAACCTACCGGGACGTGCCTCCACAAAAAAAAAAAAAAAAAAAAAAAAAATTCTGCCAATGTAATTTTCACAATAGCAAAATAGATGTGGCACCAAAGACATTCATCATCCATCGTCCAATTTTCCAAGGCGCTGTTCCCGATCTCCACTGCTCTAGTAAGGATGCAAAGTGCTGGTCTAATGAGGATATAAGCAGCACGGAGAGTGATGTGCCAGTCAAAGTGCACAGGCAGCTGCGAGAGCGCGCGCGCGCCCGGAGGAATAAGCCCCCAGTACAGGCTGCCTCGTATGAAGGATGGTGGACGTGTAGAGAGAACGAGAGAGCGCTCCTTTCGGGACCAGCTGTGTTATATTAAGAGTGGTCGGGTATCTGGTCGCATAAATCAGTGCCAAACGTGGCCTAGTAAAGTCGAGGCTCCTTAAAAAAAATGACCTCTTCTTCTTCCGCGTGCTGTGACGCTCAAGCCAATGCAGCCTGACCTCTTTAGCTGGTGCCTCACAAAATTATGCAAGAAAATTTATATCTAGCGACAGTGCGAAGGAGATGTACACAGCAGAGATTTGGTTTTATTTCATCAGGTATCAGAAACGAATAAAATGTAAACACAAATCCAAAAAAAAAGAGACTGAGGTAGTCAGTATAACTCGATAAGAGGCAACACTATATGAGGAGAATTCATGTTACTATTTATATCCACTTAAATGCAATATATGGGGTAAATAACATGCTACGAGTTTTGCATTATAAATATTAAGTGAGTATATGTTTTTTTTTTTTTTAGTTCTTTATTTAAAGAAATAAAAGCAGCTGCTGGTGGTGGACTGAGACTCAGGTACACAGCTGAGTGCGTACCTCATGGTGTTCTGTTGATTTGGTGGTATAACACTGTAGTAGACCTGAATGCTGGACGCATGGCTCGACTGGCTGGGAATAATGACTGGCTGCTGATATGTCTGCTGGGATCCTTGAGGCATGGATACCTGAAAAAAAAAAAAGGCAGAGATTTTTCCATTTCTGTCATGCATTCAATCCCATCTTATTACTCAAGCATAAATTATTTAGCACCTGAAGTGCAGCCAACGAGGAATGTAGGTCTTTAAAGAGTTTAAAGGGTTACCATGGCGAAGGCGCTGAGTCTCACCTGATAAGATGGCACTGAGGGATACTGGACCATCATGCCTTGCATTTGATTTCCCATATTGCTATGTTGGCCACTGACCAGGGTTTGACTCGGCGGCTGCTGCACCACGCTCTGGTAGCTCGGCTGCTGATTTGGCATCACAGTTTGGTAACCTATAGAGATGGAAAGTAATCACTAAATGGATGGAAATGGGATTGTACAATCAGATCAGATTAGTAAAATCACCCTGCTTTGCATTTACTCCACAGTTTCCTATCAATTCAAATCGCCCTGCGACATTTCATGTCACGTGACACTCAAGTTGCACTTGCAAAGAGCAAATATCATTTGTTCCAGGCTGCAATTATGATGATTATTATTTTTTTTTTAAATCTCTATTACATATTTTGCATAAATGTAACCAAAATTGACCCCAGGGAACATGTTCATCCTCACCTTGCATTTCTCACACTGCTGAGAAATTACACTGAAAAATGGGCTAACATTACAGCTAAGCAGAATAATGCAATAAAAACGACGGCAAAAAAAAATTCAATTGTACGTACAGTCACACAACCCGGCACTTCAGAGATTCAAAAAGGCAAAATGAGCCAACTTAAAGAGCGAAACTGAAATAACGCACAGTGATGAATTTGAGCTGGTATGAAATTATAACCCGAGGCTAAGAGGCAAGAAGTTTCTGAGGAACATGGTGTGGTCCTTCCTTTCCATCACTGCAATATGGGAATGAATTATTTAGAGCCAGAGAATGTCAATTAAACCAAATCCACCTAATTACTCCCTTGTTAGCTAAAATACTTTACGATCACCCGGTGGCAGCACCTGCGAGTCTTCTGCCATTAAATGGCTTTTCATTACCTCTGAGTAGGTCTACAAACGCGCTATATTAAAACGCCTTTCATTATGGCTGCTGAGTACCTTCACTTGTTACATCTTTTAAGGCTATTGGAAAATGGCAGGAGGAAAAAAAAAAGAAAAAAAAGAAAAAAAAGAAGAGAAGACGTTTGCAGAAACAGCCCAGTGAGGTGAGACGTGATAAAAGCAGCCAACATGGTTTTGTTCCGACACCCATTATAGAGAAGGATAATTTGCATTAGTGTCAAGGTTATTTGGAGGAGGGGGGGAGTGTACAACCAGACGACGCTATTGAAAAGCTCTCGTCGGAGGAGGTGCCCAGTGGGAAGACTCAATGGGAGGCCTGTGTGGGAGTTGAAGAAGGTGGGGGGTGTGGAGGATAGGCAATTTTCAATTTCTCCTGGCTTTTGGCCAAAGCGACAGCAATCAATTTAGCCCTGATGAGAAAAAAGAAGTGGGACAAAAGGAATGGATGGCCCACGGCGAGGAGCCGAAGAGAAGCTGGCTATTTTTGGTTCGATTCACTCACCTCCACTTAGGAAGCCAGCATGGAAGGAAATTTAATATTAAACATTCACTGTGCAGGCTGACTGAGCAAAGAAGCGAAAAATGATGATAGTGAGAGAGAGGGGAAAACAAGTTATTTCACTAAACTCCCTCGGAACATCAAGGTTTCAAAGACGTTCTTGCTCACACGTTGCCTGCTTGGGGGAAAAAATGCACTGTCAGGCGCTTATGATTAAGATTTAAGACTCTGGGGTAGGGTAGGAAAAAAAGCCTATGTGTTGTCTTTTCTTCTTTCGAGGGCAGATGTTTTGTTTCCTTGGGCTCTCTTATTTTTCATTTTCCCCCCTCTCGCTGACTGTGAAGTTCATTCTGCTCATCCATCACTGCTGATCTGATCGTGTGTTTCGTGCATCAAGACAAAAAATTATGTTCCCCTATGTCTTCACTAAACTAAGTTAGAAAACACATTCCTTTCTTTTCATATTTTATTCAGAAACAGAGGCAAGTGAGAAATTATTTCTAATGGCACTTCCTGAGAATCCATCTACTAGGTTTGCCTTTTTCAAACCAAGTTTGGGTTTAGATTTGCAACTTCAATTCACACCACAATTAGTGACGAGTAAAGCGCCAGCAAACATAAAGGAGGACATTTTGGTGATGTCTTCACGCTCCGGGGTAGAAACGGTACAGTCTATGATAAGGTAAAGTCTCAGAGGCACCTCCTGAGCCAGTGATGCTGCACTGCCACAGCGGCAGAGCGCTCATTCAGACGAACGGAGACGTGTTGAGTTTGAGGAGGAGTGAGGGGCTGGAAAAGAGACCGGTTCACTGTGAGAATCTTAGGGCCTCTCAGACAGTGTCCCGGCCCCGCATTCAGCCACTCTGAGTCAGCTCCGATGGCCTTGTTATGTCAGCTGAAAAGAACACGCCGTATCGGATGCTTGGTACTCTGGGATCTTTCAACCCATGAAGACTATCTATATCCGAACCGACTGATTTTAGGACCATGCCTTAGTTCGCTGTTCTGACCGCACCATAAAACATGCTAACAAGGACAGTTCAAGGTGCTGAAAGCCAAATTGAGGTGCCTTAAAGAAATCAAATGTCTCTTAAGGTTCTCAAAGGATCCAGCTCAAAGCCATAAAGGACATTTTCGCTCTTTTTTTAACAGCACTTTTACACTTCAGTTGAACAAAACATCCATCAAAGCATGCGGGATAATAAAGAGGCAAATTTACATGAGAGAGAGAGAGAGAGAGAGAGAGAAAGAGAGAGAGAGAGAGAGAAACAACACTAATTTTGTGTTTGATTGGAAATGCTTATTGTATCTGTTTAAAAAAGAGCAATACAATGCGAGTACAAAAGCGCTCGGCTTTGTGTAATTAGCTTTCGGCGCCGCTCCTCTGCCCCTGGGGTGCTTCCTCATTTCCAATCATTCGTGTGAAAACTACAACCGCTAGAAAACAAAGACAACAAAATGCTGAAGAAAAGAAAAAAAAAAAAAAAAAAAAAGGGCAGGGTGCAACGAAATCAGTCGAGAAATTTTAGTTCCCAAAGGAAAGGAACACATTTTTATGATTGTGTACAAACCTCAGGAAACTAACACTAATGTGATTAAAGGAAGTGATAAGAAGCAGCTGTTTAGGTTTAACAAGTAGCAGTTTGGCTACCAGGTCTGGGGTGAGTTACCTGGCTGTTGGGTAGGAGCGGGAGGGGGAGGGGGCATCGGCTGGCTCTGAGGGCTATTGTACTGCACCGTGCCAACTGGCCGATACTGCTGGCCGGACAGAGGGTACTGGCCTGGTGCGCAGTAACACGGCATCTGCAGATGGGCGAGAGGAGGGAAAAAAAGGAAAAAAAAAAAAACACAAAACAAAACATATATTACAATCACAGCAATCCAGAAGTGCTTGAAGGAGTCAAAATGCAACAATCAGATATTAAATACTCAAAGTGACCTTAGAGTATTACATACATTTTGTGGTCTTATATTTAGAAAGACAGGTTTAAGATAGTTTTGGTTTTTAGCACAATTTTTTTTCTAAATAACAGACCATAAGAAAAAAAGGATTTATATCTCCAAAGTTAAGGTTAAACTCGGTCTTGATCAATGATGAATAAGTGACAGAGTCCACTTAGATTCCACCTCCTACTCCTCTTTCACACAGTGTCACTTTTCTGACTGGTTTAGCTACTTATCCCACAGATAAAATGCTCTCCAACACCAAAATGCTCTGTTTAGATTTTGTTTAATAAACTGCATTCACAGAAAATTAATTACCATTCTTCAGTGTGAATATAATCTTATGCTTTCTTTGTTTAATTAAAATAATGAAATGTGGTGTTTGAAAAGGTACAAAGCCTTGATTACCTTTTAATGGGTTATAAAGTAAGACTGTACCTATTACTTATCAATTTTTAAGCATGTTTAATGAAACACTTAAGCTTATAAAAGCAAACGCTGCTCCATCCCGTTCCATAAGGTTGATATTGTTTTGCACTTTGTCTTGTGCTTGGGATGTCAAAACTGCTCTTCATTCACAAAGCATGACAGCCATTTTAGGATCCTAACACTGATCATTCAATGCAACACATTTTTAATCAGAATTATTACATCTACAATCTTTCAGCTTGGCTTGAGCATACCTGCTGCATAGGCTGCTGAATGTAGCCCTGCTGCTGCATCACCGGCTGGTTGATGGGCACCGGGCCTGGCGCAGGAGTGGAGTAGGTTGGGGTTGGCATGCTCTGCCCAGGCGTGGGCACCATGTAGCCAGCCTGCTGAGGAGGAGGAGGAGCCTGGAGCACCACGGAGGACGGATACATGGCAGTGTGGGCGTCCCGGGCCTCGCCTGACGGCTGCCGCGCCAGGCTCATGTGGCTGAACTGGGTGCTCAGGTTGTCTTGCTGAGACACACACACACACACACACACACACACATACAAGAGGGGCGTCAACGTTTTGTATTACTTTGAGTTGTGTATATCCACCACTTTCTTTTTTTTTGCCCCCTCTCAACATTTTGTACCAAGACTTATGCCATGTTTTGGTCGTTAATATCTTCTAAATACGAAAATTAAGCCATGGGAGTTTTTTCCAGCCTTTAATGGATTTAGTAAATCAAACCACAGCGGTTTAATCACCCATCCATATCAATTTGTTTTATTTTCTCAATTAGACATACACAGGGGCTGTGCTGCATTTCTGTTCATAGAAAATTCACTTCGACATCTGTTCCTAGATGAATTATTCAAAGCAGGCCTTCCTCCCTTTTTAATTAGTAATTCAGGGATGCTTACTGTTCGAGGGAGGTCAAAAACAACGGCTAGCAATGAACAGTAAAGAAATTAAACATTACTGAAGCATGCAACGGATTCTCTTCATGCTGATGTGTAGAAATGTGTAAACAGTGACTACAGACTATGAACTTCTGGAGATCATATTAATCTACTGTAGGCACAAGACCAATGAGTGTCATTAGGGGCGGTGGCATTCTGCCATCCATTCTACAAGAGAGCTTTTCTATATTTTATTAAGCAGAACCATCCATCAAGGGAGCCTGCTTTAAATTATCACATTATATTCAAATTTGGGCCAAAGGAATTCATCATAGAGCACAAAAAAAACCCTCTACACATTCGACTCCCTCACCACATACATATATAGCTGAATAAGATTTGTGGATGACAAATGAGGGGGGGAAAAAAAAAAAAAAAAAAAAAAAAAAAAAGAAAGTGGTGGATACACACAACTCAAAATAGTACACCCAGAAACAACCCAGAAACAAATCTGTGCAGTCCTCATTTTAAAAAAAATAATAATAAAAATAATAATAATAATAATAATAATAATACACCACACATTTAATTTGAACAGCATGCACAGTAAAGACAAAAAAAAAGGCATAAATAGAAATGGGAGGGAAAAAAAAAAAACACTAAATGGCATAAGTAGAAATGTGGGAAAGAAATACACCAAAAATGAGAAGAGAAAAAGAGAGAGTGGTACCACAGTGTACTGTTGGTTAGGGGAGACGGAGAGCAGCTGTGGTGGGTAAGACACCGCCGAGTACTGCACAGGCTGAGCGGAGGGCTGCACAGGCCAGAGGGGCTGAGGAAGCAACAGACGACGAGAAGACGAGAAGAGGAGAACGGGTTTAGTCAAAGACGGAGAAAAGATGAAAGGATCTCAAGGGGAAAACAGCACAGGCATTTGGATATTCAAAAGAGCGGATTTCACCCCGCGGGGCGTATTAGTTTAGTGGCTTAGTAGGGGAAAAAAGAAAAGAAAATCAACACCGTGTGAGGAAGTTAATTGAGCCAATTAGGCGGCTCGATACGACGATAACGATAAATGTACAGTGATGGGGTTAATTAGAGATGGTTACACTGTGTGTGTTATCTAGGGAATCCCTGGACTTGGAGATAAATTTAATTTTGGAGCTCGGCACTCTGGAGATCGATGGGAAAATGAAAGGCTGGTGTCAGTGCCCACTCTGATAGGGGTCAAATTAATTTTACATCTTAGCAACTGATGAGCCTCAAGTTCCCATCATCCTCTGCCTCTAGGTCATCATAGCATAGGGCTTGACAATATATATCCAGCACCTAACGCATTGTAATTTACTAAAATGACCCGTGTGAACTCCAGAGGCTCCCATTTGGAAACTGAAGTGCACCTTGCTCTTTAACGCGAGCGTGTATTTGCCTGACAATCATTCACTGAGACGGAGGTCTGGCAACCGAGGCCTCCAACTGGAGCATGGCCACAGGTTTAATCTTTCCGTAATAGCAAGTAAAATACCTGGGCCAAGCAATTAATGCCCCTCCGGGCTCTATAACTGGCCGCAGGGCAGCGCAATCAGCACATTTCCAGCACCATCTATCATATCTAATTGACATACCACAAAAAAAAAAAAAAAAAAGCGTGAGCACACGGTCAGTTCATTAGGCTTAAATCATGGCGAAGCATTAATTTGCGTAAGTGAATATTGCATGTGGGCCAAGAGCATGAGTCTTCAATATTTTTACTGCCAAGACCGTTATCTAGAGCAAAATGCAAGCTGTCTCCTGCTTAGCACGCAAGACAAGTCTTGTGGGAAGAAAAGGAGGAACAATGAAACTGTTGATGATAAACTGATTGATGGTCATACCTGAGACATGACATGATTGGCGGATTGATGCTGGTGGGGACCGGGAGGTGGAGGAGGAGGAGGTGGAGGAGGAGGCAAAGGCTGCTGTGGCCTGGAAGCCTGAGGAGCCACGTTGGGGCTGTAGACCACGGCGCTGCCTTCCGGGTTCACAAAAGGCTGACCTGCAATTAGAGAAAGGGATATGCCACAATCTGGCGTATATATCTGATAGCATTACAACAACATTACACAGACATCGCGTGGAAACTTAATAAGATTGGCTGTTAAATGAAATTATTTCACCAATAATAAATAACCTGCAGCTCTTTAAACAGTTAAGAGGTAGACTGATATTTCCTTTAATGAGTTATTACATTCAAAGATATTTTATAATTTTCCATTATTATTATTTCCTTCTTTAATGTAAGAGTTTCCCAATTTCAATCATGGCTGTTTAATGGATAGTGAACCAGATCAAGATAAACTTTAGATTATAAACTAGCACTGTTTTATGCTGGATTAATCTTATTATAAGATAGCAAAATGTGAAAGCTGAGGTAAACCGTTTTCGTTTATTTCCTGCAAAAACCCGCTGTAACAAAAGGTTTTCAGAAACCTCAGACCCTGCAGAGGACTGATGAATATCGGCCAGCCTCGTGTAATTCTCATGCCTCAGCTATTCTCCAACATGACTGAGCAGAAATAAAGCTATTCGTCACATTAAATATCAAAAACCTACAAACTACTAATGATAATAATCATCATTTCTGTCACAGACAAGCCAGGGACAGTTTAACTGATTCTACCACCAGAAAGTTTTGCACTAGACCTGGTGTAATGTGGGGTAAATTTACATCAGCGAGAATTCATCACATCGTCCTGAAGGATACGCCTGGAGTATTCAGAGCTTCAACCGCTTGAACATTCTCTGACCCTGAACGAGTCTCCATAGGCTCTGAACACTTACGTCAAGACAAATTCCGAAAATTCTTACGGTAAAGGAAAAATTTCCCCATTTGCCGATTGCTTCAGAAAGGTCAATAAGCAATTACACACCTGGGCTGCTCCTCAAAAATATATTAGTGGCAGCAGTGTACCATCTTATCGGTCGCATGCATATTTAAAGATGAGACAGGAGTGAGCAAAGTGAATAGGGAATATTTTATGCAGCAGAGTTAACAGGATCCATCACCTCGGCTCGTTTTCAATAACACACAGAACAGCTTCATTATCCATTTCCCCCCGCAACACTCTGGAGAGTTTGTTCTGACCAAAGATATGTCTGGCAGCGGGTTTGGAGGGATTTTAATGGCGTATGAGCTGCCTCATTAGGCAGAGATTCTTAGCAATTTGGTGACGGTGATGTGCACTTCATCAGCTCGGAATTTACTTACCAAAGGACAAGCAAAGAAAAGCTAATTATGAGGCTCAGTCATTAGTTTTTTTTGTGTTTTTTTTTTTTTTTAAGCAAAGGAAAGACACTGATAAAGCATGACTCTACATCTCAAGCTCCCCTTACATCATCCAAGAACAGATGGTTCAGACAGTATGTATGTAAGTAGGGTTAGTTTAGGATTCAGTGCAGAAAAACACACACAAACCTCCCTCAAGCTAAACGTCACAAGAAGAGAGAAACTTATCCGTCAATGCCTGCGTGAGTACCAACCTGTGTGCGGGTTGAGCAGGATGCTCCCGGGCGGTATTCCCGCCGCTTCCAGGGGAAGCAAATAGTAGCTAGCGTTAGCTGCGGTTGTTGGCGCCCCGCTCCTGCCACCCTCACAGGACACACTGCTACTAGTGCTGACGGTAGGATAGGCCAAGGGCGCAGCGTGGCCCGGCTGGATTAGGGACGGGGCCGCAGGAGGGGGAGGCAGTGAGCGAGAGAGCGAGCCCGTAGATGAACCTACGCTACTAGAAGAGTCAGAACCTAGGGAGGGAGGAAGGGAGCAACGACAGGAAGCCTTAAGCGACAGGTACAGAAGAAATACACCGTGCCAATCATGCTAGAAGATAAGGGCTGTAGAGTTAGAAATAAATTAGAGCCCTTAAGCTTGTAGAATTCATTGGGGATTTTCAGGGATATTGGATATCTATTTTTAAAATCGGGATGCGATGTATAGAATCCCTATAGATAAAGGGAATGGCTAAAGTTTTTGAGTAAAATTCCAAACACGTACAATACATTTTCTATACTAATTACTAATTACCTCAGAGACCAGAGCAATGAAAAAAAAAAAAAGGTAATCATTTTAGTAGCAATGAATGACATGTTAATTAATTTCTTGATTAATGTCTCGGTTAATTTAGCAATTCAGTTTTTAATGCTTAATTTTCATAATTGGCATGACTCAGGTGTAGGATAGAGTTACAAAGAGCTCCGAATGCATTGTCTATGTGTTTTATGTTCTTATGCTTGTTTGGTTAGCTTGATCTGAAACGCAATAGAGCCTGTGTTGAAATGATGTTCACCAATGAATTCCTACGGGTAAACCAGGCCATTTTCTAAACATGAAATCAAGCAACATGGAAACGCTTTAAAGAGAATGCAGAGTTAGTTGGAGAAAATGCAAATGAAAAGCGTGCATTAAAACTTTTACGGCTTTCGCTAAAGACATTTTAATGTGTCTTGCAAGAGGCATGCTGTGAAAACAAGGAGAGGGAAAGAAGAGGCCGTGTATTTTGGGTTGCCCAGTAATAAATGAAATTTTGAAAAGGAAAAAAAAAAATGTTTTAAATATTGAAGAGCCATTTTAAATATTTCTCTGCGTGCCCATAAGGCCAACCAGCCAAGTGTTTCTGGGCATGACACAGAGAATAATTTCAAGAGCTCGTTGTTTTTCTCCTATGCTGAATGGTGATTGGCTGAGACGGGTGTCACTCACCCGTTTTAGAGAGGCGTGAGGCACTCTTGCCACTGCTGGAGCTGTCTCCGCGGATGAGCAGCGAGATGCCGCTGAAGCTGCTCGCCTTGGTCATGGCTGGCTTCAGGTTGCGGTTAGAGCTGTCCGAGTCCGTGCTGCTCCACGGCCGCGGCTCAGAGGAACGGGCCTCGGTCTCCGAGCTGCTCTGGCGGCTGGTCCCGTTCCCCGAGCGGCCATGTTTCAGCCTGAGTCGCAAACATCAGAGTTTAAAGCCGGTGATTGCGAGACGGGAGTATTAAATAAGTCCAGACAGGAATCGAAGGTGGGAAGTGGTGACATTATTCCACTTCGGTAAGAAATGAAAGGATACCTGAAAATCTGCCGCCTCTGCTGAGTGGTGTTGCAAGCGTCGTCCTCATGGATCCTGCCAAAGTTAGAAAGCTGGGCTTAATTTCCCCTGAGTCTGGGTCTTAACAGATCTGAGAGACATTACTTTAGCAGCTGACGTGAGTATATGTGGAGCAGGACACATACTCAGGCCACCTGCAAATGCGTGTCTATCTCTCAAAACGTAAGATTCTGATGTTTACGCCAAAGCCGCTTCTATCAAAGTTATCGAGAAATCCATCATCTTGACTTTTCCCTCACTCACCTTTTATCAAGCGGGAAAGTATCCAAACCCTGCAACAGAAATCCGCAGAGACTTTAACGTTTCGATGCATCAACCCATGTTCTCCAGACAGGTTTATGTAAAAAGCAAAACAATTGACTAGAGCAGAAAGAAATGATGAATCTCACGTCAGCAAATATTCTCTCTCTCGCCCGCTGATACTCCTCTTCACGCTCTTCTATTGATTTACTCCTCCTGTCATCCTTTAACCTCATTCGCATCTGAAACACAAGCACCTGCTTTTGGATGTGCTTTTTTTTAAATTTATTTAAGGAACTGTTATTATGCAATAACCATCCATCACGCAAAGACAATATACCACTTTTGGAAAATTTTATGATCTTTTTTAAGGGTTGAGCTCACCACTTACCAAGTTGTCATCTTTGTCTATGCTGGAGTTGTCCCTTTTTAAAATGTAACGCTTCTGGAAATCGTCCGTCTTGTCGTCTTTGATGTGTTCGGAGAACTTCTGATCTGGTCTGAAGGGGCAAACCGTCGCGGAAAATAAGTGCAAAACATTATTAAGATGTATTCCACTATTACGATCCCTCGGGCTAGAGACATTCAAACTGCACATAATTCGGTTTCCGCTCTCCTCAAAATGCATTTTAAAATACAGACACGAGGCAAAATGTACTTTCTGCCAACAGCCATTTCTGCAGTCTAAGATCTTTCAATCGGAGCTGAATGAGAAACAGAAACTGAGACACTGGACAGTGAGATTACTCACATTCTTGTATTGCTAGTTTTGTTGATGATCACGCATTTCCCCGTTTGGTCGACGTTGTGGTCTAAGCCAAAGTAAGCAGCTACTCGGTGCAGGAGCATTCTGTGGTAGGAGGTCATGGGGGGGAACTTTCTTCTCTGGCTCCTAGAACAGAGGAAGAAGAAGAAGAAGAAGAAGAAGAAGAAGCAGAAGAAGAGTCCCAGCAACCATCATTAGCTGTTAAATTTCTCTCTCTGCTCCCTGAGCAAAAAAAAAAATCTTCTAAGAAAATGATTTGATGAAAAACAATCACTTGCAAAACAATGGATGCCTAAGGGAGCCATTAAACTCACTCATTGTTACTGATGAAGTCGAGGATGTCCTGTTCCAGCTTCAGCAGCATCATTCTGTCCCTGGATTAGATAAAGAAACATCATTTCACATTTAGTACCAAGCAAGTGTTTCTTATTTCGCTTATGAGGTGAATAAAATGAGGGCTGAATTCCTTGTAGACACTTTTTCCACACGAAAAAGTTGGCTGTAGAAAATTATAGAGAAAAAAAAAAAAAGTAGAAGTAGTAGGGGGAAAAAAAAAAAGTTTACAAACCTGGGGTTGTTTTTCAGTGTGTTAACCAAGAACTCGTGCAGATCAATGCCAGTGGAGTCTGTGTATTCTTGACTGGAATCTTAAGAGAGAGAAAGTCTGAAAGACAGGTCTTCTGCACTTCCAATATAAAAAGATTGCATCATCAAAACAAATGAAAAGAAAAAAAAAATGCATGCACGCACACACACACACACACACACACACACACACACACACACACACACACACACACACACACCTCTTGACAGCATCTTGCGCTGCATGTTCTCCAATTTTTCCAACTTGTCTGCACTTTTCTCTCTGTCATCTTCGTTTTTACTGGCTGGAGTGTCCTCTTTGTCGAATGATTGAGAGAGCTTGATCTGAATCTCATCCTGAGGAAGGAAAAAAAAAAAGAGAGAAATATTAGCATCAGTGGGATGGGAAAAACCCGCAGCTTTAACTTGTCAGGTTTTCTGATGATCAAGCAAAATATGTAAACGCTCATTTCACTGCTTGCTTATATCCGTGTTAGGCCCTGACGCATAGTGTCATCTGGGATACTTGTATGAATATCAGAATATCAGATTAAGTTTATAAATAAATGTGGTTAAAAGACAGTGTACTGCGAACAGAAACGAAAAAAAACGGGCGATGCTTCAGCAGTTTTGCTGTGCCTTTAGATAAGGACCACCATCTACACTACCAGAGGAAATACAGAATATTTACAAGGAGATATCTTTAAGCACTGCTCAAATACACTGCGTCAAAATTCAAGCCTCTAGCTAAACATGTCCAGCAACAGATTATATTTTACTCCTTGGGATTTTTTCTGGAACCCTGCCATTTGCAATGTGGCAAAGCCTGGGCACCCTGACGAGAGGCTTTTGGTTTAAGTCTTTTCTTTTTCCTCAGGCTCAACGGCGTCCTTGTGCCTTCACCTCCTTTGGAGTGGCTCAGACCGAGCTCCTTCTCCCCGCCACCCCTCCCCAATTTCCTTTGATTAACAGCACGGCAAAGAAAGGAGTCCATTTCGCTTTTCAAAACCGGCACAAAAGTAAAACAAAGGAGGGCAGGCGCGCGACGTGACGCCCGAGGAGGCGTGGAGCGGTTTATAAGCAGCTTTCTTTAATGGGGAAATGGGAGCAGTAGTGTTTACGCTGAGAACAGGGAGCGCTCAGTTTTGCCCTCGTGGAAAAAAAAGCAGCCTAGAGGAACTATAGCTAAAACTAACACAGCTTTAAGAACCCGATGCTTTAAAGTCAGGTTCGGTGATTAATTATTGAGTGCACTTCTGATACGTAAAGTGGGGAGCTTGCATTTTTTAAAACTGCCTTCAAGACTTTTATGGAAATCTTTGAATTTTGTCATAGTGCATTTTGAAAGCTATGCAGTGAAAACTATAATCTTTCTCTCTTTTTTTTCATTTTTGTTTTTTTTTTTAAGTCATTCAATGAATTAAGGAAAAAAAAAAAAAAAAAAAAAAAAAAAACACATTACATTCAGGCTCAAGAGATGACTGGAGACACACACACACACACACATACCCTAACAAATACAAAGCTATCACCAAATAAAGGATTTTATCAATCTTGCTTTTGGAAAACACGTAGTTAGCGTGAACAACATGTGTAAATAGTCATAAGAGATGCCTGATAGGAATGTACAACCCTTTTAAATATTGTTCTGTTAGAATTACATATGATCCATAACCATTTGCAAACACACAAGAGTGACAGAGAGTGAAAAAAAAAAGGAGGCTACTTCCCACATGACTGAGTATTATTTCCACCAAATACCTCACAATTAGGTTTCAGGAAAGGAAATCATTATAAAAAAGGACGAGCGTGCACTGGGTGAGATGAGCCTGTAAGTGCGAGAGACTTTTCCGCAGCCCTGCGAGAGGTTTACCTGATGTTCTGGCGGCAGTTCAGAGGTAATTGGGGGAGGAGAGGGTTCTTCACAAATGGCCAGGCTCCGAACTAACTTTAACTTTGCGTTAGACTGGGGGAGAGTAGTGAGGGTTAGAGAGAGAGACAGGTCAGGATGTACACAAAACCACTGCAGGTTTCATTTCCACAAACAGATGCACATGAACTCCAGGGAAATAAACTATGGCAATGAATGAGATGTCTTTTTTTTTTTTTTTTTTTTTTTTTTTAAATAGGATGGTATGAAAATGATGAGTGTGATTTTCAGAGCTCAAGGACAACACCTTGTCTACGCATCCAGTTCGGTTAGTGGCTCCTGAGCGTTTGAAAATCATGCAGGTATTTAAAAAAAGCAGGAACACATTTACACGATGCTCTTCATAGTACACACGTTCATACAAATTATTATAAAACGAGCAGTGCTTCAATGATGCACAACACAAAAATGAAAACGAAATGAAAGTGGCTTGCAGAACAACCGAGCAAACACATTTAGGACATGCCTCTTGCCACTGTACCTTGGGCCGTTTTGCGCTCTGTCCAGGTATTTGCCGCTGTACGGTAGGCAATGAGACAAAATGGGGCACATGGATTACGCTACGGAATCATCCATCAGTCACAACAACACAATACTGAATGAGATGCTACAGAGAGACGAATCCAAGGCTATACATTACATCTTGCTCTAAACCATTCTTTACTAAAAACATACATGCATCATCTACGTTTTTAGAAATAATGGTTTGAAGGGGAGCAATGTGTTAGTTTTTGTTTATTTTTAGTAACACAATGTGATAACCAATATACACTATATCGCCAATAGTTTGTGGACCATCACACTCGTATGTACCTGGTGAACATCCCATTCCAGATTTATTCCCCCTTTGCTGTTATAATAAGCTCCACTCTTCTGGGAAGGCTTTCCACTAGATGTTGGAGCGTGGCTGTGGGGATTTGTGTTCATTCAGCTACAAGAGCATTAGTGAGATCAGGCACTGATGTTGGTGAGGAGGTCTGGGGTTCAGTCGGTGTTCCAGTTCATCCCAAAGGTGTTCAGTGGGGTTGAGGTCAGGGCTCTGTGCAGGACACTCGTGTTCTTCCACTCCAACCTTCACACACCATGTCGTCATGGAGCTCGCTTTGTGCACAGGGGCATCGTCATGCTGGAACAGGTTTGGGCCTCTTAGTTCCAGTGAAGGGAAATTGTAATGCTACAGCATATAACATCCTATACAACTGTGTGCTTCCAAAAGTTTGGGGAAGAACCACATATGAGTGTGATGGTCAGGTGTCTACAAACTTGTGGCCATATACTGTACATTGGAGACATTTTTTTTTTTTTTTTTTTTTTAGATGTCCCTCTTTCCAAGAAGTTATCAAATTAGCATAGTGTTCAGAAACATTTTAAACCTTGGGGTTGTTATGGTGTCACAGTTAGTCACGGTGAATTAGCTTACAGTTACATCACCGTTGATTTCAAGGTAAAATGCATTTCTGTACATTTCTGTCTATCTGTTTTTTTCTTTTTTTACCTGATCCAGCGGTTCTCATGCCTTTTGTGTCCAGCTATAACTTCCCAAAACAATTTCACAACCCCCTCCCTCTGAACTTCCCCTAAATCATATTATATCAAGCTGCGTTTCTCAGTGGTAGAAACTGGATTACGCATATACCGAATACGGGATTTTATTGAACCCGCCGGGCACTTGGAGGGAAAACTGCTTACCACACTGACTGATAATCAGTTACTGTTGTAAACATGCTACGCTGGTACCTCTGCTGCCACTCCCAGCATGTTCGTTCATGTACAACTGTTATTAAACGCACAGAAGATCATAGCATTACTGACTAGAACTAAATAAAGCAACTAGCTGTTTTTGGCTAAGCAGCAAAGCAAACTGCAACACTAGTTAGATTTTTTTATTTTTTTGGCTCAGCCTGCCTTTCTGTGCAGCCACGACAACGCGCTAACGTTCTCTAAAAGAGAACAGCAGTTAGGGCATTTTATCTTTTCACACGCATCATCTTTGATGTGCACAAAGCCATCGTGAAACCGTGATTTTTTTAGACTAGGTCATCATACCGTCAAAATTTCAATCCTTAACGAGGCTAGCTATTGCTGGATTTTAAAGCAAATGGCTGCGTTCATGGCTATAGCACCTTCACTTGGGTGCAACAACCCAAATAAACACAAGTAACTGAAAATAAAACAAAGAACCGAAGGAGGGAAAAAAAGTGTTGATGTGTCTTTGTATAAAGAACGGTTATTCTCACAAATTGTGTGAAATACAAAGACATGGGAAAAGGGCCTGTTTTGCAAGTCGGCCATTTCGGACACCTGGAAATGGGTAGAAAAGGCGTGTGAATTGTCTATATACTCCCAGGTGAAGCTAGGAGGCGGCGTCAGGGGGCAGCTCACGTGGCTGTCCCTCGTTCCCCTTCTCCTTCGATGTCCGTCTTGTACTCCGGAAAGCTCGAGCAGACGCAGTGGGCCGTCGTCAATAAGCAACACAGTGGCCTTACAAAATTATGATGGATGCTTATGAGGCTTTAATTGGGTATTGAGCATCTCCAAGTCCCCGAGTGCTTGGCACTGGCATCAAGCCATGTGCGGGCGATCCGGCGAATACAGAACTTGGTGAAAATTGCCATGGGAACACAGATGCTGTGCGAATCTGCCGAGAGTGGATGGGGGGGGAAACGGACTCGGAAAATGTGTGCAGGTAGTGCTGCGTTGTGCACGGCGAGGCAGCAAAGACATGCGAAAAGCGAGGGGAGGGGGAGGAGACAGATGGCCATAAAGCCACTTGCTGTGCTTCCCCTCCCCAGCTCCAAGGGTAACACAGAGGAAGCGCGGGGATAAGCTCGGATTGGCTGGTCAGACGGTCCGCTTCTGCTGCCTGAATTCTGGCCGAGTAGCTCTTCAAGAGAGCAGGAGGCAAAGACGATTTGTGCAACGAAATGAAAAGAGGCACAGGAACGGACGACGTGAGCAAAATGTCAGCATGTCAAAAAAAGCAGCAAGGTGTCTGTCAGCTAATAAAAAATAAATATATATATATATATAGAAATAATGAAATAAAAGGCAGTAGTGTAACCTTCAAAAGTGTAACCTTCACAAACTGCACTGGGCTGAGGTGTATCCATTTCGGCTGGTTCTCATAACACAATTACATTACGATTGATTGCTCGTGTTTGGCGTGCTATTCCCCTCGGGCCCGTGCGCCTGGGCTGTATCAGGACGATCGTTTCAACCGATTTGTTTTTCTGACCTCTCTACTTCAGAAGATTCATTCCATACAAACCTCAAGGCACAATCCTTTGTTTGAGGGACAGCGATAATCATGACGGTCAATAAATGATTGATCACGGGGCAAATGAACCTGAGAATATTGCGGGCTTTTTTTTCTTTTTGTACAACAGAATCAAATTGTAGAGTGTGTGCAATCGCTCAACAGGAATTCAATAAGATGTCTTATCAGAGAATAACACATTCTCTTGTACGCACCTCCACAGAGAAGTGCAGGCTGAAAAGACTTGTACAGCTGCGTCTCTGGAAATGTAAGGTGATGTCGCGTGTGGCTTGATATCATGTAATTATTCACGCTTGGAGTGGTGTGCAAAGGCAGCCTAACTCCTCATGTGATTATTAGCATGTCAGCAACGTTTAATTTTTAAACAAAAATGACATGCTTATCATTAATTTGACATGCTTATCTTTAAACAGCTTTGATGATAGGGCAGATTTTGATCTAGCCTGCTCTTATATCTGAACCGTTCTCCATTCCAGGATATGAAAGTCACCTTCAACAGCAAATATTCGTTCTTCTTTTGTTAGCAGGAACGGGAGGAGAGAACAGGCCGCCTTCGTGTGCACTTCTCGTACAAGTTTACCTGTGTTTCGCTCTTATCGTCGCAGTAGTTCTCGTCCCCGTCGGGCTCTACGTGCTCCCGGCTCTCGGACTTGCTGAGGCCGTCGCCCCCTGGCGCGGAGTTGCTTTCCTCCGCCTCCAGACCTCTCATGGTTTCACTCGTCTCCTTTACAGTGACAGTATCAGACATCCTCATTAGAGAAGGCTACGTGGAGCGTCTACCAGGAGCTTGGGACCTGCAGGAGATTAGATATTAGATTTCGATACGTGAGACTGATTAAGGCTGACCACAGGCTTTTGCTCTCCAACAGCCAAATGAGAGAATATGAATGATGGGCTCTTTAACACCACAGAATACAGCATTACAGTTTGAACTGAAAAGTTATTACTATAAATGTTATGTTCTTTAAAAGACACAGAAATGGATTTGAAATCTAAAATTGCTCTTTTGTTCTGACATAGCAGTGCAGAATACGTCAAATAAACATCTAAAATCGGACCAAACTGATGTAAAAAAGCAGAACTGTACACTTTTCTGAGATACTGCAGGTATCACAACATTTTTGTATTGTTATTTTTTTGAATAACAGCTAACTACCGCAGACACCAACTAATGAGATGTTCTGAATTTAAAATTGTACAAAAAAAATTTAAACCTTTGCAGTCTTAAGTAATTTATTTTCAAGTATTATCAATATAATATTTGATATTTTCAAGTAATATCAATCAAGTATTGATACAGCATTTTTTTTTTTTTAAACAGAAAAGCATTTTTTTTTTTTTTACGATCATAAAGATCATCTATCACAGTACGATATTCTTGCCGTATCGCTCTCCCCTACTAGGAGGTGTTCTGTAATGTCCTGCTGAAGCCAACACCTTCAGAGCAGTGACCTCTATGACAAGGGCAACTGCAGAGTTTACATGAACCCCAGGTCACCTTCATTTATTACCCCATAAATCACCTCCCTCAACTTCAGGCGAGAAAAATTCATTTGTATTCTGTCAATCTAAGAGTTCCATTAGCACATGGAGCCGCGTGAGGTTTAAACCACGTGACGTGCCGCGTCCCACTGAGACTCTTGGAGCACTGACAGATCGCGCAGATGGTTCTTGAAGCTACGAGCGCTTTCTGTTCAGTCTACCTTTACAAAAAAAAATACATATAAATTCCCCTCTACTGCTGCCTGTTCTGCCCACATGCTTGACCCGAGATTTGAGTACGCTTGTTTTGTTGTTTTTTTTACCCAATGTTCTGCTGCGTGCTGGGCCTGTGGAGGCGCCGCCCTGGCGTCCCTTTCAGTGGCGCTGTGGACCAGGTCGTCGCTTGTGCTGAGCGTGCTGGAAGCCCTGAGGAAGAGGCCCATGTCCCTGTCACCAGCACTGGCTCCAGATCAGAACAGCGCTGGCCGCAGACAAGGCGCTCATGCCCTTCAGGAACCTGCGGACGAGAATACGACACAACAATAAGCTCTGTATTTTATAAGAGATTTCAGAAAAATCTTGTTCGGATTGCTTTGCCGTCTGACCAGCATCATCTGCGATGCTATTACGCTTAACTCTTCTATGGTCAGATGATTCCTTTTTGGCAGAGAAGAAAATTCTCAAGTAGCTTATGGCTCAAGACGCTCCTAAACTGCCAGGACTGTAGAGACCACACTGTGTGTGAGAAAGCTGAAAACTGAAAAGATGTCTCCGCCCAAAGGCTGCAAGTCCAGCAGGTGGCCAGGCGCATATGCACTTTCTTTCATAACCCACTGAGCTGCCGTTTTGCTCATTTTAGTGGACCGAATGCAGAGGCGCTACATGGTAAATAACTGCAAATTCTATTCCGCGTGTAGCAAGGAAGCGGTCGAATGGGTCAGCTGAGTAATAAAATGTCACACGGCACATATCGGTTTAGCCGGTAAACATGCGAAAACATTCAAAACAAGGTGGGCGGCCCTCCACTTTATTTCTGATGAGGCCAGAGATCAGAGGGACGTGTTCGGAATTGGAGGGCACAGCTAAGCAAACGGCCGGCGGGGCCGAGCGCCGACAGCGCCGCGCATTTATCACGCTAATGTGGCTTAGGCGGCTGCTGCTGCATTATTTAAGAGGCTGATGGACCCGGCTGATTGGGATTCATGAGATCTGGAGCCTGAGGGTGGGAGAGCAAGCGTGCGTTGGAGGGGAGGGG
This sequence comes from Pangasianodon hypophthalmus, assembly GCF_027358585.1. Taxonomy (NCBI): domain Eukaryota; kingdom Metazoa; phylum Chordata; class Actinopteri; order Siluriformes; family Pangasiidae; genus Pangasianodon; species Pangasianodon hypophthalmus. The sequence goes on along the minus strand of NC_069714.1, from coordinate 5,555,172 downwards.
GGTTGTCATTGGAAGGGACAGGTGCAAAAGAGCACGGCCACCCACACACACACACACACACACACACAGATCTCTTTGCTAACCCTCTGAAAATCATGGGGTGCAAGGTAGCTGTCAAAGCGTCCGCTCTGCAGAGTGCTCTCTTCCCCTCCCGCTTTCTTTTTCCTCTCTCTTTTCGAGATGTGACCGTCTGGGCGCACAGAGCGTCAGACTGACAGCTTGCTCGGCTCTCAGAACTCATTCTGAAGTATGCAGATGACGCCGCGAAAAAAAAAAAAAAAAATGCTGCAAAATCCCGCGGTGTGGGTCAACATGAAAAAAGAGCTGCCGCCGACATCTCCCTGAGAGCCAGCCTGCATGCTTTTACTCTGCACTTTTCTGAAAGAGAATCCATTTAACGTATTCTGGTTGTGAATGCAGGCTGAGCAGGACTGCCTGGGCACAGAGTTCAGCACAGAACTAAAATTTCCTGACCCTTAGCTCGCACTGGACTCACAGGCTTTTAAAGAAGACTAAAAGAGAAAGAGATGATGCTGAAGGCTTACCAGAGCTACCCAAGGGGTCACATTACCACATGACCATCAAGACATGGCTAAATCCTTCCCCTTTAATCCACCCTTGTATTATTACATTTACACTACATTAATGTTATACATTAATTAATCAAATAAAATTTTATATTGTCTGAAACTACTACAGTGCAGGACAATTGCAAAAAAAAAAAAAAAAAAGGCTGCAAATATTTTTTTGAGATTAAGATCTTGAGGTGTTTGCACAAACAGCATGATGACTTACATTCATGTTTAATGAGCAGATTCAGGAAGGAAGGAGAAAAAAAAAAAAAAAACCTCTCTTTCTTAAAAGGCTGCTCATATCTGTGCACCAAAAAAGGAGGCGTTATTGTGCAAGCTGGAAAAACAGCTGCAGAGCCGTGTCCACATTTAGAGCTAATTGGCCGGCGCGTGTCATCCAAATCGACACGGCGGCTGCGTGTGAAAACAGACTTGTAGCCCATTTAGGAGCTCGCGAAAGCTTGGCGCACGGGGAACTGCTGACAAGAGAAGGAAAGGAAGAAAGAGTGTAATCGAGCTGAACTTGTGTCCGTGCCTGACTGAGAGAATGTGTGTGTGTGCTTGACTGCTCAAGAATTCATGTCTGCTAATGTTCCTTTACCAGCCTGGAATCAATCTGTGGAGAGGCGAATGAGATGGCGATGGTGTCAGCCGCGGCACATGTATTGATTTTGTCAGAGCAGACAAATAAGCTGTTAGTGCGACCTGCCGTTTGTAAACCGAGATGAGCGTCGGTCCATTATCGTGCCTCTAACTACACTCATTACGCTCTGGTTTTGCATGAGCGTTATTACTGCCGTCAATTTAGGCACCCACACAAAAGTGAAGTATGGAACTGAGGACAGAAGGGAATAGATTATAAACACAGAGCGCAGAAAATTCTTTAACAGGAGGACGTTCTGTTAAAGAGACGAGCATCACACACACTTAGAATTCAAAAGCAAAACGGCACAAGCATGTACAAAATTTACACACCAAAACTTTTTTCTAGATCTTTTAATTTTACATGGAAACGTGGAAAGGCGTCACTGTGTGTGCGCCACATTGGTGCGATCCCTACTGAGCTTTTCAGCACTCACTCGTCTTTCGCAGATGTTTATGAATATAAACCGCATCCGAGCTGTCGGACGATTATTATTTCACAGCCAATTATATTTGGGATGATTGGCAGGAGCCGCTATTGGAACGGATTACCCGCTGCAGATACTTCCTCTGTGGGCCAGAACACAAGGAGGAAAAAACAGTGAACGAAACAGCTCGGGAAGATTTCAACGACCGTGGGTTAGTTCTGGAAGTGCAACAGAAATGTAGCTGAAGAACATGAAGGTGAAGAACAGCATATATTACTGAGTAAAGATTAGAAAGAAATGATTGCAAGACCCGATTTGGTGAGATTTCAGCTTGCTCGGGAAGACTGGGGCTCTTTTTTTTTTTTTTTTTTTCAAAGCCACGGCTGAAAGGAAAAGGAAATCGTCACTTGGAAGTCGTTCTGAAGATGCCACTCGCTGCCACCTTCTGTGAGCAAACGCTGCCATCTGTCTCCTGACTTACCAAGAGTCAACTGCACAAATAACGCTTTCAGCCCAGAACACGGCATGTTCAATCGAAGAACAAAATAAACAGACTGGCTAATTTCATTTTAACAAATCATGGTTAACAAATCACACACATAGATATAACCTTACACCACCCTTCACTGAGTGCTCTCGTTAATTCCTTTATTATATGCACACACACACACACACACACACACACACAGAGACATGTAATTGAAATTATGCTCATCTTAAAAATCAAGGACGATTACCTCCTGAAGACACACGACCAGGTAACAGCCTTATAACAACTTACTGCTCGATTTCAGATCCGTCACCTCGACTCTTCAACAAAGCACCAAGCAAAATTAAATGACCCTCCCCAAGAGAAAAAAAAAAAAAAAAAAAAAAGGCACCAATTCACTGGTTACGCCAGGAGCTCGTGTGTCCTAATCTCACCATTGTGGACGGAAATCACTGTGTGGATCCACACCCCGCTACGAAAGCAACCAACTCAGCATGCTCACGCGTAAATATGTTGGACGATTCCTGACAGACAAACGGAACGTACATGTATTGCGGCAGCGTCCTAGCATGGCACAGTGGGCAAATATTTAGAGAATAATGATAAAAAAAAGAGAGAAAAAAAAAAAAAAAGCTCAGCATGGGGGAAAATTAAGCACTCTGAAAGTGCAAGTGGCATGAAAAATAGAGAAATAGACAAAATAATAAAAGACAAAAAGACAACATGAGAGTCCAAAAGGCAATATTTATTCGAGTTAAAATGGAAACCAGACATTCTCTTGTAAACATGACGGACATCGCGTCTTAAATTATAAACCTTGTTAAACCTGCTTGCGTCTACAGCAAACTAAACATCGCAAATGTCACATTTTGAGGCAAAATATATACAAGTGAAGAAGTTTGTTTTCACTACATCTGGCGTACCTGTAATCTCCAGTGTCCACACACACACAAACACACACACACACACTCTCACCTGCCACATCGTAGCCTCCATTATTTCCATTGGTCAGAGGTTTAGTTTCCATAGTACCAGAGGCTGCATTGGCTGTGTCGGCTGCTGCGTCGAGCGAGCTCCCAAAAGCAGCCCCCCTTCGCCCACTCCGTCTCTCTTCTACTTGCTCAATCTCGCGCTCTCTCGCTCTTTCCCTTTCTCTTTCTCTGTCTGCGGCGCTAGCTCCGTCTGTGCCTAAGTGCAGGAGCCCATGGTTGAGCCTCTCGCCCCGGAGCCTCGGAGACAGCGGCAAATCAACGGCCGGACGGCGTGATGTCAGCGATGCGCTCAGCCAGTCAGAGCACACGGCTCGGCTCGAAGGCACGTCACTGGCTAAATTGAGCTCTTCATTAGCGAAACAGCCGCAGCCTCGGGGTGTCGGGAGGAGCAGTGGGTGGTTTACCTTCCCACCCCCCCCTTAGAAGGAAGAAAAAAAAAAAAACAACACACCATATCCTGACTTGGTGTGTGTGTCAGAAAAAAGTGCACCTCAGCAGAGGTTGGGTCATACACGATCACACGGGCAGGGGGAGACGGAAGAAAAAAAAAAATTCACGTGAATCTCTGTGTTCAGGAACCAGAGAGACACAGCGGTCCACACAGGTTCATAAAAAAAAATAAATAAATAAATAAATAAATAAATAAGTAATGATTGAAAATGAAGTTGCTATCATCCTGGAAATCAGCTGTACCCAGAATTTCAATTTCAAAACTGAAAACTGAATCATTCAAAAAAAAAAAAAAACAAAACAATAATAATAATGAATGATAATCCTTTTCTGCAAAATAAATAAATAAATAAAATAAAAAATGCTGGAATCAGTGCATTCATGACATGCATGGAAAACCGAAGCTACACCAACCATTCAGAAATAAATTCAGGGTTTTTTTTTTTTTTTTTTGTAATGTATGTAGCAATAAAAAACGGCACAATCCTGATGCAACCGGCTCGTGTGTTTTCCACTGACTGGAACCGCAGAGCAAAATCCAGCTCGTACCTTTTCCCTCACTGACTGAAGCCATTTCAACTGTAAACAAGCGTAACACGCAAGCAGCCTCCTCGCCGCCTTCACTCCTTTGATGTGCATTGTGTTTTTTCCGACGCGGGAGGTCAGGAGGGCAGGACGGCGATTCCTAAGACAATTACGAGAGGTGCGGGGGCAAACGAATGCGCTCCCTGCACCTCCGCTGATGACATCCGTCCGCAATAAAACCCCTCGGAGCCCTGACACGGAGGCACGGGGAAAAAGCGGCGGAGTGTTCATTAAATTTGTTTACATTATCCTGCGACGGCACCAGAAACTCGCGGATGCGCAGAGATTACGTCTAGCAATAACAGATACGCTGGTAATAAGAAGATGATGAGAAAGTTCTGGGACTTGATTGAATGACAGGAAAAGAAGACGGGGATAGAGGGGAGGCGGGAGGGGGTAGACGTATTTGTTCTGCCTCCCTCCCATGTCATTTTATTGTTGAATTAGTCCTGGCAGGCCTGAGCCTTTGATTAAATCCCGAGCTCACATGACGAGCACCTGAAGATGCTTAAGCAAGCAAACGCTTGGAATTACCAGATGATGTCGCTCAGCTAACCAGCCCGCCCCCCGGCACCCCCAAAAAAAAAATACCGCATTCCTAATTGTTGAGGCAAAGTGACGCAGGATGGCCCTGTGAGGATTATTACTCGAGTTCAGGTGGAGAGAGCAGATTGACAGGCACACAGAAAGGCATGAATGATACACGAGTGGGCAAGAGGCGTCAACGCATCAGGGCGCTGCCAACAACTGTGGCATAACCTCCACTGGAGGGAAAAAAAAAAGAGAGAGAAAGAAGAGCGCGAATCACGGAGTCTGAAAAGTGACAGTCGCACTATTTGTCAGCATGGTTTCACACTTACATTAGGTTACTTGCAAGTGGCTGATTAAAACTGAAACGAGAAGCGCTTAAAATACTTGCCTGACAAATTAAAGACACTCGGGCAACGATCACACATAGGCATTTTTTTTTTTTATGTGGTTTGCTCAGTGACACAAGTTTGCCATTTCGTCACGCCGACAACTCTTACCTGTAAAGACAGGACACACTAGTAGAGAACGGCAAGCTCGGTTCATCCTTAATTACCTGAAGAAAATCCTCCTCTCAGCTGTTCGGGTCTGAAGTCAGCCCTGTGTGTACTACATTACATCACCGTATTGATCATGTCAAAAATCAGTAAAGGAATCCGACAGGTTACGGACACCACACATCAGGGAACCGATGTATCGTGTGTCCCTGTCAGCGTCATCATTAAGATCTCCCTCAGCATCCTCTCTAAGACGAGAGGAAAACTCTTCTGTTCCTCATCAGGTAAAGCATGCTTTTCACATGCAGCCAGTACAGAAACCCTACAGTCAGCTATTTAAAGCGTGAAGATTGAGAACGGAAGATGAAGAGCACATGCTAGAACCGTAAGTCAGGATTGTACCTCACTGGTCTATGGACAATTTTGTCGGATCTACATTTACAGAATTCAGCCATAAACAGATTCAAAGTCATCTACATTGAAAAACACATTGCCGTCCTTTAAATGACGCAGAAGGAACAAAATGTTTAAAATACTGTGACATAATACAGGTATGTATTTATATATATATATATATATATATATATATATATATATAAAAAGCTTCTGATCTAGGACATGGTGTACACAGTATAGAGAGAATAATATCTGACTACACTGACTACAGGTCCAACTCGACGCCAGCGGCCTCCGCCAACAACAAGAGAAGGAAGCTGTTGAAGAAAAAACATTTTAGACATTTGACCTTGCTGTGACCTTGAACCTGTTTGGATCATTTCCAAAATCTAATCAGTTCCTCTGCTGATTACAGTGATATTATTATACGAATCCTACAAACATTCAACCACTCGTTCTGGAGATATTGCGCTTACGAGGATCTCGTACGGACGATCAACCCGGAAACACGATGCCTCCTGCACTCGGTGGTGAAGTCCCTACATTATCATTCTTTCTTTATCTCAAAGCTCTGATGTGCTGCCCAGGCTCATGTTTTGCTTTAAATCTACTTGAAGTAGAAGCTGATGTAACGTGAGAACGTTACGGTAGTCAGCTAGTGAAGTGTATTAATACAGAAGGAGGAGTACATGAACTCTAAAAAAGCTTCTGATCTAGGACATGGTGTTTGGACAAGTGAACATTTTGTGAGTTTCTCTCCTCACGACACAAGGAAGATATATTATTCGAGTCTGGCTGGCGTCTCTGGATATGTTTAACTGTGAGGTGACTGCAAGGAGTAAGCAGGAGAGTGATAGAACAGGTTTGCTGTGGACTACATTTTGCTTGATCCTATTTCTGACATACCGTCTGTTATTAGTGCATGCTGGATCACACCTCAGGGGTGTAACGATGCGACAATTTGGATCGAAATACTGGTTTAAAAGAGCAATGACTGAAAATTAAGGCAACAATCATCAGTTGATTACTCTCAGATAAGGAAAACAACCGGTGTGTATAAAATAATTCTTATTTTTTAACCTCATTGTAAATAATTTAACGGGCTAGCAAGGTGATTTGCCCCTAACCTCAACAAAGAGTCCTTCTATACATCACCATTATTTGCAAATTAGCAGTAGCTCTACCTCAAATCCTGAACAAAATTAGTCATATGCACTATATGGCCAAAAGTAAGTCCACCCCTGACCATCACACTTGTACGTGATGTGATTCTTTCCCAAACTGTTGCCACAAAGGTAGAAGCACAGAATTGTCTAGAATGTCTCTGTATGCTGTAGCTTTACAATTTCCCTTCACTGGAACTAAGAGGCCCAAACCTGTTCCAGCATGACGATGCCCCTGTGCACAAAGCGAGCTCCATGAAGACATGGTGTGTGAAGGTTGGAGTGGAAGAACTCGAGTGTCCTGCACAGAGCCTTGACCTCAACCCCACTGAACACCTTTGGGATGAACTGGAACACCGACTGAACCCCAGACCAAAAAGCCTGCCTACAAAAGTGATGCCAACAAACCTTTGGCCATATAGAGTATATATCAGCGCTTACTAAATCTTAATATATCAGATGCCTTGGCATCGTCAAATAGCTGGAATCGCTGTCTTATGACTCGAAATCGTATAGTAACATGCGGAAGGCTGAGGTCTGCAGCCCTAGCAGTGTAGTTGATTGGTTTCTGAAGCGTGTTGTAGTTACAGCATCGTGGAGCGCATTACATTTAAACGTATATACCAAATGAAAACTTTCTGCAAGCATCAGTAAAATAAAAAAAAATAAAAAATTTTAAAAAAAGGGCATGAAATCATCTGTCCACCCTGACTGCTGTGTGCCTTCAACTGTGTGCTGTGGAACAAGTTAGTAGCTTTTTCCTGACTGAGCGTTGGGCTTTGCATTTAGGGCTTATAAGCGTGCTCGGTTTAGACTTGCGATATGATGGAGGTGGTGAGAACTTTCTTTGGAACAATGCAGTCATGAGCACATGATCCACATTCATCTTCACGCTCTTCAAAGCGGACATGTAATTCTCTAACATGCAGCTTTCTCGCTAACCCTACGTGCTGCGTGATCTGTTGGTACTTCTGGAGCAAGTTTAACGAATTCGAATTCCCTAAATTTATCACCTTTATTGAGGAAACCTCTCTTGCTACACAAACTGAGATCATTTTATGTCTAGCACTGTTAAGCTAAGGTGTGGATGTGAAACACTGACCTGTTCACTCTACACAATGTTAAGCGTTTCCAAAGACCAACACCAAATAAATTCCACTATCCTTCGACAAATGGATACAAGACCAGACCCTAGCAAGCCTGGCGTTTTTCTGGACCACGGCGTGGCAGTAAAATGAAAATATCTGGCGGTTACAGATATACAGGTGCATTTCAAGTTCATTTCTGCACTTATTTTGTATCTGATCAACAGAATTACGATTACAAATCGATATCACACATACTCTCACAGCTCCACTTTACTGTCTGGGTGGAGCGGCGTTTTGGGTTCCAGTAGGGACAGGCTGCGGATCCAACACGACCGTGACCAGGATAAATGAACGAATTAATGAATATCTGGATCTTATGACAAATTTTTTAGATTAGACTATCTGTGAAAGGATATTTGATTATCCCATGAGTAGAGGGCGTGGCGTAATCAAGCATCATTTTTCCACTGCGATTAAACACTCTGTCCTGTCCGTGTTGGTGCACGAGTTCATGCGTTTGACGGACGCAAGATAGAGAAAGGAAGAACAGAAAAATTAAAACGTACAGAAAAAAAAAAAAGCTTTACAGTGTTTCGGGCTGTAGTGCTACTATTCGAGCGAGCGCTCCAGAGGCTTTTAAAATGTAACTGCGACAGAAACTAAGAGTGGACTGAACTGCCATACTTTATGCGATCACAGTGGTAATGCATGATTTTACTCTTCTGTACACAAATACGAGGGAGCGTGGCGGTGGATATAAAATAAAAAGCGTCGTGGTGAGGTTGGGATGCGCTTCATCTGGTGTGAAATGGGCTTATTTTAAGACTTGTATTAAACATTATTGGAAATGTATTATCTCTCATTTGTTCGCTTCATATCTGAGTGAAACCTCAACAGTCCCGTTTAGTGCATCCACATACACGGCTTTTATTCCCTTAATTTTTCCTCCCAATCTTCCACTCGCAGAATCGGGATTTCAGTATTCAAATCTTAATATATTTGAATATTTATAAGTCTTCACTTTCCGCACGCGTCCATACGTGAGCGGCATTGTTCACGTACTCGCTAGCCTAACATATGGAGGATTAAAAGCAGCGTCCACTAGATGGCGTGTCAGAGCCACGACATCTCTGTCCATCTGGTTTCCAGGTCGAACTCTAACGTCAAACTGCCATCTCATGCGCAGCGATGTTTAACGCACTGACGAGCTCCGTTTCTCTTTAAAACTTTCTGAATGTTGTCATGATCCGCGTCTCAAATCCTCATCGTACATTCAAAAATATTTACTCATCCAGAAGAGTGCTACTCAAAACAGGCCTTTCGGGAGGTTTAAAGACTTTTTTTTAACATTCAAACACAAACTGTGATACAACCGGCACATTATTTGCACAAAACTGCACATATCTGCACTTTATATCTGAACCGTCACACTGCTGCCGCCACCATCCATATATCTATATATATATATTCTTATACACATTTTTTAATCCCTTCATATATTTTTTTATGTATACATTTTTCTTTATATTTTTATGTACATATTTTTCTTTATATTTAATATTTATGTATTTTTTATGTATATATTTTTCTTTATATTTAATATTTTTCATTATATTTTTAAGTATATAATTTTCTTTATATTTAATATTCTTCTTTATATTTTTAAGTATATATTTTTCTTTATATTTAATATTTTTATGTATATATTTTTATGTATATATTTTTCTTTATATTTAAGATTTTTCTTTATATTTAAGTATATATTTTTCTTTATATTTAATATTTTTCTAGATTTTCTTATTTTATGTCGGAACAGTTGTATAAAGCATTTCACTCCAAGTCGTACTGTGTATGGTTATGCATGTGACAAATAAAAGTTGAATTTGAATTCGTAATAGGTAAACTGTTAACGTAAGTATGTGATTTGAGACACAACGCTTAGTTTCGTTGCTCAGTTGAGGACAGTTGAGGTGCTACACTGCCTCCACTACTAACGCTGGTATCGCACCAGACGGACGCATCGCGTGAATTTCTGAGGACGTGCGCAAGCGGCGTGCCAACTGACTGCAGGATATGCTCATCGACCGTCTTGTGTATGCGTCGTTAACAGTAACTACACATCAGCCTTATAACGTAATTTGAAATTTAGCCACTAAAAACATGTGACTAATAGTGCTGGTTGATTTTAATCAATTTTAATCGCTCATGTAATTCGGTTAATTTGAATTAATGTTTAACATGATTTTCAAAATGCTCTAATTGAGATTGTAAAGGTTTCAATATATGCATATTTAAATTTTTTTATTAAAACATCTATAAATGCTATTTAAAACTTTGAACCAGTACAAAGGAAAAACACAGCCTTCTTAACCTGATAAACGCCTCCTACAGCCTGCGCTACCTTCACTGGGCTTTTAGATTTTAAAAAAATTTTAAAAAGTGCCAAGATAAACAGGCAGCACTTCACCGAGGACTGACCTCGTAGCTCAAATATTACTTCAGAGATATGGAATTGGAAAGTTTATGTAAAGTGGATGTAAAATGTAACGCCGCATTAGATCCCAAACAGTAAATCGCCGGTCTGAATCACGTCATTTTCAACCTCGGCATGTTAAACTGATGAAGTGGGAAAACTGACGGCCCCCATGTTAGTATTTTGTTAGTTACAAGCTAGGCAGCTAACTCAGATGAGTGAGAAATCTTTTCCTTCTCAAACAGCGAACAGCGTATAGTCAGTGTTTTAGATTTAACAGACGAATGTGTCTGTATGCTGATTAATCTAAAGCTAATACTGGTATATACAGTACAACTCATTTAAAGCTGAGAAGTTCTACTTTGTTTATTTCTGAGGCTGTGTGCAGCCACGCTGACGTGAAGGATCTCGGAGTTGAGAAGAAGACTTCTCAGCTGCAGTGGCATTTCACGTCACGAAAGACTTGGTCCCCATTTAGTCTGTCGAGAAACAAGGGTTCACTACGCTGTGCAAAAATAGTAACAGCGTCATCTATAGCAAACAGTGCAAACAATTTATTATTTTTTTAAATATCCTTTCCTTAAATATTCTTTATTTTAAAGAACCATTGTTTGCGCATTATTTGCTATAGATGGTGCTGTTACTATTTTTCCAAAATCCATTCTAATAAATAAATCAATAACTTTATAAGTAAATTGCGTAATTTTTCAATTGCATTATGTAAGAACGGAAAAAAAAACTCGTAAAATCGTAATCGAAAAGCGTTCATAAAGTTGAAAAAAATCAAGATTTTTTTTTTTCTAGTGACTAGCACACAAAATGAGAATTTTATTCAAACTGCGATATTTGTTCTGACTGATTGAGTATACACAATAAACCACACCTGTGCGAAATATTCATACAGCAGACATTTCACTTTTAAACACTGACTGACATGAAACACATCCACGCTGCCTGCTTTTTTTTTTTTTTTTTTTTTTGCATTATCGGTGTATCCTATTAGCAACCACAATGCTGGAGAAGCTAGACATTCATCTCCATTTTACATTAAAATGTCCAGTCATCTGTGAGTAACCCTTAAAAGTCAATCCCGTCATAAGAGGCACGGGATATGGACGAGTGAAAAAAAATAACGTTGTAGTGGCACTCTTTTCCTCTTCTTCGTCAAGTTCATCAACAGGTAGCTGTTAAACGTCGGCACTAAGTGAACGGACGTCCTGACTGAGTCGCAGGGATCTGAGTTCCAACAGGAGCAGTCACTCGGTGAGCTGAAAATAAAAAAGCCTACATATTACTTATCTTCATTCCTTATTTATTCATTTTATGTGCCACTAGGCTTCTTTACGCCAGGCATGTCAGATACAGTAGGTTCAGTAAAAACGCTCTGAGTGCACTTCACTCCGCAAAAGTGTTCGCTTTTAACAGGGTTACAACATCCCAAGCTGAGCTCAGTTACACAACACCTTACTTAACAACTTTCCTACACCGAAAAGAAAAATAAAGGTCATCGCAGTCTCTTGTACTGTTCCATAACTCAGGACCCGTGTTAGCTCTATGTGTAGTAGTGAAAGAGGGGTGGGAAAGAGAAAGGGGGGGGAAAAGGCTCACAGGAGCAGGTGGAGCAGATTAAGAACCCGCCGCTCGCCTAATAAAACCACCGTGACCTGTTAACCCGCCGCCAAGGAGGAGGACGATCGTTTTTCAATATTAAATCAGCTGCAGAAACCCCTCAAGAGCTGCGCGAACCCAATTCTGTCCCAGCGATGGAGCGGGAGCAAAGCCATCATGTTCTTTGTCTTCTGCCCCCAAGATGGTTCCCTAGAAAGGATAAGCGGCGCGGTCCCCGTGCTTGACAGGAGCTTCGTTCTGAAAACCGTCAGCCACTTTCTCTGCTAAGCCGCAACAAAGGAAATCAATGAGGTCCCGTCACTCACGTCACTCCGACACTAAAGCTGCAGATTGGAGGGGAGGAGGGGTGAGAAAAACAAAAATCATCTGTCAAATAATTATAGCTTGTCCTGCAATTTCACAGTACAGTTGTCTTTTTCTTTAGCGTCGAGAGAAAGGAAAAAAAAAAAAAAGCCCTCGCCCAGCATTCAGTCAGGAAACACCTGGCACAAAGCTTGTGAGACAACACTTCCAAGTACTCGACCGATTCATTTACATAATAAAGAAAGCGTAATGCCAGTGCTTACTAATTAAGCCTCGCAATGCAATTTTTCTTCGAGAAAAGCCAAAAATAAATAAATAAATAAATAAAATAAGGAAGTGGGGTGGGGTGAGGATGGCGGAGGATGTAAGTGACAAATGCGTTTATTTACATTTTTCCCTAAGGACGTGCCGATTCCTACACAGGCTGGGAAAGAAAAATCCTAATGAGGTCCCTTGGGGGGAAGAGAGAAAGAGGAGCCTTCTTCAGTGTGCGGTGAGGAACGTGACAGAGCTCCCGTGGACACTGTTCCATCCTCATTAGAGCAGGGGAAGGATGCTGTTCCGCAGAGCCGGATCTGGTTCAAGATGTCACCGTGCAGCAAAACCGTTACTCTTCATTGTGTGACACTCCTGCGGTGGTGAAGGACAGGCGGGAATGTGAGAGAAGGAAAACGAAATCGCTGGCAACGTGACCGGTTAATGCATGCTGCTGGATGGATTTTTTTTTTTTCTTTTTTCATTTGCAGCATAAGCTGGTTCAACAGAAGTGTCTTGTGATAAAAATTAGACCACAAACTACATCGTGTCCAAGAACCCTTTCTCTCTACCCTTTCATGCAATGTTCATGCCATTTTTCACCCGTAAGGAAAAAATAAATATAAATATACATAAATAAGTACAGAAACAATAAACTCAAAGTCATGCATATGTAGTTTAAATCTCATTGGTTCCTGACTATTCGGACCGCCTGTATAATATCCGACGTTGAACATCCAGGCCTGTTTCCTTGGCATCGTACCATGACGACTGCACACGTGGCACGTCAGAAAAGTTGTTAAAACAGTGTGTATTTCCTAAAAAGCTTATTCATGTTACAAGGTCTGAAGGAACACGAAGCTATAACAATAATCACCTTGTTTTTGTTTCTCAAAATCACCGAGCGTTTAAAACAGAAGGCACAAATTACAGTGAGTGAGGAACGCCTAATTGTCTGAATCGATCGAGAGCCATTTGATCAAAGAAAGGACGTGACATTTTCCATATCGAGCGCCAGCCGGGCCTGAACGTCCACTCGTCTAAAGAGCTGCGTAAATCCCTCAGACTGAACACAGCGAGCTGGTCTAATAGGTCGCTTTACTGTCTCGTGGACAGCAGTGTGGCGCGGCTGCCTCTCGGAGGACGCTGGAGACCCGAGAGCACCTACGTCCTGAGCTTATTATGTGCTTCTGAGCAACGGCTGCTTTCATCGAGCCCTTTCTTCCCCCACCTGGATAGAAAATAAATACGCAGCCCGGCATCCCCCGACTCCATGAACAAACATCAGCGAGTGAGGAAGTTGGCTCAGGGTTCATCTTGAGGAATTCAAGGCAACAGTGAGAGTGATACTTTGGGCCATAGTCTAATATCTGCGTCTGACTGTGTGTAAAATACCCCCTCAAGTGATTGACCTTTCCTTGGTAGGATATGAAAAGCTCAGTGTTTCCCCTCATGGAGAGAAAGGGCAACGGTGTTTGAAGTGTGTTATTGAACCGCGCTCACTTTTACCTCGATATGTAAATCCGTGCATGCACCCACCAAGTTTGGGGAAGATCACTGCAATCGCTTTAGAGAGATCTCTCGCAATAAAAGAAGAGTTAGAAATTCATCAGCTGCAAACCAATATCCGAAATGCTGCAAGTGGGGCGCGCTCTCCGCCACACACTGCGTAATGTATGCAAATGAAGCGCGGGAGATCTTAATGCAGGGAGTGTGGGAAACGGAGCGCAGATTCTTGCCAGTGCTTATTCTAATTAGGTCAACTCTCGTCCTAGCTGTCGACCTCTACCTTGATTTGACAGGAGCTGGCAGACCCCCTAACACTCTCCAGACTGCGCTGAGACATCACACCAGCGAGCAAATCCTGAACGCAAGCAAGGATTCGGATTAGCTCACCAGGGGTCTCGGCTTGTGCTGCTAAACTCATATACACACTCACTCACACACACACACACACACACACACACACGAGCACACAATTTCACAGAAGTGAATTTCACTTGTGGTTAGAAGTTTCAAAACCTCCGAGGCAAACCGCAGTGCTGGGAGGAAATCTGATCGACACCGTGACCCATGCAGGTAACGGATGGCGCAGGAGAGACGCGGAAGATGGATGGGGCTGAGGAAGTAATGCTTTTAAACCTGCAGTATGATCTGAGCAGCTGTGGATAGATAAAGCGTCAAAGGAAGAGCTGGACAAATCTCAGGTGTCAGATATTTCATAGAGATGGTGGAGAAGCCGCTCTAATGGATGAAGCATGAGAAAGGTGTTTGGAGGAGACAAGGAAGAAGACGAATCCTTCAGTTCAAGGAGAGCGGTCATATGGGGGAAGGGGAAAGGGGATTGAAGGTTACCAAGTAAGACAAAATGTGTGAACTAAGGCCTATTTACACCAGTCGTGGAAGGCTTGACTTTTTTTTTTTTTTTTAAGCATTGCAATCCTTCCCAATGCATACTTTCACAACCATTTAAAAAAAATTGAGTCAATAAGCAGCACTGACTATAATTTTGTCTCTTCTCCAGCAAACAGTTTACCGAATCCTTTTCGTTGAAGGCAGCAACACTTCGTCACGCAGGAGAATCTGTACAGCGACTGAAGTGCTGCCCCGGTCCTAAAAATACAACACAAATGACCAGGAGCGTATTTAGCTGCATGTTTAGCCTACTTACTGAATTAATAAAGAAGCTAAAATAACGTGAAGTCCAAAAGCGTGCGCTGGGTTTTCTCCTTTCACAGAGGTTTGTTAGTTTTGGTCAATGTTGGTCTGCGTTTCAGTAATCGATACATTCATCAGCTCTTCGTGCTCAGACGCATGTAACTGTTTGGTTGCTTGATATCACATGAGCTATCTGTCACATGACTACAAATCTACAGCTTATAACAGGGTTGTTACTATAGCAAAGGTTAGTGAACACCTGACCATCACATCCAGATGTGCTTTTTGAACATCTCGCTCCAAAACCACGGCCATTAACATGGAGTTCGGAGTTTGGATATCTCACATCCAGAACGACATGAGTGTGAAGAAGAAACCCAAAATAAAACCACGTGCTGAACAAGTTTAAACCTCAAACCAATAAACTATAGGCAGTGTTTGAAAGCGCTTCTCAGAGAAGTGACGCTTCAGTGGGTTTCACACAAGTTACCGAGTTCCTAGCAAAGGTACAGTGTACATGTGTCTTATGGTCATGTGACCTACGAATGCTCAAGCGCAACGAGACCACGTAAACCCCAACGAGCGCTTCTAATAAATATTACTGTGTTGTATTAAATGAAGTGTATGTAGTGTGCTTGTGTGAACCGATCATAACTCTGATACAGACGTTGTACAGCAACCGACGTGTCCAGAAATCTTATCACTCAGAAGCAAGAAGAATTAGAGGATGTGTGTATATATATATATATATATATATATATATATATATATACATATATATATCTGTGTGTGTGTTTGGTGTGAACAGGCTTTTAAGCAGCATTAAAAACAGATTTTTTTTTTTTTTTTCCCCAGAAATCCAGCAACAACAATCAGCTCTACAATTTAATGAACAAGCAAATGGTAGATAGACGAAGTGCAGATCCATGATTTGAACATCAATAAAGTAACATTCAGGAGCACTATCATGGCATTATGAAAGGCCTACGATGAAGCGGTGTGCAGCTGGTTCTCCACCCTGCACGTACTATTCACTCACACGCACACGATGGATGTGACTCGACTAGAACCGCCTCGGCGCCGTAGCACTGCGCCAGGGCTGGACTAAAATGAGCCAAAATGAACGTGAAAACAGGTGGCGTGGTTTTTTAACGAAAGGCCTCCCGGGGCTTGTTACTCTCACGTGAGAACCTCCTAGGGGGTGACGTACACCTACTCTTCACCAGAGCTCATACATCACCTCAGTGTTATTAATATTCCCCGTGACAGATACAGGCCAGAAGAAAGCAAAGCCTGCAGAACGATACTGTGCACCAGATCAGTTATAATGCGATCACAACGCGACAAACCTGACAGGAGATGTGTTTCAGTGGGTTGGCACAACAGGCTGGTTTAAATGAGTTATCCTTCTCTTCCTAAGTACAAGAACGACGTTTTCTACTCGGACGTAAAGCGAAGGACTTTGTGAGATTTCACAAGTTGTTAAATCTCGTGTCGTTTGTAGCGGGACTCTTGGTTTAACACCTTGCGCTGGTGGAGCGTGCCGCAAATTAGCTTAAAGTCCTTGAGTAGATGGATGTCGCGGAGCATTAGTGTTTACTTCCTTGGTGCGAGAGGCAAAATGCAGTAACGCTGCAGTTTGAGTACACAAACTGCTCTCATCTTTAAGGGGACTTGACAGTAATAGCAGCTTAGCTCTCAAGTAGGCCTAATCCTAAACAAGTGGCAGTGAAAACTGCACTTCTTTTACATCCTCACCCAGACTGCTTACAAAGACATTCACATATCAGTCAGACACTAACGTCCCCATGACAGACAAAAATAAGTCGCACTACTGGCTCAAGTTATATTTATCACTAACTGAACAAGGGGACATTTATAAATAAGACATAGCACCAAAGCGCTATATTTACTCCGTCATCAATAACACCTGCAACAGTTCAACCCAGGACGTGAAAAACACAAAGCCCAGCTGTACAACCTGTAAACCTGGTTCAATCGCCATCACAACTATTGTCTTCCTCAGTTTATTAAACACAATCAACTGTCATATCGATGAAATTACATCATTTCAACGGCACTGATAAATAATTTTCTGCAGTTGCAGGAAGAATCCGCCTCAGGTTTTGGCGTGTTGTGCGCTCTGAGATGCTTTTCTGCTCACCACGGGTGTAAAGAGTGGTTATCGCAGCCGTCCTCCTCTGACCTCTCTCATCAACGAAGCATTTCCACTTACAGACCTGCCGCATTCTGGATGTTTTTTTCTGTTTGGTTTTCACACCATTCTGTGTAAACGCTAGAGAAAATCCCAGGAGATAAGCAGTTTCTGTAATACACAAACCAGTCCGTCTGGCACCGAAGTCGTCACAAAGAACTACGTCATTAAAGGAATATTGGTTTATAATGTGAAAATTTAACACATAATCATTTCAGATATCATCATGAAGCCCTTAAGCCTGTATTTAACATTCTTCGTTTGTTCTTAGTATATATATATATATATATATATATATATATATATATATATATATATATATATTTTATTGGATACAACAGCTGTTTTCACACGTCATGTCCTTAACCTATAGTGCTACATTTCTCTCTGTATATAAATTTGTTTATAAAAAGCACCCTGACCATGACATGTCACATCCATAACCCTGGACTCGCGCACGTGATGACAGACGTACAGAGAACAGCAGATCTTTCAGAACTCAATCAAAGCAATTGACAAGTTCAGCAGCAATGCATCATCACGCACCAAGACAAGCAGATGTGTAGCCTTAAATAATCAGGTTTCTGGAGTTACAGAATCACGTTATCAGCCTGTCTGACTCCTCACGTGAACTGTACCTCAATAAGGCTGTTTTCACTCGATCATACTCGCTCCTGTTAAAATGGACCTGAAGGGGAACTCTCGGCAAATGTCTTCAGCACTGTTGGTGTTCACAACCGAAGCAGACTCAAAAGAAACCTCAGTTCTCTGCTGAGATATTTCTCCTTGCTGTTCACACCACGACCGCTTTAGAACTGTTGTGTAACGCTGAATTACATACAACGCCCATCAGAATGGTTATTTTACATGATGCTGTCAAGAAAAAGAGAGAGAGAGAGAGAGAGAGAGAGAGAGAAAACCTTGCTTTGAGGTCAAATACCAGAAGCATCTGGGGGTAAAAAAAAAAAAAATCAAACTGTTGCAGAAGCATCAGAACTAACTCATGCTTCATGCTATAGGCGTACTCGTATCTCTCACAGAAGAGGTGAGCAAAGACAAAATACAGGTACACACTGCATACACACCGCATACACACCGCATACACACTGCATACACACTGCATACACACCGCATACACACCGCATACACACCGCATACACACCGCATAGAGACTGCATACACACCGCATACATACACACCGCATACATACACACCGCATAGAGACTGCATACACACCGCATAGAGACTGCATAGAGACTGCATACACACCGCATACACACCGCATACACACCGCATACACACCGCATACACACCGCATAGAGACTGCATAGAGACTGCATAGAGACTGCATACACACCGCATACACACCGCATACACACCGCATACGCACCGCATACGCACCGCATACGCACCGCATAGAGACTGCATACACACCGCATAGACACCGCATAGAGACTGCATAGAGACTGCATAGAGACCGCATACACACTGCATAGTTTCTCACACCGTTCTGTGTAAACTCACGTTACACTCACAGTCACTGAGATCACATTCTCTCCCAACTCTGATGTTTGACAGGAACACGAACCGAATCTCTCGACCTGTATCCGCATGACTTTATGCACTGAGCTACTGCCACATCATTGGCTGACTGGATAACTGCATCGATGTTCCTATTAAAGTGGCTGGTGAGTGTATGCTATGATAGTTGAATTAAATAACCATTGTTCCCATCACTGATGCACTATTTTTATTAGTTCTGCCTAATTACTCGAGCACAATAGCATAACTGCCAGCGTGACAATGTCTCTAACAGCGGTCATGTTGCTAGTTAAGACCACACAAACACAGTCACGCAGGTTTTTTTTCACTTGTTTTTCATCTGCAAAGTGTCAGAAATCTGCAGCTACAAGACATCGTTCATGGACAGAGGCGTTCGACTTCATCTGTGTTCACATTTCAGCAGCTTTTTGTGCATATGATGAGTCACGCTAATAAACGTCACGCTAATAAACGCCACGCTAATAAACGTCACGCTAATAAACGTCACGCTAATAAACGTCACGCTAATAAACGTATACAATATACATGACAACGCAGGCCTGAAGAGTTCTGTGTTCAGAAAGTGCAGAAATAAACAGCTCTAAAGCTCTAATAAATATAACATTATATCGCAGGGTTGCTGAAATCTCTCATACGATTGGTCAGAAGTGTTGATTAATTTTCTAGAACAGCAGCTCTGACAGGAGTTCCAGCTGTAATTCAAACAACAGGTTTATATTAACTGATCACCACTGTTCCCTACTGACCAATCACTGATCACCACTGACCAATCACTGATCACCACTGTTCCCCACTGACCAATCACCGATCACCACTGTTCCCCACTGACCAATCACTGATCACCACTGACCAATCACCGATCACCACTGTTCCCCACTGACCAATCACTGATCACCACTGACCAATCACCGATCACCACTGTTCCCCACTGACCAATCACCGATCACCACTGTTCCCCACTGACCAATCACCGATCACCACTGTTCCCCACTGACCAATCACTGATCACCACTGACCAATCACCGATCACCACTGTTCCCCACTGACCAATCACTGATCACCACTGACCAATCACCGATCACCACTGTTCCCCACTGACCAATCACCGATCACCACTGTTCCCCACTGACCAATCACTGATCACCACTGTTCCCCACTGACCAATCACTGATCACCACTGACCAATCACTGATCACCACTGTTCCCCACTGACCAATCACCGATCACCACTGTTCCCCACTGACCAATCACTGATCACCGCTGTTCCCCACTGACCAATCACTGATCACCACTGTTCCCTACTGACCAATCACTGATCACCACTGTTCCCCACTGACCAATCACTGATCACCACTGTTCCCCACTGACCAATCACTGATCACCACTGTTTCCCACTGACCAATCACTGATCACCACTGTTCCCCACTGACCAATCACTGATCACCACTGTTCCCCACTGACCAATCACTGATCACTGCTGTTTCCCACTGACCAATCACTGATCACCATGTGAGGGAGCGTCACCGATACACTCGCTACGAGACTAAATACGGCAAGCAGCAGACGTCAAACTCACAGAAAACCACAGACGTGTATCAGGATTAAAATTATGGTGAGAAACAGCAGGTGATTCAGCCTCAGAGGAAGACGGAGAAAAAACTGACACGACCGAACCGGACGGAAATGAAAAGAGAAGCAAAAATAGGAAAACAGTAAATTACGTTTAATCCCGTCCGAACAGGGCCGAGGTGAAAATCCTGCTTCTTCACGCACCCTAACCTGAACACATCAATATGCAAACAAGCCCCATGACATCATCCGGAGACTTGCTGCACGAGCTCGAGATACTTTCCCCTGAAAAGAGCTGCATCTACGAGACAAGCAAGCTTTAAAGAAGCTCCATGAGGGCGAATATGTCTCGAAGGTAAATACAACATTTGAGGAATAAAAAGTCCAGGATGATTAACGAAGAACACAAAGAACGAAAGAAAATAGAAAAAAAAAAAGCCAAAGATGAGAAAACACAAAGTTTCAAACTGATCTTTTCTCCCTGTCAGAAGAGGCAGCTGGTCAGATTATAACACACTTTTAATAAATAAAGTGACTCACAGAAATCAGATTATTATCATTATTACGTTATTATTATTATTATTATTATTATTATTTATTCTCCTCAGTGGAGTACAAACTGGAGCTCAGACACACTTAAACAACTCCTTAATAACTATTTAAATAGTTATTTATTCCTTGTTTTAGTGATTTATTTATTAATGAATTGCTTCTCTTTGGTATTAATGACTGAGGAAGTTTAAATAAATCTTGTTAAAGCACTACAGGAGTTAGTAACTACAGTTAGCAGGCGAGCTAGTAAACATTAGCAAAAGCTGAAGTTAAACAGGAGACAGTGTTCCAGAGGTGTGTGTGTGTGTGTTGAAGTGTCTTATTTCAGGATAAAACACACACTGTGTGAGCAAAGGGTCATGTTTAAAGCAAATTATTCACGACATGTTACAAGAGTTCACAGCTCAGGCCTGCTCCATGTAGCTAGCAGCCGGTCAGTGTAAATGCACTGGAGTGCTAGTTAGCTAACTGAGGCAGGCTAAGCTAATCTGTTAGACACTCGTTTGAATAAGAATAAATAAATAAATAAGGACCGTGTAAAGTGTATATTTACAGCACCCCTAGGTTTCAGGCTGTCTCTCAGCTTCTAGCATCATTTCATTCAACACTTGAACGCGCCTCTGAGCTAGCGTTAGCTTAGCCGGCGGCTAGGCTAACCATGCTAACCATGCTAACGCTAAAGTCCAGCCCCTGCAGCTGTCTCAGTTCACACACACAAACACCGAGGAAGGGAAAATACCCCAAACTGGACCCTTACCTGTTCCGTAAAGGTGAATATATTCTTAATATCTTCCGTTTCTCGTCAACGCTCTGGATTTATTTTCATTTATTTAGCATGAATCTGAAACATGAGAAGGATCAATAACATGCCCAAGCAAGACCAAGCGTCCTCGGGGGCCGTTATTCTTTCCGCACCCGTATTCCGACACGTCCCGCCGCCTGTCCTTTGATTGGCTTGTGTGAGCCTAATTCCTGCTCTATGATTGGTCAATCGTGTCAGCTAGTACACGAGGCTAACCAATCCTAGTGCAAGAGGCGGGATTTGTCCCAATACGGGTGAGGTGAAAGCGTGAAGCGAAGGCAGATTGAGAGAATAAGTTGATTGACAGTTCATCTCGACCAATCACAGCGGTCAGATCCGTGACGCAGAAGTCCATTAATTTTCCCTGTAATTGTAAGGGTGGGGTTTAAAACAATATTGAAACAACTGAACATGTTTTTTTTTTTTGTCTGTATTGTAAAACATTTTGGCATAATTCACAACATTTCTAATAAGATAATAAATTATTATTATGATTAAATTATGTCAACATTTAAGATATTTTGTGATAATTTACATTTTGGGATAATCTACACTATTTCTAATAATTCAATAATGATTGAATTGTGTCAACTTTAAATATCAGGTAATTTGGGAAGAAAAATGATCTTAATATTTCAAATGTAAATGAAAATTCTTGGATACACCTACCAGATTTTCTATAATTTTTTTCTAATAATTTTTTTAATCATTACAACTTATCAAAAGGAAGAAAGTATGATATTTTTTATATTTTTGACCCCTTGTCTCTTTCTTAATTGTTTTTATGTATTTATCTATTTCTTTCATTACTATTTATTTATGTTTTTGTTATTTGGTTTTCCTTTTTCTCATATATGAATATGAGTGTATCAGAGTTATCTATCTCTCTTTTCACTCTTGAACTCTATTTAACCCGAAAAAAGAAAAGAAGATGAATAAAAGAGTGAAAATAAAAGAGTGAAAGTCTACTATTGAACGTTTTGTTTCCTTTTAAAAAATGTCAAAGTAAAACAATGTGGCGCAATATTTCTGTATTAAAAGTCTACAAGCCAACATCCACATAAGTTGTTTTTAATATATTTGCATATCAGAGACAATATAGATAAAATATAAGGCAGTGACATCAGATATTGGATATTTGATATCAGATATTTGCATATCAGAGACAATATAGATAAAATAAACAGGCTTTCAGTGGTTAAGACGTTGGACTACTGATCGCAAGGTCATGAATTCAATCCCCAGCACCACCAAACTGCCACAGCTAGGCCCTTGAGCAAGGCCCTTAACCCTCAACTGCTCAGCTGTATAAAAAAAATTAGATAAATGTAAGCCGCTCTGGATAAGGGTGTCTGCCAAATGCCATAAATGTAAATATAATGAAAGACTTATGCGGTATATAACGTGGAAGCAGTACGTAAAGTGTATTGATTCAATTCTGATTTTCTAAATCAAAAGTTAGCTTTATTATCATTTAACCCAAACTTTAAATGAGCACAGTTTAAGTTTAATACCTTAACTTGTGAATTGTGTTATATGTTTTTTTTTATTATTCAAATCTACAAATGTGTGAGAAACTAAACTGTGAAGTAATCTGGTCATCCTCTCCAGCCCGTGATATGCTGTACATTCAGTCGCACATCCCACAGGTACACGAATAGCACAAATCTGATGTACACTGAAGCCTATTCCCATGGTGCATTGCTCATGTTTATAAAGTGATGTGCTCTTTACAGGGTAACGATTATAACAACAGATTTTTCCAGATGCCTCTGATCCTCAGACGGTGTAGCTGTGCTTGTGTTGTTGGTGAGCTTCAGAACATCTACCAGGCTTTGAGGCCGGATTTTGACATGCAGTTAGCACTCAGATCTGCCTTCCTTCACACATCTGAAAAGTGTCTGATCTAAAGAAGAAAACAGAGGGGAAAAAAAGGAGGAAAGGAAATGTTTCCATTTCTGTCTGAGTCGTCTTTAGACACAAATGTGTGGCGGCCTGGGAAAACCCATCACATGGTGAAATTTTGACATTTTTCTACTATATATAGTTCTGAAAACTACAGACTTTCCGAAACTGAAAAACTTTTCTCTTCCCATCATTTTAATGATTACCACCAAAAGTGAAAAGGGAGAAAATTGCATTTAAAGATTTCACTGAAAGACACCAACACACTCGTCTGTTTATTCATTTGCATTTAATTCAATATGTAACAAATAAAATACACCAATAATAAATATGAATATAAAAATGTCCTAATATTCAGTTTTATTCTCAGCCTACAGACTGACATGCTATTGAGAAGTCTTGTCCATCCAGCAGTCATTCCATGTTTAATAATAATAATATCTTCATTTTATTTTTTAAAAAGCAGAAATGAACTTTAGAGATCATTAAAATTCATAATATTTATGTTATAATCTACAGTTACTGTCTGTCATCTCCCAAAAACATGGCAGAACAGTGTCACGCCATAATAACAGCATAGTCTCAAGCAAAACGAAGTGGAGAGTTATGCTATAGGCACAACATAGAGTCATCTAGCATACATTCTAGCATAACTTTTTTCATTTCTGTTTCTCGTTCAGGGACATTATCCCCTCCATAATCCCCCGTTCACTCTCCCAATCTTTGCAATACATCTTATAATAGAAATGGTTCTGTACATCATTGCACTTACACTTTGCCTTTGTTTGCAGAAATGTATTCGATTTAATTCTTTGCTAAATCATGATCTTAGCCCAATTTGGCAACCCTGTCATTAACCGTGCTGTCTGCTGTTCCTTCCCTGAGCGTGCGGGAGACTGAATCCTTCCCCAATAGCCCTCTATTAGTGCTCGATCCAGTTCCCATTTCTGACCACTAGGTGCAATAACAATTCCATGAAATGTTCGCATTCACCTCATTTGCTTTTATCCAAAGCAAGTTAGAACTGAGACAGGGTACAACGGAGCAGCTGAAGGTTCAGGGTCTCGCTCAAGAGCAGCCTGGTGGTGCTGGGATTTGAACTCACAACCTTCCCATCACTAACCCATTGCCTTAACCTGGCATTAACATGCGTCCTGGGTGATCAGATCACAACTGGACAGCCGAGACATACAGCAGTTCACACCTGGCATTATGAACGCGTCTCCAGTGACCACTTGTGATCGGATTTCATATATCGTTTCTGCTGGAGAAAGGCTGTCAAGCACATTTATTACGTCTCGTGCTACACTTATTTCCAGGCAGAAATGTTCTGGGAATTATATTTCCTGCACCTTCACGGGTTGATTCATAACTTTTAATTGCAGGGGTTTCCATTGCATTTAGGCAGAAATGTCCTGCGAATACTACGTCATGTACCAAAAGAGACTGTTTCAAACGTGTTAATGCTAATGAAACTTATAAATAAATGAGAGATGAGATGATGAATGAAACTATGAAAAGCAACTGCTTTCATCTCTGCTGTTAAAGCACCGTCTTTTTCTATTAGCCTAACAGCAGAGGGCTAAAGTGAGCTCCATGAAGACATGCTTTGCCAAGGAGTGGAAGAGTCTGGAATGAGATGTTCAAAAGCACATATAGGTGTGAAGGACAGGTGTCCACAAATCTTTAAGTGAAGTGACTTGTGGCCAAGTATGGTGAACTATACTCAGAATTTGTGCTCTGCATTTAACCCATCCAAGTGAACACACACACCGTGAACACACACCCGGAGCAGTGGGCAGCCTTTTTTGCTGCGGCGCCCGGGGAGCAGTTGGGGGTTTGGTGCCTTGCTCAAGGGTCTCACCTCAGTCGTGGTATTGAGGGTGGGAGAGAGCGCTGGTCATTCACTCCCCCCACCTACAATCCCTGCCGGACCTGAGACTCGAACCCACAACCTTCAGGTTGCAAGTCCGACTTTATGGCGTACTTTATGAAGATTCCTATTTGTTTAATGGTTGATAAATAATACAGCTCTGCCCCACCTGCCCCTTCTGCCCCAACACTGATCCCAGGATAGGCTCTGACTCCACCACAACCCCAAACATGATAAACCACTTCCTAAAGATGATTGAATGAAAGATAATATAAATCTATGATGGAGAATGAGTCATCACTTATCACTGATCATAAGCATTATCCACATCAGTCTCTGTAGTCTTATATCCTGAAGGAAATGTCAGTTGTGGTATTTGATGAACGTGAGCCTCATCGTCGCCTCTTCCACTGCCGTGTTCTTTGCAGAAAGCCTAGGCAAGCCTAAAACGGAAATAAAATCATTTCTATGTCATTTTGGGGAAATAGATTTATAGTTTCTTAAAGTAGATGTGTCAAAGCATATTACTGGAAGAAACCACAATTTTCATAGATTTTTTTTTCATACTTTTTTGCCATCCATCTTTTATATCTTTCATATTTATATTTTTATGTTTTTTTCTATTTCTATGTAAGTAAAAAGTCATAAAAGGCATGCACATTCATATTTGTATGGTTCTCTGTGTGACCAATCATATTTGATTTGATTTAAATTTTGGACAAAACTTGATTTTTTTTTGTCATTTTTGATAGTTTTCCAGAATTCAGCCACATCCACATCCAACACATTTTCCCAGACCACTACACAAATGTCTCAACCAGTTTAAAGATACACACCTGACAGGTCTATAACCGAATATCCTAAAAGTTTCATTCCAAAAGACAACCTATCCATTTTTAGACATTTTGGCAATTTAGGATTTTTCAACTAGGCACTTTAGACAGGTTTATTATATTCTTTAAGTTTATTTGAGCACAGGCATAAGTAAAGATGCACAAATTTATGCAAATATTGTTCAGTACATATTTTTGTAGAAAAACATCTATTAAAATCATCTGGATTTTAACAGTATACTAATATTAATGCTTAGTAGTAATAAACAGAATCAGAAATAGGTTAAAGCATCCTGTGTTTTTAAAAAAAAAAAAAAAAAAAGTTATGTATTTCTTTCATATACAGGGAGGTCAACAATGTCAATGCTGTTGTGTCAATAACATCCTCACAAACAAATCTTTTTACATTTATGCTTGCTCTCAAAAGATTATTCAAAATTCTGATTACTCCACCTACATGATTTTTTTTTTTTTACTATATTAATAGGTTTAACTTCTTCCACTTACACGATTAAAACAGTTTTCACTGAAAACGGTGGTTTGAAGCACAGATTAGAAAAAAAGGTCTCAGGGATGGAGTATTATTTCTTAAAACAATGAGGTAGATGTTGTGCTTTGCAAAAAAATTGAGAGAGTTGAAGTTGACCGGAGAAATCCACCTCAAGATTTGATGTGTTATGCATTCTGAGATGCTTTTCTGCTCACCATGGTTGTAAAGAGTGATTATTTGAGTTACTATAGTCTTCCTGTCAACTCAGACCATTTTCCTCTAATCTCTCTCACCAACAAGGTGTTTCTGTCCTCAGAACTGCCACTCACAGGACGTTTTTTGTTTTTTTGCACTATTCTGTGTAAACTCTAGAGACTATTGTGTGTGAAAAAATCCCAGGAGATCAGCAGTTTCTGAAATACTCAAACCGGGCACCAGCATCCACGCCACGCTCAAAATCACAGAGATCCCATTTTCTCTCAATTCTGATGTTTGATGTGAACATTAACTGAAGCTCTTGACCTGTCTCTGCATGATTTTATGCATTGCGCTGCTGCCACATGGTTTGCTGGTTAGAGAATTGCATGAATGAGCAGGTGTATCAGTGTTCCTATTAAAGTGGAAGGTGAGTGTATAAACTGTTTTGTTATTGATAAAATGTATAATAGGACTTTAAATATTACGATACATTTGGCAGTGACAGTTATTGATGTTGGAATTTCAAAGCAGTGTGTAGGAAGAGGGATATTTTGAGTAGAGGAATATATTTGCAGACCTGGTAACTCTGAAAACAGAAACGGCAAACCTCGCATGTAAATTCTCTGGAAGGGCATCATGCATGCACACACACACACACACACACACACACACACACACACTTAATCACACCTCGGGGCAATTTAGCATAGCCAATCCACCTACTGACATGTTTTTGGGGAAATGGGAGGAAACCAGAGAACCCGGAGGAAACCTACATGAACACGGGAAGAACATGTGAAGCTCCACACGGACAGCAACCCGAGCTCAGGTTCAAACCGAGGAACCTCGAGCTGTGAGAATACAGAAAGATCAGATTTAATGGTTTCAGGTCACATAATTTGTCAATGTTTTGAGCTAGTGTATCTATACAGTATAGTGAAATTGAGTGAAGGAGTGATTTTAGACAGGGCTTTAGTGTTCACCCGTCACACACACACACACACACACACACACACACACACACTGCTCATGATTGGTTAAAACACCATGCTAAACAACTTTCATCATGCTAAAATGTCTCATGTCTCATACTGATAGTATAGTAGCATGGTAAACCTAGCATGAACATCAGGTTTTGGAACAATCCCAGGGTTGGGGAAAAGTAACCTAGCATGGGCTTTAGCAAGTTAATAGTACACTGATCTCTGATAAGTAAGCCCTTATCTACTGTAGTAATGAAAAGTATTGGCAGCTTTCAGGAATAATATCAGTAATACACCTCTGGATGTCTGTTAGACTGTTTGTTTTTTTTTCCTTTTTAAGTTCTGCTCCAGTCGAGGTTTGCTAATCAGCATTCTGTAAATCCCAGAGCTGAAGTTGAGTCACACTGGGGAAACACAAGCCCTTTATATTTTAACCATGGACTGACTCATAGTTTGATATTTGTGTACTGAAATCAAGGAATCACATATCAAAAGAGTGAGCTTAGTGACTGACTTGACATTACTGATAGCTATTGTGTGGCTCTGTTTCACCGTATATAACATTAGCACATAGCTAGCATAGTAAACCAGCCTGCATTTTAGTACAGTCTGACAACTATAAAATCTGTAGCAAAAATCTGTAAAATACTGTAGCAACCAGGATTTTATTCGTTACTAACATTAGCAGGCTAGTCAGCTTAGGTTCCTGTGAATAAATAATTGGTTTTCATGTCTTTAATTTTTGTAGTTTTTATATTTAGCATTAGACCATGATAGCATCAAGCCGCTGAACGTATTTTATATAATTACAAACCTGAATCACATTTATACCAAGAACCTACATGTGAAGCTGATCCTTATGCAACAGGAAATTAAGATTATGTCTTGGTCAGTCACTTGCATAACTCCACTGAAACTAATCATTCCACTGAGCGGGGAAACAAGAAAGCATGACGCATTATATACTATAATTATATTATGATACTTAATTATATACTATATTATATACTTATTAAATAGAAAAGTGGATAGTATGGATTTGTTTTTCAATTATTTGTTGAACATCTTAATCTATGTTTGCTGTCTAATACTAGTACTTCTGGTTATGACTTTCTGGCCCCCACAGAAGCGCCTTAAAAAAAAAAGTCTCTGTTTTGAGTGACCTTTGGTAAATTAGGTACTAGGACCTATACTGATGTACTATACTGTATATTCAGAAGAATCAAGATGGGTTAACTATTTAACAATCACAATGTTAGGGCAATGGGGGTTTTATACAGTCAGGTCAAGGCAAGAGTGAAGGGAGTAAGACCCACAAACAAGCAGCAGCAGAAGGTGGCTGCAGTGAAGGCCTGGCAAAGCATCTCCAGGGAGGAAACTCAGAATTTGAGTTTTGAGAACATGGGCTCCAGACTTCAGGCAGTCATTGACTGCAAAGGATCTTTATCCAAGTATTAAAATTATGGTTATATTTACAATTATGTCACTTTGTCCAAATACCTTTGAGCCCCTGAAAATGGAAGTACTTTGTTGAAAATGGCTGTAATTCCTAAATGGTAAATACCATATCTTTGTGGAACCTCTTAAAATAAAGCTGAAAGTCTACACTTCCATCACATCTTGATTGTTTTATTTCAAATCCACTGTGGTGGTGTATAAAGGCAAAATCACAAAAACTCTGTCATTGTCCAAATATTTCCGGACCTGACTGTATGTAAGGAATAAAGCATGACGGGACTTACTGTTATAGGAAAATAATCAACGACCAGGTGGTGTAATTAATTATTAATGAATGACCTCATGCTTTTAACCCGTTTGTTACATTTTTGTAATATATTGTGGAACGTCCATGAAACAAGTTAGTTCCTCTTCCTGCTTACATTATAGCAGCTATAAACAGTTTGTCCCTCACCAGTCTCTCATCTTCTTCTCTGTCTTCTTTATATGACAAAAAAACACAGCTTCTCATGTTACAGAGAAACCGGAAAGCGCAAACCTCTCTGTCCTAAAGAATGGTGGAAAACTTACTAACTGTTACAAAGCGCTGACACTGGAGACTCCTTCCGTAAATGTTACATAAACCGAAAATTTCATCATATCAATGATTTTTTTTGTTGTTAAATAATGGTTTTAAATCAGTTTATTTTTAGTCTTAGATTATGTGGAGCATCCTCCTTAAATGTCCCTTTGAATGAGCTGTTACTATAGAAACAATAACACAGATTGTCACAGGTGAAACACAGCTGTATTAATTCTGGGAATATCGGGCTGACTTTTGAATATTTTAGAAGGCTCTGCTCTCAAACGTTATTATATTGATTATCACTATAAACATTCACTGAACCAATAACACCGCCCTAGTGGTGGTCTCTCGGGTTCGGGGAGGATTCCTGAATCAATACCCAGGGACACAGCAATTGCTGCCCTGCTGAGATGGGGTCAGCCGGTCAATTGAGAGAGGAGGTAAAAGAGCATCCACAGCAAGGAACTGGGTGACCAAGGACCGAAAGCTCATCCAATCAGACGTCAGCACACATTAAGCAAGCTGGAATCTCTACAAAAGCTATTGATCAAAGAAGTTACATGGGTACTGTGCAAGCTGTGCCTTTTAGTCAGCTGTCTCTCCGCATTCAGGATCTTTTATTTCCCTTCAAAGCTGCATTTCTTCCATGTATTTGTTGAGCTTCCGATCTGCTGGTTTATGAAAAGCGCATATAACACAAATTGCCCTCGATTGCTGGACAGGCCACTAAAAGCAAAGCAATCATCAGCGACCTGTCTCACCTAGTGTTACCACAATTCCATTAGCCTTTCACAGCTCGAAATGCCCATCATTTAGGAGCATGAACCCGAGGCACATCGGTTTCCGTGAAATAAAGAGCTTGCTCTCCAGCTCACGTTGCCCCCTCAGCTGCCCTCACTTATCTGCGTTCCACAGTATCTAGGGCAAACCAAGTTCTGGATCGGGCCAGGCTTTTCTTTCTCTCCCCTCTCCCTAAATTGATTGATACCTTTGAGAAGTCACTTGCTGACGTGCGCTCTGCGTGAAGAGATGGCCGATCTGCCGCCCTGGTGGTTTTATATAACGTCTGTGTGGGAGGCCGGTGACGATCGAGAAGGGGGCTGCAGCCCATCCAGTGGATACGGCTCTGAGATGCGTGGGCAGCCGCTTTTAACAAATGGATACTGGCTCGCACTCAGGATTATGGGGGTGTGCAGAAATGAAATTATGTAAATACCCATCAGAGTAGCGACGTACACTGGATATGGATGCGTGCTCCAAGAGAAGTAGCTATTGATTGAAAAATATGGCAGATATTCATGTGCTGATCTCGCCTTCGATTCGGAAATTTGTCTTCCTGAAATCGTACCACGGCCTAAACTCATGTAAAAGATCCTTCGAGATGAAAGTTGACCTCCATAAGACTGCACATCAATTATATTTTGTAGTAACCAAAAATCATGTAACATACAATCAACAAATAGTAGATATATACTGTATTTTCACTTTTTTAAACCTTAGGTTAGGTATTGGAGTTAGATTGCATCTATGGGTGTAGTTTATGAGATAAAATATACCTGGCATACACTAGACAAAATCTTACATCTCTTTCTGCTCAATATGTCAGTTGGGTTTCTTATTTTCACATGGAGCCTGAGGATATTACATACAGGAAATGCACACTGTTCAGGTGACCATTCCCTCGTGACTACTCCTGTGTAGCCTAGACTTCGAGTGCTACTGTGATGCTGCATTTCTATTCCACTTATTGTTGAACGCTGAAAATAACCAGAGGGTTCAGAATTGTAAAAAAGGGCAAAGGAAATAGAAGGCGAAGGAATGCCAAAGCTTATGTTGAGTAAAGATTGTAGATCTGGAACAAAGAGTGATTTATATTATCCCTTTCTATACACTTTACCAAACATTATCAGTATGGTATTTATTAGGGATGTAAACAAATACGAACACATTATTCAGAGTTAATACATAATGTGTTCTAACCAGATACAAATGCAGATATGATAAAAAAAAAATTTTAAGAACGCTTGCCAAAAAAATGTTCAAAATAGTCAGATGAGTTGGAGGTTTTTACTTTCAAACGGATATATGAAGATCATGGGACAAAGAAAGATAGTGATTAAATCAATGCAATACATTTACAGAGTTCATTCATTCATCTTTTGTATCTTTAGCTTCCTGTTCAGAGTTGAGGTGGTTTAAATTAGGAAATAAAACCAAAACCAAAATTCATTGGAAAATATCACAAGAAGAGGCAAAAAAAATTAATAACTGCGAGAGTGGGCTTTAAAAAACAGTTGAGAACAACAACTCAAGTGATGTAGCTGAGGTTGAAGAACTGTCAGAGCCAGAATTTACAGACCATGCTGACGGTGCTGGCATTTCTACCTATGGGTTTTAAGAAAAAAAAAAAAAAGAAAGGAACGCCAACTTTGAATTTAACTCTACATAGAAGATACATATTTTACTCATACTAAACATATATATATATATATATATCTTTAGTATATTAAAGATACATATATTTGAAGCATTAAACAGGTATAGATAGAGGCACTGTGTCACAATCCTAGTTTTTATACAATAATCAAAGAAACAACAAAGAATTCTGGACAAAGAATTCAAAGGCAGGTAAGAAAAAAAAAAACCTCTGGCAAAACTTTGAAAAAAGTGAAAGAGGAAACTGAACTGATAAAACAAGTGAATAGTTTACTGATATAAAAAAAAATGTTTGTTAAAATGTTTTGATTATTGTGCTAAATTATTCGCAGTGGCACCCACTCACATTTCATATCGCGGTACTTTTCAGAAAAAACGGGTCTCATATTAATCCAGTGCATATCTGGTGCTACTTTAAAGTATCCTTTACCAAGCCAAGCCAATATCATAATTATAATTTAGGTATTGTTCTACTGTGTGCTGTAAGGTTGCCATGGTATGAACCCTATCCATTCAAGGAGACATCCCTTTTGCCCAGAACAATACAACAATCAATGGGACTTGACAGCTCTTGGCTTATCTCTCTGGGCCATGTTGGTCAGCCAGCCAGCTTTACCGCCTCAGTCCAATAGACTGCAACCATACGCACCATTATTTCCCTTGATCCTCAAATGACAGTGCAAATCCTTGCAGTGTCCAGCACCGGGGCTTCTCTCGGGTGCCTGCAATATACCCAGATCCAGCGTATTTCAGACTTCCCATCCTGACATGTGATCGTCTTTCAAGGTTGTGCAAGTGTCTGTATTGTATATCACATATCTGTGTAACATATATCATATATCTTTATACATATACATACATCTATATCTATGTATATATCAATTATTTTGACACCATACCTACTTGTTTATCTGTGAACTGGTGTGCAGGGAGATGGCCACCAGTTTTCTCCTGGTAACACTAAAGACCAGCTTACAGCTCGCTCATTTTGCTGTAGATTTAGTGGAACAATCTGCTTCGCTCATGATCCCCTCCCCAATCTCCAAACCACAGATGGCTTTTGTGGTGTTTTTCATCAGCTTCAAAAAAAATTTCCTACTTTATTGGTCCCCTGAAGCCACATTTCACTGGGCATTTGACCTTCATCATTCACATTCATCTAAGCGTCTGCAAGCACCTATGGCTTTAAATATTGCCTGCGGGGTTTATCTGTTTTCTGCACTGACCCCTGTGCTCGTGTCAGGGCCCCATCCACATAACATGCTGCCGAGGCAAATCGTTTCATTTAGAGCTGAGAGGAGCCACTCGGACCGCTTATAAATGAGCTCGGACACATCGAGAGAACATGAGTATTTAGTTCTGCCTTCTGGCACACTATATTTAACTTTGATCATTAGACCATATGAAATAATAATGAAATAATATGTAACACCACAGTAAAGGACATTTTTAGGAAAGTATCATTAACGAAGCCCAGGAAGCGAGGAAGACTAACGGGACACTGAAAGCTGAATGATACTAGTCACGTCACACAGAATTACAAAAGAGCATCAGAAGGATAGAGAACAGGAAACATACACTGGCATGTATGTATTTTTATCTTCCTGTTAGCCTTTTGTATGCATGCAAAGGGGAAGATGATGCTGGATGGTGGAGTTAGGTGGCTGAGCTGCATGATGTGTGGGCGAGAGAAGGAGCAGGGAGCTTTATACGCCGAGCCCTGCACTGACTCACCCCGGTGGGCGCACATTCACAGAACAGCAGGACACCCACATCCTGGGCCCGACTACAGCTCTTTCTGGCCCCAGAGAGAAACCATACTGAGTGAAATCAAGACAGAAAGAAAGAACGAGGAGATGAAACATAATCACTCCCATAGCTGGGTATAAACAGTTCTCTGCTGGTAACCGGTTCAGATATGTGGAGATCTCAGATGCTCCTTCTGAAATGTCATGTATATGTGGTATCGATTGCTGCTCAAGTTGGAATTCTGGTAGAATGCAACTTTTACTGTTCAAATGACACCTTCTACCGGTGAATGATGGCGAGGTAGCGGGGAATTAGAATTGATTTTTTTCCCCTTGTATAGTATTCTTAGGATAATGCAATGCCGGGTTAGGCCACTTACTGTAAATGAGAATCTTCTTCAATTTTCCTGTATCACAGAACTCAAACAGATCAGATTTATATCAGATATAGGCCAACAACTGTAATAATTTAAGAAGAGACATGCAATATCAACAGATTTAAGGAACCGAGGAGCAAAGTGATAATGAATGGGTAAATGCTTTTCTCCTGTTCTTCTCCCAGACTGTGCTACTTTCTAGCCTCTTTTCTTGGCACTGACAACAACAAACTGATAATAAACTGGTCCAGTGACAGAGGGGAGGAGGTGCTGGAGGGGGAGATGCAGCTGCATTCAGAGGCAGACAGCAGAGCGAACACTAAACTGACAGCACATTTGTGGAGGCCAAGCAAGGCAGAAACTGAGCTACACAGTGGCAATCATCAAGAAGCACATCAGCTCTCACAAAATAGTCCACCATGTGAGGAAAACAGCAAATGGACCCATGCTTCGGGCTGACAAAATCATCCTTCTTGGCAGCAACGCGCAGTAGTCCCATCCCGAAGGGTCAGTAACAATTAAGGGAGATAATTACCCCACGTCGCAAGCGAGATGTTAGCATGGCATTGCTGGCCATCTTTTGTTATGAGGCTAATGGATTGTAACACTTCACGTTAAGATGTCAAAATGAGTTCATAATGGTATGTGGCAGAAATTGGACCGTGTCAAATTGTTTGTTTATCTGGTGTCGCTGTTTAAATACTGTCAGATGTGTCAACAATATGGCACCTGATCCTTTGTGAAATGTTATGGCAAGGGATTGAGTTCAACACCAGGAGTACGCTGGACCGGATGCCACTTTTAATTTAGCATCATTAAAGCCTCTGGTGCTATTCTCAGACACGCTTCAGCATATGAAATGAGACCATTTTTACCCATTAATTACATGGCTACATTCTTTCGAAGCCAAGTGGAATACTCAGCAAGCAAAACAGCAGCCTGCTACTGAGTCATCTTGCAATTGATCTGACCGCTCCGTTCTCCTCTACTCATGTACAGCCAAAGAGAAACAACACAGTGAATGCCCCAGGTGAATAAACAAGGAAATTATTGCTCTCGGTTATGAATTTATCCCCTCAGGAGGAGAGGCTAGATTATCAGGTTTAGCTGGCTAGGCTAGCTTCACCAGAAGGGACCTCTCCTCCTGTCAGGTGGCTGGTGTGTCGGCGAGATAACATTTGGAAGTCCTGCATGCTGTTGTCAAGCAACCTCGACCCCAGATCCTGGCTGTCTCAGTGGCTCCCGCAGACAGAGATGATTAATGCTTGGGGAGTCAGCCCTGCACAAGCCTCCGTCTCATCCATTGTATGCACACCGGCCGACGGGGGAAAAGGGAATCTGAGCAATTAAAAAGGGACACCGCTGGCAAGGATCACATTACTCAAAGCCTTCAGTGAGTGTAGAGCTATGGTGGGGGGAGGAAGTCTGCTGCTGTAACAGTATCAAAAGGTTTTTTTTTTTCTTTTTTTTCTTTACATCATCCCGCTAGTGTTACATCCTGTTGTTGCGGTGCCATCGGAAGTCACAAATAAAGCAGTGTCTTGGTAGGATTAGAATGAAAATGGTCAAGGTTATAAGCCAGGCAATGAAAGCCAATAAAACCTTCAGCTTTGATTTGCGTGGCCCTGCCAGACACGTAATTGCAGAGCGGTAGGATGAGAAACGGGCAGAGGGAAGCGGTGTTGACAGCATTGCAGCATGTCAAGTGTGGAGAAACCTGTTCATACTTTGTTGGTGTTGACTGTGGCAAACTTGTGTCAGGTTTCCATCTGCAAAAACATGAGATGGGTTGCTTTCAAAATGGATTCCAATTATCTGACTACTGTGATAATGAGTAGCAAATCCCAATGATTACTCAACCTCAGCAACAAAGTGTAATTACATTCCATTACTTTTGAATTGCTTTCCATTTAAAAGCAGAATGTAGATGTATAATGAAGAAGCGTAGCAGTTTTTCCTTCCAGTGAAAACTTTTCACTTAAGTCTATGCTAACAATCAGTTCCTGTTGGGAAAAAAAAACCTCTTAAAGGGTAAGGGGTTCTTGATGCATTAATGTAATCAAACATGAAAGACTGTCAGTGATCCTCCTTGTCTCCACTGGTACTTTCCTCCTCTGCCCTGGTGCCTCTCCATCATCTTTGGTTATGCCTTTGGTGTAATTTACAGGGCTGAATTAAGAGCTGTTAAGTCCAAAAGTTACATCAATATTTATGTAGAGATACTTGCATATTCACACTTTGTCTACATAACTGGAGATGGGTTTTCAATAGCATCTAGACCACCACCTTAAACACAAACACCTCCCTTTAAGGTCTTTACACAGATAAACATTTTATTACCATTGAAATGTACACTATATGACCGTATATGAACATCTGACCATCACACCTATATGTGCTTGCTGAACATCCTATTCCAGATTTAGTTCCTCCTTTGCTGACATAATAACCTCCACTCTTTTGGGAAGGCTTTTCACTAGATTTTGGATTTTTGTGGGGATTTGTGTTCATTCAGTCACAAGACTGAGGTCAGGCACTGATGTTGGTGAGGAGGTCTGGGGTTCAGTCGGTGTTCCAGTTCATCCCAAAGGTGTTCAGTGGGGTTGAGGTCAGGGCTCTGTGCAGGACACTCGAGTTCTTCCACTTCGACCTTCACACACCATGTCTTCACGGAGCTCGCTTTGTGCACAGGGGCATTGTCATGCTGGAACAGGTTTGAGCCTCTTAGTTCAAGGAAAATTGTAATGCTACAGCGTACAAAGACCTTCTATACAATTGTGTGCTTTCAACTTTGTGGCAACGGCATGGGGAAGGAACACATATTGGTGGGATTGTCAGGTGTCCAAACACTTTTGGCCATATAGTGTACATCCAGCTACCTTAGTCTTCTATGTGTTGCATAAGTCTTTACCCAAGAGTAGGCAATAGACAGATAAGTCAAGGCCAGACCTTAAAACAGCAGCGGTCTAGGTCTGAAGAGGCTGAGGTAAAATTAACCTCGGTCTTTCCTCAGCCATCAACTCTACCTCATCCAGTAATCCTAGTGTGGTCTTCCTTAGTGCTCCTTTTACTTGGTTAGTTAAAATAGAGCACTAAGAGTCTTCTCAGGCAGTGGAAAACCAGAAGCCACCATGGCATCCCTTGTGTATCTGCAGCATTTTATGCCATTCAAGCATCCCTGGCTGTTGCCTCTGTTGCTCTGAGTTCCATGATACCTGTCTGGCTCTCCACTATGTCTTCAGGTTTGGCTTGCCTGCCTCCACTTGTCCAGTCCTTTTTGTCTCAAGATCCAGCTGTAACACATGCCACACATAGTGAATACACCACATTTACATGTCCATAATACATTATGGCACAGTAACAAACCTGTGGTCATTTTGTTGTTATTTCCATTGCCAAATTTGGATACCCTTCTGGCCAGGATACCAAGTGTACCAAAATACTATTGATTGGTTAAATGCAGCCGTCACAGAATCATCACGAGTCTCAGCACTCAGACAACCACCATTTTGATAACATTCCCATTGACTACAATTGGAAAACCTTCAACTTTTTACTTTTTCCATCTGTTTTAACATAAAAACCAAATCAAACTTTGAAGCACCTCCATTTTTGTGACTATTGTCACTAGCATCTCAAAGAAATTATGTGACCAACCACAACCTCCAGAGAATGCCTCCTACTTTCACAATTACAACAATTTGATAGGATACTGACAAAGGTACTCCATCAGGGTATATGGATTCTGGATTCAGGTTAATACAGTGCCTTACTGTACTGTTCCGAGGAAAAATTGCTTTTTAATCCACAACCTCATCATGAATGCATTTCATCACTGATGATGTCTTACAAATATACATCCATGTCAAAACAATTTTTTTCCTTCACTGACTATAAAGTCATGAAACATTCAGGTAGTCAATGAGGTTCCCAGATATTATGTTAACAAAATATTCAGCTGTGCCCAATTTCACGAATCTCACAACTATCAGTTCTATAAATCTGTCAACCTAACACCACCATAGAGAAAGAAATTCATTCAAAACACCATAAAAATACACAACTCCCAACCTCACACTTTCTGCAAGAACGTACAAAAAAAAAAAAAAAACCTGCAACACCCTTAATCTGCAATTCCATTTCTGTCTTCTGCTGCGATAGTGAAAGAGAGACCAGAAGTAGGCAGTTAGCTGTCAGAAGCTAATCAGGGCTCATCCTCATGCACCCTCCCCATTCCTTTGTCCTGCTGTTGTTTATGTTTGATTAATTGCGGAGGCGTGCGAAGAAGTGGGAGGGGGAAATAGCGGCCTAGCATCCCTAAAATAGCTTTCACTAATGCAGCTTGGTGAAAGCTGTTCACTATCCAAACTGATTAATCACGCGGCCCATGGAGAAGTATTTTTTTTTCTCTCCCTCCTGTTATTAAGTTAAATCATTCATTAATGTTCAGCCGCTGTCGTGATGTGATTTTCATGAAAGTGGACATGTTCGGCTGTCGCAGCCTTCTACTTTGATTAGTGCTCCGTGATCACAGACAATGACTCTGGTTAATAACGTTCACATACTAAAGCTCTTCAGTTCACAGGTTTTAAAGATAGAAACTTCTTGAATGTGTCCATGTGTTCTTAAAGGTGTTTATGAAGAATAAAAGGTTAATAAGGAAAATAATGTCCCCTTTTCCTAGCTTGGTTAGTACGTCTTCATATGGTACGTAAATTTGGTGTATTATTGGCGGAACAACTTGGGCAAAACTAGATTTTTTGTCATTTCTGTCTGTTTTCCAGAATTCATCCAGGTTTTTTTTTTTTTTTTTTAGACTTCCACAGAAATGTAGGAGGTCTTTTTAGATGTGCAATTTTGTCTGATCAAAAAACATCAAATAAGGGTCCTGTGAGGAATTTATTTAGAAAGAAACGTACCATCATGGTATGCCAAATTACACAGCAAGACACACTTTAGGTTTTTAAACTGATCAGTTTCTTCCCGTGCTGTCAGTGCATATTTAAATGAGAAACACTTTGTTAAATCCACATGCTGCTGAAAAGGAACACCACATGCCTCCACTTCAAAAAGACAAAGTTCAACGTTTGATGTTTGTTTTAAACCCAGATAAGGAACATTAATGAGAACCTGAAATGTCGAGAACACATGAGCAAGGTGACATTTATTCTACCTGGTTCAAGAGCTCCGTGACAGAGCCATTCTTGACACGGACTTCCCCGTCATTTGATTAACCTTGATTAAAATGTTATCTGCTGTTATTTGAAAGACATGGAGAGTGATGGAATGATTCTGCGTTTGCTAAGATGTCAGAGAGTGTGATGGGTCTTGCCATCATAGCACATTAGGATAATATACTTTGATAGCTGAAGAAGTTCTTGTAAAAAAAAAAAAAGCATGAAAAGGGAGTCAACAGGTTGTCTTTTCTTTCCTGTAGCTCAGGTTTTGACACTGCACGAAAGGTTAATCCTTAGGATTCAAGGAAATGCGAAAGCTTTCGATCTCAAGACTCAGTCGCAGTCTCTGTCAGTCTGTGGGGATCAAGTGCAACACTTGTGGCATGTGAAATGAAAAGACGCATCAGTGTGTGAAGTGAATGGAATCTGAAGTCTGTCAATAATTGGAGAAGAATTAGGTAACAAAACCGGAGAGGAGAATTTGCCAACAGCTTGGAAAGGGCAAGAAAGAAATCAGTGATGTACGGTGCGAAACCCATTAACAAACCCAATCCAAAAACACAACAGCAAATTCAGAAACACAGCAACATTAAATTAATGACCATAGAAACCAGGAAGATGCTTAGAGTAAGAGATAACATGAACCTATTAACAATTCATTAATGCTTTTTAATATTTTTATCATGGTTATATGCTGTTAACTTATTAATATCAATTAACATGGTATTAATATGAATACAATACTAGCAAACACTAAAAATCCACCTAAAGGAAGCAGGGTTATTCAGTAAAAAAGCAATTGCTAGGCTAACTAACCAGATAACAGACTGAAAAAGTGCAATTATTTTATCTTTGTGATAGTCATAAGCCGTGACCAATCAACAACAAACGTAATATTTAATATTTAGGACCTACTTTGTGTTTCCAAATTTGCTGTTGTGTTTTCTGATTTGGTTTTGTTAAGCTTTTGTTTGTTTGTGTGTGTTTTTGGTTTGGTCGAGTTTTGGGTTTTGTTATGTTTTGGGGTTTGTCATGTTTTTGGTTTTGTTGAGTTTTTGTTTTTGCTCTTTTCTGATTTACTGCTGTGTTTTTGTTTTTTTGTGTGTGTTTTCAGATTTGGTTTTGTTGGTTTTGTTGTGGTTTTTTTGTGTGTGTGTGTTTGGTTTTGTTGTGTTTTGTGTTTTGTTGTGTTTTTGTTTTTTCTCTTTTCTGATTTACTGCTGTGTTTTTGTTCTTTTTGTGTGTGTGTTTTCAGATTTGGTTTTGTTGTGTTTTTGATTTTGTTGCATTTTCTGATTTGCTGCTGTTGTTTTGATTTTGTTGTTGTGTTTTCTAAATGCTGTTGTGTTTTTGATTTTGTTGAATTTTTTTATTTGCTGTTGAGTTTTTTATTTTGTTGTTGTGTTTTTGATTTTGTTGTATTTTCTGATTTGCTGTTGTGTTTTTGGTTTGTTAATGTGTGTTGCACTTACAGGCCACCGTAGAGATTCGACTGCAGCATGGTAGCTAATGTACAGAACATGCAAAACCTGACTGCCATGCCAATCTGGGAAATCTCCGACTATGTTACATAAGGGTACATATTGTTGGACAAGATACATATTCCTGAATAATTACACCAACTTTATAACCCGCTCCTACCTCACAACTTTTGCTATGTCTCAGGGTGTTGCATTTTTTCCCCCTCCCTATGTGTCTGCAGTAGTCCCTATTATTAAGCACAAGTCCTGAGTGCATTGTGTTGAGTGCGAGAATACAGCATGTGCTGACTGCAGTGTGGGAGGACGCACCTGGAGGCATTCGCTATGTGCTCCACATAGAGCCGCCGAGGTGCTGCGTAAGCGGGAACACAACATCTATTTTATCTGGGGCTGAAAGCAAAGGCGGGTATTTGGGGGGCTGACCGGAGAGGTAGTGCAAAGTCAGACACTCTGCTCTCTGTTCTCAGTTCTATGAGAATTGCAAGGGCAAGATGCACTTTTGCTTCATACGACTTGGGAAATTAAGGGCAACTTCAATTACAAGTTCACCTCAAAAAGAGGGATTATATTTGAATATGCAACTAGCAGAGAAATCTGCATGGTACAGACCAGCTCTACAGCAGCACATGGACTTGTGCTATATCAAGTAAAGAATAAAACACTTGGGGACATGCTGTTATAGGAAAATAATTAATGATGAGGTGGTGATGTGCTTCGACATGAAACGAAGTTACGGTTACCAT
Source organism: Pangasianodon hypophthalmus (assembly GCF_027358585.1). Taxonomy (NCBI): domain Eukaryota; kingdom Metazoa; phylum Chordata; class Actinopteri; order Siluriformes; family Pangasiidae; genus Pangasianodon; species Pangasianodon hypophthalmus. Next base: position 5,513,055 of record NC_069714.1, on the reverse strand, counting down.
TCTGAAGTGGCTAGACCTCGTATACCACCACAATTTGCTAATGATTACAATTTATAATTTATTAACTAACAACACATCATACTTTTAACCATTTATAGTTCCATTTAATGTTTTGGAACTTCCAGGAGACAAGGTAGCTCCTGTTATCACTTTTTATCACAGCTGTAAACATCATCCCCTCACCACCATCGCCTCTCTCTCTTTTTTTAAATTTTCTGACCATTACAAAGCACTGACACTGGAGACTCCTTCCATCAATGTTGAATAAACGTCTCCTTGCAGATAAGTTAAATAAAAGCACATCTTTAAAATCGGTTTATTATTAGACTTACAGGTTCCTGTGAAGGAGTTGTTAGAATAGAAACAATAACGTATTAGACGTATATTTAACGCACTACTGTCTGTTACAGGAAATTAATCAATGCTTTCTGACCAATCAGGTTTGAGAATTCAAGAGTGCAGTGGTATAACAGGTTATAAAGCATTAATAACGTGTAATACACTAGCGTATCCTAAAGGATACAAGTTATAAATATGAGTTTTGACATATTTACAGGTCAAACATAAAACTACCACCACTTTAAAGCACTTTAAAGATTACACTTTCCAATATCCTACTGACAAACTAGTTTTCTCACAACATCTGTTATATTGAACCAGGAGAGAAATATTATAGCATGATTAATTATTAAAACCTGTTTTAGCGACACTTGCTGCTCCTGCTGCACTACACCGTCAAAGAAAACATCCAAGAATAACCTTCACGATACTTTTTTTTTTTTTTGGTTTTGGATGGGCAGCGTATATATTGTGGTCACTCTAAACACTGCGATTGTACACACCGGTGGCGGATATTAAAGCAGACATCTCGGGTTTTTATGTACCTCATTGTCTCCCACCCACAGCCCCAGCGCCAATAATTTTCCACCGTCAAGAGACAAACAGAGCAGCATTGTCCAAAAAACTGCTGACATGCGAGTGTATGAAAGATTGATGCGCTGCGTCCCGAGCCTGGCCACTTCTCGAGCTGTTTGCCCGCTCCTGAACGAGCAGGTACAATCCCCTGTGTGCTCACTGGCATCCACTGAATGTTTTATGACTCTGGAGCGCTGGGGGATCGAGGTGTGGCGTCGTTTGGTTTCTCGGTGGAGGCCCTCCTGGGGGAAAAAGAGAGAGAGAGAGAGAGAGACACACACACACACACCATACTCAAGAAGGAGGAGAAAGAAAAAAAATGTTGGTTGGTAGAGGAAGATTATGGGAGGAATATGTCTGTCAATTCTGATCTTGTCTTTTTGTAGTGTCAGTGACAGGAGAGCTGGTGTTTGAGGCCTCAGTGCTTCTGCTTAGCTGAACGGCTTCCTTAAATAATTCAGCACCTTTTACAAACCAAGTGATTGTGATAATGCGTCATAACTGCGCTTAAAAACCGCACGACATTTGAAAAAAATGAAAACAATAAATGATATAGCTCCTGACAGACCTGAGTTATATTAAAGTGTGTCAACGTATTGTTCGGAGAAGACGGAATGAATTCGAGACGCTTGTGTTTAAAGAAAGAAATCTGACAAACTAATGAGTTCTTGTTGTTATTACAGAAAAAGCTCCCTCTCGCCGAGGATTTCAGCAGCAGGCTAAGTTGACCTGTCTGTCGCTGCCATGGTAACATCGGAACAGATCTCTGATGTTGCCTGCCAAGCACTGATATTTATAACAATCCCGAGTTTTATGTTAAATCATAAACAGGATGGCGTCTTACTCCTATAGAAGGGCAGATTCCAGCCTATGAAGTTCATGAAGGTTATGAAGAATGAGAATACGTTTCACAAAAAAAGAGAAAAAAAAAATTCTCCATAGCACAATTGAGAGGCCAGAGATTTATAACAAAGAGATCAAACACACTGTTAGGGTAAGTTTATTTGTTCTGTCAAATGAATTTGTTCAGGAGTCGGAGCACGGGAAGAAGAGGTTACACTGTAGAAGTGGGCTTAGCTCTAAAATGTCACAGGTTTATTGGAAGATTGTGAGAGAATTCTTTTTTTTTTTTTTGCAAAGAGCTTGTCACTAGTGGCTTTTTTTCCCCTGGTTAATGAGTTTGGTTGTAAAACTGACTGTTGTGTCGTTGGAGCCATCTGAGAGCAGATTTTAAAAATGTATTATTACAAAATAAATTGCCATAACAATACTCATTTTATAATGAAGCACTGTTTGCATGGACACTGAATAATGAAGGAACTTGTTTAATTACACATATAAGACATATCATATCATATAAGATGTCATTTCTCACCTTAACTTGTTTGTTTTTTTTTTTTTTTTTAACTTCCTTTGTGTAACTTAATTGCTTTATAATTCTCATTAACAGCACATCCTGCATAACTTTAATTACACCAGCACAATGTAGAAGCACACGTCTTTATAAAGGATAACAACGTTATTTCTGTAAATAGTCATCATGTGGGTGGAACAAGCAGGAAGTGTTAGCAATCATATCATGTACAAATGAAAATCTTTTCACCCTTGTCGAGTTGCATCAAAAGAACTCGCTATCCAAAAAAAAACCAAAGATACAAAACATAAAATAAGCTCTGTCAATGTCTGCATCCAAACCTTTTGCTCTGAAGACTATCAGTGACAAATAGATGTGTCAAATCCCAGAGTGGGGGACTGGAGGGGTCTCGTGCTGTGACGGACAATCACCAGCATCTTTCGCTCATGTACCTCTAAATTGTTTGGCGTGACATTTGGGGCTGAAGCAATCCATCGCTCATTTTACTTTGGTGAGATATTATATATATATAAAAAAAAACGGCACACCATTAGATCAATACTGAAGAGATCTAGCGTAAATATCACGTGTATTTGTGTGTGTGTGTGTGTGTATGAGGCGTACATCGTGAGGCTGGATTTAGATGCCGTGCTATGTTGCAGGCTTTGATGAGAGCAATCAGGCGTCTCCAAAAAATACACGTGGGCAGCACAAAAGCAGCCTCACAGTAATTGCTAGTTATTAAAGCTCGTAATCACCCCCAGCGCGCAACGAGCTGTAATGAACTTCACTGATGGACCTATCTCAGAGGATATGAACGTATTGTACATGCAAAAGCAGAAGAAGAGAGACAGAGAGACAGACAGATAGACAGACAGAAGAAGAAAAGAAGGGAAGGGTGCATCTTAATTTGAGAGTGCAGTGGCACTGGATTGAAAGTGATCTCTCTCTCTCTCTCTGTGTGTGTGTGTGTGTGTTTGCCTGTTAAGGTCCTTCAGGGAAGTAATCAGCTTGTAACCCCAGAAGTGTGTTTCCCCTGATTGGCACTCGAAGGGAATCAAGACGTCATTTGGTTTGAAATGCGGCCGCCCATGCGCCTAACGCCTGCGCACGTCCACCCACAAGTGTCTTCCGAACCCTGAAACAGCCCCCGAACACCTATTTGCTCACAATGAGTCGAGAGGTCTCATTGCCATTATTTCCATAGGAGAACTTTTAAAGTGAGCGAGAAGACTGAGTTTACGGAGAACAGCGTGCGCTGTGTTCATTATCATGAACAAAGGAGCTGTTAATAGTGAGCAGGAAGCAGATGTCAAAAGATAAAAATTATAAACGATTCTCCAAATGTGCTCCACTAGACCCTGCAGAGGAGCAGGAGGAGCAGGAGGAGGAGGAGGAGGAGGAGGAGGAGGAGGAAGTCTCACATAAAAGTGACCTGAGTGTCATTGGTCATATTAATGAACTTGATTCGTCATTCAAGATTTAATTAAGGCCGTCTTAATTCATCAGCATTTTTTTCCCCTTTATGATTTTGTCCAGGGAATTCGAGGGCTCACGAAGGATGAAGCCATTTTAATTGCGAGGTGAGCGATCAACACGGCAGCGATTTCACACATGCGTCAGCAGTTTCCCCCCCCACTGCTTCTATTTACTGAGATTCATAAATGCTGATGTATTCGATATTACCCTATTCTCACATTTAATTCTCAGACAGCAGCAACTGTCATCCGTGAGACGCAATAACAGCCCCTTAATCAATCACACGCATAATTCAACTTCAACAAGGTTGCACAGATTTATCGAAATTCTCACTCATAAGGACGAAGACTAATCTGCATCTAAAAGCACATTCGACTGCAAACCAGCACTGATTTCATGAAGTGCTTTCTTTTTGGATGCAGCAGCACACCACTCCATTTAACAAGGCCCTCCATCCATTCAGAGGGTGCATCCGCTCAGAGAAAACAAGATGGCCGACGTCAACACGCTATCAAAACATCACACCTTCAGTGTGGAGGCTCAAACTGTTGGTAGTGAATAGAACCCCTCTTTGAAATGATAATACATGCTGGAACAAATGAAACACGGCCCCCATTCAGCGCCAGATCTAAAGGTAGCTTTGTCACGACGTGACGCTTTTTTCCTGCTCGGTTAGCATTGCTGACGGAACGCTCGCAAGGAAGTACACCTGTATTCACTGACAATTTGCACATGCTAGAAATTGAGGGCTTTTTTCCCCCCCAAAGACTTCTAAGGGCCCAAATATGCCATGTGAATATGCAACATGGAACCATATCAACTTCAGCACAGTTCACACTATCCACCCTGGACAAGACGGCTAAGGTATATCTTGTTCTCTCTCTCTCTCTCTCTCTCTATCTCTCTCTCTCTCTCTCTCTGTCTCGTCCAGAGGAGGAAAGGCGAAGGAGGGAGGAGGCGGAAAGAAAGCGGGGATAAAAATAGAATCCATTACTCCTTTATTACAGCCTATGGTCTGTTGCTAGGCAATGGTATCAGATTAACACTAATTATCATTTTATCACACTTTCTCCCCCCTCCCTGATGTTCTCTCCTTCTCTCTCTGTCTCTCTCTCTCTCTCTCTATCTCTCTCTCCTTCTCTTTTTTTAGCGCCGTCTTTCTTCAGCAGAAGCTTGAATTGTCAATTTGACCAATTGCATTGAAGGGCTGTCGAGTCCACTTATTAAAACATCTACGCTCAGAAGCGTTTCATTCTCAGGGATTATGAGAGGAGAGTTAATGAATATAGATAAGGTAGTGTCGGGTTAAAATCTTCAATCCCTTGGAAATGGATATAAAAATAAAAATTGAGAGAGGAGGGAACAAAAAAGCTCAAAACACAAATTATAACCGTTATTGCACATCTACAAACATATCCAGTGTGCTCGTAATAACCAAGCGCAGACAAGCAATGGTTCTTTTACTTCTTGGGGAAATGAGTCTCGGCGCTAATTAAAGGGATGTTGGAGGTGGCATTTAGGAGGCGTCCTGTATTCAATGTGTGAAGGGAAGAGAGGATGCTGTAGCGCGCCTCCTCCTCCTGCGCTCAGTGTGATTTATTCCTGTGGAACTCTGTGGCACCGGAGTAGGCCACAGCTCGAGGGCACACGCGCACATTGTTCCGATCCTGCCCATTGTTTCTCAGCGCAGGCCAGTAATGAGAGTGTGCTGAGGAGCCGAGCACAGCGCTGCTGTCAGCGTAAAGAATGCAGGCGCAGCAAGAGACACACACACACACACACACACACACACACAAGTGTGCAGGGGCGTTTTTGTGCACACACTGACATACAGAGACACACACACACCCATAAAAGGTGCACAAGAGTCTAGACACTTTTTTAGAACAATTATTGCATTGACAGTTTAGTGCACAAACACACACACACACACACACACACATACATACATACATACATATATATATATATGTGTGTGTGTGTGTGTGTGTGTGTGTGTGTGTGTGTGTGTTTGAGCACAAAACCGTCAATGCACTAATTGGAGCCACTCACAAAGACAAACGCACGGATGCATACAAGCATACACAAATACACTGACTATATTGTCTACACTCATACACAAATGAGCATATTCAAGCGCAAACACACACACAGACACACACACACACATATATACATGTGCATAAGAGTGAAGAGAAGTAGAGAAGCAGAGCACCCATCCCATATTGCACACTTCTTTTCCAGCTCCTTTTTCCAAACATTAAAACATGCTCTCTCACAGCTTCTGTCTGTATTAACAAACACGACCCTATGATCAGTGTCTATATGCGAGAGCAGATACATGCTTGACATTGCGATAGATCACTGATCTGCTGTACAGCGCTTCCCCTCAACCAATCGTGTGTGTGAAATGAGAAACTTTAGAAACCCGGCTAAGTGAATGTCGTGTTCAATGTTTAATAAGGCTTTATAAGTTTTATTCAGGATGTGTTTTACGTAACATGGAGATATAAGGTACAGAGATACACACACACACACACACACACACACACAAAATCAAATGTGAAACGCACCAGTGAGATTCACATGCTGGGCGACATTAAATCATACAGTCATTCTGCTGTGAGCTTCCTTTAACTCTTATTCCAATTAGGTGCTAGGGAATGCATCATGGACCCACTAATATGCATGAGTGTTATTAAAATGGTAGCAAGCCGAGATGATTCAATACTCCATCGCAATTCCTTTGGTTTTCGTTTAGATGATGGATTAAAGAAAACCTGCAGAGTGCAACAGGACAAATGAGTGCTTCTTTAAAACGCCGCCTTAATAGCCGGACCTGGACCTGCGTGGTGTGGTGTAAATTCAACACTGTTTTTACGAGTTTTTTTTTATTTAGTGTTAGAAAGAACACACGAGAATGTGATAGTCTCAGCATGTATAAATCTAAATTGGTTAAATTAGATTCCCCGTTTATTAGCAAGTTCGAGTAAAGGTGATTACCGTACAAACCGTCCTCTGAAGGTCCTCAATGGCCCAATTCCTGCTTCCTCGCAGCAAATCCCTGACTCTCCAACTCCCCCCCTTTCCCAAAAACTGGGCTGGTGCTCACCTTGAAAATGAGCCATTCATCTTTGATTTATTGCATCGGAGCAGAGAATTTCCATCTTCGCCCCCTGCAGGTTGTCACAGTTCTATAATTGGCCAAGCCGCGTGACCGACCTAGCCGGTATTTTGGGCAGCCATGTTTGGGAATCTTTTCTTCATATTGCCTCGCTACAGCGCAGTATCTGAGAAAAAAAAAAAAAAAAGTAGGACACTGTTCACGTCGTCATTAATTGTCTTACCCTTTCTGGCACCCAAATGGTGGATGAGGGAGGAAAGGGGGGGAAAAAATAGAGAGCATCAAACCAGAACCTGGCCTGAAAGAGGAGCTACTCAATTCCCTTGTCCTCTAAGGATAGCGCAGGTAAAAGATTTCACATTGAGAAAGGTGAGTGAATGGGGATGGTGCGGAACGAGGCGAACACTGGGCTTTGGAGAATACCGTAAGGTTCCTGCCACTACTGGCCTCAAAGTGTCACTTGACCGTGCGCCGATTCTTTTATCCTCCCCGCCTCATTGTGTCACCTCCCCTGTTGCTCTGAAAGAATGTTCCAGAGGCAAATGTCATCCAGGTCTCAGAAGGAAAAGGCATGATGGGCCAAGCAGTCCATCTTCATAAAAGAAAAAGAATGAAACAGTGAAATGTTAGATCAAGCTAAGGCGCTTAAAACCTCTCTCAATACCAGAACAGGTCTGTATACATTGTGAGACAGTTTCACAGATCTTCTACATTCTTTAATCGTAGATTTGGTTTATTGACTCTGCCTCCCTGCATCAATATTTCTGCTTCTCTCCGGCACTGTTACTCATTAGTACAGTTGTTGCCTTGTTCAAATGTTCATTCGGTCACTGCAGGGTGTCTCTGGATCTCTGGGGAAGAAGGAACCAATTAGTTGTGGAGAAATACTGAGTATTTCACGTTAATTAGTCTCACTTTCTGTGATTCCCACTTCACCACAAGAACGGAAGCTGTGTACTTCATGTTTGTTAGAAGTAATATACACTCGTAATGTAGACGCACTGATAAACCACATGCTTGGAATACAATACTATATGATACTAATGTTACATTTTCCTGAAAAGAACAATCATACGATCATTCGACACTTTCACATTAAATTTGGTCAACACCAATGATGCATCTAAATCACGGCTTCTCAAACTTTTTGCTTTTAGAAAAACTTTTAACTGAGCATAATCCAACTATTGAAATATTAGACTCATTATTGAAATGAGCCAGTGAGGTATTTATTCCTGAAATTTCTGCCTAATGACCACATTGTGTCCAGTTCGATGTTATTTATAGGCTGACTTGTTTTTGTGTTATTGAGATTTGGATGAAACTCATTTAATTCAAGTGACCAGTCAACAGGATAATAACTATAAAAACTGCTAAAAAATCACAGACCTTCTGATTACACTTCACAGAACCATGGGTGTCCCTGAACAAACCCTTCGACAAACACTGATTTAAATGACAGAATTTTAAGTGGAGTGGAAAATGTTCTTCTTCAGTTGGGGAAATTGTTAATTGTTAGGTCTTTTATCTTTTAATTTAAAGTGGATCAGTAAATCTTTACTTCTCGCTGAATCTGTGAATATATATATATATATATATTCACATTCATATGGTGAGGGAGAAAAAGCTTTAATTTATAAGGAGTTGGGTTCATGATTGTCTTTCCTGCTGAAAAAGAAAAAAAAAAAAAAAACAGTTCTCACCTTCGCATACAGTCACACAGCTCACAACCCTGACTGCTCTAGAAAGAGGAAACGCTTGTAGTGGAGAGGTATAGTGTGAGTATAGCTCCCAATAACACAACTCATTGCAAACTTTCTCTTCCTGCCGCAGAACTTTTTCCGAGCCATCCGCCATCCTCTAAAGTGGTTGCCATAGCAACCTGGGGAGCTGAACATTTCCATTGCTCCCCACTCTTTGGAAAACAAAGTTAAACGAAACAAATTTCTCTCGGGTTCAGTGGGAAGTAGAGAGGGGATTTAGCTACAGGTAATCGCGATATCTCACCTAAACAAGCACCCTTAAACAAACAGCCGAATCAACCAACTGTGCACGAATTAGCAGAGGCGAGAGGGAGGTGCGGCGTGACATACATCTTGGCGAAAAGCAGGCGAGCGTGATAAGCCGAGTTAAGGCAAAATAAAGAAAATAAAAACTGTTTGACCGAACCCTGTCCATTTCTCAGTCCACAGGAGGTTAATGGAAATTTCACCCCAGACACACTTATCACCATTCACTCCTTTCGTCTATTTCCTGCTCGCCGACCACCGGGCGTCTGCGTCCCCTTCCACTTTCCGCCGCCTCGGTAAGAATCAAGCCGCAAGAAAACAGTGTGTGGGGCCACCAGTCAACATTTCCTGCACAAGCAGATGCACACAATGTCAAATTCCCTCGCTTGTCAGTCAGAGTGCGAACACAGAGCTGCCGTGTCGAGACACATGTCACTTCACCTCAGCACCAGCTGCCTGCAATCACTCCAGACCCAACACTCCGACACAGCTTAGCTTTTCTGGGGGTGATGTCATGTGAAGCTTGAAAGGTGTAGGCCACAGTGAGAGCCAGAGAAGCAACTTTGAAAACTTCTTTATGGATTATACCACAGTACAGTTGAATTCTATAACAGCAGCTCTGACAGTAGTTCCGACTATAACATTAATCACAGGTTTATACTGTTTCCATAGTAACAGCCCATTCACAAGGACTTGCATACTGGATGCTCTACATAATCTAAAGCTTACAAGAAACAGAAAAAACAAAGAAGAGCATATAATTGTTGATGTGGTGAAGCTTTCTGTTAGGAGACAGGAGTCTTATGGAAGGAGTCTCCAGTGTCAGCACTTTTCTAAAAGTAAGGATTCCAACATGGGAGAGTCTTCAGGACAGAAGGGTTTGCGCTTTCCGCGTTCTCAGTAACATGACAATCTGCGTTGTTTGCCTAAATAACTTTAAAAGAGAAAAAAAAGAGAGGATGGTAAAGGAATAACTGTGTATAGCAGCTAAGTAACCAGAACTTATAACATTAAATGTAACAATAAATGGTTAAAACTTGTCTTACAACTATCTGCAACCAAACACTATATATTCCTCTGATGCACAAGTACAGTATATCGCTTCAGTCCCACTGGGAGAACTAGAAGGTTGACTACTGATTTCTGTTAAGATGATTGTATAGAGCCTATAGCTGCCACCTGCACCTGCAAGTGTTAAAGCTTGCCTCAATGAGCATGTCAGTCTCACAGCTGCCTGTCAGCATCAGACCGCTTGACGGGAGCAGCAGGCAATGCTTCGGGCTCACGTCTCACGAGCGCATGTGTGTCGAAAACGGAGAGTTGAAATGCACCGCTGCTTTCTTGTCGCTCTTCTCAAACTCCTGAGCGAGCGCCTCGTGAAAGGCGAGCCGCATATGGCATTATCACTTTTGATTAATTTACACCCTCCCACGCTATGAAGGTAGACATGAGGTTATCTTTAAAAAAAAAAAAAAAAAAAAGTGCCAGCACAGGCGTTATGTTTTTTTCCCCGTGCCAGCAGAATGAGTTCATTATCAAACAAGATGGCGTGTGATATTTCATGGGAGCACTTGGGGCACACAATGGTTTGAATCTGAGAGATATGCCAAATGCATTGTGGGTTTTTTTTTTTTTTTTTTCAATTAAAATTAGCAAAGACTTGAAAACTGCAGTACAACATGTACTGTGTACTGTCAGAATGAGAGAAGTCTTATAACAACCCACACTAGTGTCACTAGAGTTAAAAGCAGTAGAAGTGATATATCACTGTATTCACTTTATTGGAGCACATGGCTTTAAACATCACGTCTGACGTGGAAATAAAAGAAACTTTGAAAAGAAAAGATTCACAAAGCAGCCAGTTGCATTTAAATCAGAGAAAAGATTGTTAAATGATATGAAAAACAATAGAAAGTTCATTCATGCCTGCAAATGAGACAGCCACGGATAAGAGAATCGCCCACAAAGGCTGTATAGAAGGATGCATCTGCAAATTTTCATAAAGGTGAAGTTGTAAGGAATTGAATTTGTTATGTAGTATGAAAATATGGAGTGATTATCGTTTGTAGGGAAAGTTCTTCACTTGTTGCCCCGCCCTGATTCCGACATGCTCCTAAGCTGTCACGAGGGCCAGCGGCAATCATCGCTGTCTACAATTACCACCACCTGCAATTACTGCCACCTTGCCCGCTGTCTCGGACTCGGCGATGCACTGATTAACGGAGCTGAGGTGGGGGATGTTCGCGCAAGCATCAGCCACGGCTGGTTATGAAGCATCGGCAATGCTTGTCAAGCGTATCAGGACCTCGTTCGGTTCTCGGTGGAAGAACTCGGCAATTATGGCTTAGTCGAGTGACCTGCATTAAAGCTCATTCGCATGGACAACGACAAACAGCAGCTGTTTAAATGAACTCATCTGTGAAGAAAGGGTGGGAGTCTAAGGAAAAAGGTGTGAACTGAATAAAGATGGACGGAATCTAAATAAAAGGTGTTAACTTTAAGATCTAGAAGATGTATATCTTCCGTCTAAGATGTTTATAGAGTTATACTAGATCTTGGGGCTTGTGAAATACATCATGCTGATGTTACTTCCTGTCCCACTGATACTGCAGAACTGATGCTACATCTTCAAATTCCTTAAATGCTGACAAATTCTTAACTTTCCCAGATCTGTAAGCACAGTCGATTTATCCTGCATTTTATTACAACCAGCAACGCTTTTGTCACCACCAAGAATCCTATTTCTGATATATTTTTAGTGACATGTCTTGAAAAATTTACACAAAGAGTTCCACAGTTTCCCACTGCTCCAGTTGTCACCGTTTAATTCGTGTCACATCACCCACCATCATACACACCTCTTGTTTTGTCTCAGGAGGTGAAAAGTGATGGAGGAAATTCGAGCCTTCAAACGGGAGAGGAATGAGACTTGTGTTATTAGCACCATGAGCGCAAGCCTCTCTCCACAAGGCCTGCTTTCCTCAACTCAGGAAACTAATCTTCTCAACACGCCGTTAATGGCATGCCAGAAAGGTGTGAAAAAAAAGAAGAAGGAAGAAGGGTGGTGGGAAAAAAAAGGTGTCTGCGGCTACGTGTGCAATCACACCTCCCCATGCGAACGTTGTCACACTCTCGCATTCCTCACCTCCAATTAGCGGGAAGAGGGGCCTAAATATAGCGGCCCCGGCGCTCTTCCAATCAGGTCGGACTGCGTGGCGAGAAACTCGAGTGCAAAGCAGCTTGATTAGTCGAGAACAAGTGTACAGCCCAACCCAGTAAAGGTTAGGAAGTTACTTGGCCGAGATTGATTCCTTCCGGAGTTAACTGTGTCCATCAATCGATGGAGGGCTTTTGAGCTCTCTGCACAGCAAATCATTGACCTGATTATCAATTGTAGCATTGATTGAGCCTGAGTTTGAGGCCTGGCGGTGACAGCTGAATCACAAAGTCCCTGGCCAGAACCCCTAGGGCATCACCTGGGTCTCTATTATGACCAAAGCCATGCGTGAAACATCTCATACACAAGGTGAAACAAGGTCTGCTTGATTTAAGGCCATTGCACTGATGCCACAAGTATCCATGGTGATGGAAGTGTCCTTCCTAGCAACAATGCTCATCTGACCTTAAGGATGTCCAATGCTCACTCGAGCTTTGAACATCAGATGGCTTTGTCCCATCGATTCTGAAGCAAGAATGCATCAAGCCATTCATCTGAGTCTAAAATCACCTCAGTGAGAATGTTGCCATAGGCAACTTCATTCATCAGAGCTTACATCTGCCCCAAGTTCGATCGAAAAATGCATGTGAACACAGTTAAACAACTCTCTCCTTTTCTTACAAGCAAAGGAGAAGAAACAAGCAGATTCCCCTCTAATCATGGACCTTCCACTTGCACACCTGGGTTTTTTAAATAAGGGCTACGGAGACATGTCCCACGAGTTCCCTGGCTGCTCATCAGAGCTTTATTAGCGGCCCTGAAGGTGCGAACGTCCTTAGCCTTGACTCGCACCCAGAGAAAGACACTCAAGTGCACAAATTCAGGTTGCTCCTCACTGGAACTTTCATCACATATAAATCTGACTAAGAGTTTTATTTCTGCCAGTCTGCATTCAACCCAAGAAAAATCTGTTGCAATGCATCATTTTTCTATATGTAATAATACACTCTATACCACAGCACTGTTAAATTCTCAAATTGGTCAGAAGGTATTCATTAAAGTACTATAACTAGAGCTCTGACAGTAGTTCTGGCTGTAATTTAAATGATAGATTTTTAATCAATGTAACTAATGTTCTAATAAATTACACTATATGGCCAGAAGTTTGTGGACATCTGACCATCACACTTATATGTGGTTCTTCCCCAAACTGTTACCACAAAGTTGGAAGAACACGATTGTCTAGAATTGTCCACAGTGCTGTAGCATTACAATTTCCCTTCACTGGAACTAAGAGGCCCAAACCTGTTCCAGCATGACAATGCCCCTGTGCACAAAGCGAGCTCCATGAAGACATGGTGTGTGAAGGTTGGAGTGGAAGAACTCGAGTGTCCTGCACAGAGCCCTGACCTCAACCCCACTGAACACCTTTGGGATGAACTGGAACACCGACTGAACCCCAGACCTCCTCACCAACATCAGTGTCTGATCTCACTAATGCTCTTGTAGCTGAATGATCACAAATCCCCACAGCCACGCTCCAAAATCTAGTGGAAAGCTTCCCAGAAGAGTGGAGCTTATTATAACAGCAAGAGGGGAATAAATCTGGAATATGATCTTCAACAAGCACATATGGGTGTGATGGTCAAGCGTCCACAAACTTTTGGCCACATAGTGTCATTTCTGTAGTAACAGCAAACACATAATCACTCTATAACAGTCAGTAAGTTTTCCACCATGGGACAGCGTTCAGGATGGAGGATTTTGCAGCTTTCCTGTTTCTTGGGAACATGACAAATTGTGTTATTTTCTTGTTAATTTCAAGGGACAGAGGCTGGTGAGAGAATGACTGTATATAGTGGATATAAAGTTATCGATAACAGGAACTAACTTGTCTGGTGGATGCTCCACAACATTAAAGTAACTATAAATGGTTAAAAAACATGACATGCCATTCATTAATAAAATGCAGATTGGCAAATCATTGTGGTTTAAACCCCTTTGTTCAGAGGACAAAAATAGGGAATTTTCCTTTTTTTTTTTTTTTTTTTACTAATTCAACTTCAGTCTTACTGTCCCAAAATTTAAGCACGAAGCAACACGTCAGTTCAGTTATTGAATGTTCTCCAACAATAAGACAGACAAAGCTCAAATTTCATATGCAGATAGCTAACTTATTACTTTGAAAGACAACAACATGCAGATTTTGTTGATGTATTTGCTGTATATTTTCTTTATACAAAAGCTATTTTCACACAATAGTCAGACTGTACACGTCGAACAAACAGGCTACAAGGAATAAAATGTTTTGGGACGTGCTGTAATTGGAAATTAATCCACTTCAGGGTGGTAACAGAAACTACACACTGTATCACACCATCATGTTGTGGATTATTTTCTTATGACACCATGCATCATTGTGTTTCATTTCTTACAACATCTAATTCTACATCTCTTAACCCCAATTGAACATGTATGAGAATATAACAGACTACAATCCACAGATTAGCAGCTCAATGAAGAGACAGTGAAATGTTCGGCATTCATTAACAAATCTAACGGCGGTTTTCATTAACAAGAACGCCTGTATGAACTTCATTCACATTCTCCTCTTTTAGATAGAGTATAGATGGAGGTGTGTACACCCTTCATCAAGTGTTACTATATAATTTACTATAAACATACAGCACTCATTAATGACATGGAAGGGCCAGGGTTAGGGTTAGGGTTAGGGTTAGGGTTAGGGTTAGAGTCAGGGTCAGGATTAGGGTCAGGATTAGGGTTTGGCTATACGTCACTAGAAACAGTGAAAAATGCCAGTCTGCCAAGTGAGATACATCACAGTGTTATCAGTGCTGAATGTTTTTCTCAGTATCAAATCTGGTTAACTTTTTTTTCATTTACTGAACTTTCTAGAATTTAGAAAAACATGATGTTTAAGGAAAAGAGCAATCTTGTAGATAGTGTAAGGTAGACTAGCAATGGCATTCACCTCTGCATTCAATGACTCAGAGATCACTCCTCAAGTATGAGAGTGTGAGGCACAAGTAAATGTCTCGCCCTCGTCCTCCGTCCCTCACCTGGACGAGTGTGCCAGCACCACACAGCTCTGTCCTGCCATGGTGAGAGGACATCTGTTTGTCCTGCCAGACTTTAGGCTACCTGCCAATCAGTCAAAGGCAGCTATGGCAACCAGGCTGCAGCCCAGGCTATGCACACACACACACACACACACACACACACACACACACACACAGTTCCCAAAATAGATTCATGGCTAAACTTACGATGCCCTAATATTAATGACTCCATATGGGCCTTTCTTCAAATTTGCCTTCACCTAATAATTGTAATTACACAGAAAGTAGATTCCTGCATGAATGTTTATATGCTTATGCCATTTCTCCATATAATAAATTTTAATTACAAATCCATTTTTCCCCCTATAATGAAAGGGAGCATGGTTGATCTAACTCTCTTGTTGTTGGACTCAGTCAACCTGAAATATGCTCAGAAGGATGGAGAACAGCACCCATCGCAAGCTGCTGTCACCACATGGTCCACTTTCTCCCTCTTGTAAATGACAATCACACCTTTTTCATAAGCAGAGAGGCTCTGATTAATTCTATGCCAGTGAAGCAGCTAATTAATTATCATCAGGTAAAGCCTTCCTCTTTTCTTCCTGTCAAAAAAAAAAAAAAGGAAGAAAGAAAAAAAAGTCTGAATTTTTCGGTGGCCTTTTTGTAGTTCAAAAAACGAACGTAGTCCAGACAGCTGGGTTGGACAGTCGCCTGGATGTTTGGTTTTTACATTTTTCTGAAACATGGTGCATGTTGTAAATAATTGACTCGGACAGCAGATTCCAGTAAATGACTGATATGATAAGCCAGAAAATTTAAAATGCAAATAAGAGTTGGTTTAAAAAAAAAAACACACACACACTGATGCTTATGAGTGTCATACCACAGTGTTGATGAAATCTCCAATCTGATTGGTCAGAAGGTGTTGATTAATTTTCTATAACGGCAGTAGTGCCGGCTGAAACGCAAATCACATGCTGGTTCTAGTACGTTATCATTTCTACTGTAACAGCTAATGTAACATTTCTACTGTAAGACTAATATTAAATGGATTTTAAAATATCTTGTTATTTAATAAAAAGAAAAACATATAATCACTGATATTGTGAAGTTTTCTGTAAGGAGATGTTTATTTATCATGTAAGGAAGGAGTCTCCGGTGTCAGCGCTTTGTAACGGTAAGTAAGTTTTACGTCACAGGATAGAGGAGTTCGCACAAAGAAAGGAAAAAAGAGAAGCTGGTATCTGGTAAGGGAACAACTGTTTATAGTTGTAATATCGTAAGTGATAGCAGGAATTAACTTGTTTTGCAACATTTAATGTAAGTATAAATGGATAAAAAGTATGGTATGCTCATTAATAAATTAAAAATTACATTGTTGACAAACTACAATTTGGGGAAGTGCTGTTATAGAAAAATATCAGTGACTCTGCTTTGTGTTTCGACACATCACACCACCTCATCATTGATTATTTTCCTATAAAAGACACATCCCATCATGTTTTCTACCTTTCCATGGCCACTAACCATAGAAACTGAGCAACCGCATGCAGATGGTGTCAGAAATATAAGACTCTTATTGGTGAAGTGGATTCATTTTAGTTGGCAGCTTTTCTTAATGGCTGACATTGTAGTATTTTTAAACATATGATATGATGAAGACACAAGGACCAATGATCACACTGTAGACACAGTGGCCTTCAGTAAGACGAAACAGCACACCCACTTGTGATATTACAGGCCTCTTGATTTCCCACTGGACATGCCAGGACAGTTATAGTATCATAAAAATGCAGATTCTGACATTCTCTCTGTCTGCAGGATAGGAAGTGACTATAGAGAGGCTGCAGTCCTCCATCTCACAGCCTTGCTGTAATTAACACCATGGAGTGGAATTTATTATCTGTAACCAATAAAGGTACTAATTAGTTTGTATAGAAATAAGAAAAATTACTTGACTCATCTAGACCTATAACAAGTGCATGTAAAATTTTTAAGAATAAAGACATAATGCCTGATTTTATTTACAAGACTATTGATAAACAACACTGTGCCAATAATAAAAAAAAAAGTGACACATTTAAAACAGCTGGCTTCAAACATACCTCCTGTACAATTTTTTTGACTATTTTCAGCTGAAATTTTTCTGTGACATTCCTAATAAAGCTAGTTAACTAATGTTAACTAGATATTTGTCTAATGTTAGCTAAGATACATGAATAGATTTTATTCCACGTTAATGAACTCAAAACATTCTCCATTCACCTTCCACCTTTCATTCAAGGTGAAGTTGCATCTTCCCCGTCTACAACCGGTAAAAACCACCGAAAAAAACCTTTCAAACTTCAACTACCGGTTCCTTCTCTGTTCATGGAATGACGTCAAATCAACATGGCTGCTCACACTGTGAACAGTGTAAATTAACGCTCCTCTGCTTTTAAATGAGGTTATAACAGTACTGGCTTTAGATCAGTTAATATACATAAGTGGGACTTGGTTAAATCTATAACACTGACCATACTAATCACTGTTTTGAGAAGGTAATCACCAACATTAGAGTTAGCTAGTTTGCTTGTTGCTAAGCTAATCGCTATTGTCGACTAGCCTGTCGCAAAGCTAATCGCTACGTTCTGCTGTTGCTGCTGCTCTGCAATTTGAGTCCAAAATGCTGTATGAATGTTTGAAGTTCACTATAGTAGCCACTCAGGCCTGTATCTGTAAAAGTGCAGCTAAAATAGCTTTTTATGAGCTTTACGTGCTCTGACAGAGCAAGCAAAAGACATGTCGTAAGTCAGAGGTGGGAAATGACGTTATTACAACTTGCAAATTACTGCTTCCAGGGCACCATGCATGCAGCATGATGTTAGATGGGAGGAAGGGGGCGGGGCTTCTAGGGTGTCAGTCAATATCAGAGAGTTCAAAACACCTGCACAAATGTCAATCATTCCTGATTCATATGTTGGCTCATGTACCTTTTTTTTTATTCTGAAAAAACAAGACTGATCTTTTTTGTGTATTTTTGAGCGCTAACTCACAGCAGCGTACTCCTGAGCTCCTACGCAAAAGTGTGTAAAGGATGGCAGGTTTGCAACTGGGTGAACAAATTCTTTTCAAGGTTTATCCTAATTATTAAATGAAATATTACATAATTATACCCTTGTAAGCCTTTCCTGAAATGTTCACTTGTGCCATTAGCTTAAGTATTAGTTAACAGCATGAAACACAGTATTAAGTGACTAAGGAATTTTGATTGCATCTTCTCAAGGCTACTTTTTTGTTTTTTTACTTTACTCCAAAGCTTTGGAGAGTATTTATCTGGCTTTGGTCTCAAGTCACTCACTTTGTTTCCTCCTTCTCTGTGAAAAAGAAAGATCTCCACACCTCATAGCAAAGATCTCTTCACCTGCACAGTGGATGGATTCTTACTTCAGACCACTCAAACATGTTACAGTCAGAGCGGTGTTAATTCACCAATGCCACAATCCGACATCTGAAAAGATGCTCTGAACCTTAGCCTCGGCTAAATCAATCCACTATGCACCTAATGCGTGCTGGGAACAGGCTGGGTTGCTTTTTACCTCCTTCCCACTATAGCGCTTTCAATAACCGCACTGCAGCGCAACCATTTCATAACTCTGAGGAACGGAAGAAAAGCAAAAGGACGGAGAATGTGCATGAAAAGTCTAAGTTTTATTTGTTGCTTATGGTTTTTTTTTTCTTGGAAATGTTTCATATCTCAGCATCATCTCATAACATCATACTGCAAATCCAGTATGTCCACATGCTAACTAATCATTCTTGCTTTTGCAAAATGTCATAAAAGTTTCCGAACGAGTCCAAGAATGAAAAAAAGTAAGAAAGGTGATAAAAAAAAGCTTAGCTTTTCACAAACTAGTCTGGGTGACATGCCCAGAGTAGCAGAAAGGCACTACGAACTTGAAGTCTCTCACATGTTCCTTAACAACCTGGCAGCTGGAAGACATCTGATTGGAAACCCATATCGCTGTGGCGACATCACTGCGGTGTTATATTTTTAACCCGCAAAAAGACAACGGAGCAGGGGTTTGGTGTCAATCACAAAGTTTCACTTGGGGAGTGCTGATGAGGCCTCTGAGTTTTAGAGCCGTGACACATCAGCGCCTCATAGCAGAGTCAAAAGCAAAGTTTCCATCGGAGATTAACTCGCTAAACTTCCTAATGGTTTCCTACTTCCAAGCTTGCTCCAGGAGAAACAATCACACTGCTTCTTCTCGTCTGGAAATGCAGAAACATGTACGAACCACACAACATTAAGCAAAACATTTAAAAACACTAAAGAAAAAAAAGGGACCTCGTCGTTTTTTTCCTATTCCTTTTAAATCTCATGTTATCTCCTGGGAAGATAATGTTAAAACTGTTTTGTTCCTTAGCCACTAACACAGCCAGCTCCAGAATTAATGGCACCCTTCAAGTAAATGAAAACTAACATATTAAATGAATGCCCCATACAATTAGTGATTTAGCTGTATACACATGGGGCTTTGTAGGGATTTATTTTTACACTATTTTTTAAAAACATTGTTCTCTTAAGCAGTGTAAGTTTTTCCACAAAACATTTTAAAAAATGCTCCATATTCCAACAATTAACACTTGATAAAGAATACCTCTAGTACATTCAATTCATGGTGAAATTTGAACAGTTCTGGACTTTTTAAACATTTTTCAACTGTCACGGTGTTTAATGACATTTTTACTCACTTATGTGTTTTCATATCCATTACCTGGCTTGTGCAGCTTAATAATAACCTTTTGTTTTTCCCCATTGTGATGGATGACAAAAGGCCTTGTATTTGTACATTAAGCATCTTGTAAAAGACAACAATAACATTCGTGACAAGAATGAAGAATGCTGTTTTTTTTTTTTAAGTATGACAATTTGCTTGTATTTTAAATGTGTGCCAAATTAGGAAATGGGGCTTCTTCACATGGTGAAATTCTAAGAGTCTACCAACTTGATTTGGCAATTTTACTCCTCTCTTCCTTGCAAAAATGTTCCAGTATCAAATTGCAGAGAGATCTCCTATGCACAGCTCTCTTCAAGTCTTTCCACAGATTTTGGATTTAGATCTGGGCTCTGACTGGACCATTCTAAAAAGCTGATCTTCTTCTTCTGAAGCCGTTCCTTTGTTGACTTGGGTTTGTGCTTTGGGTCGTTGGTGCGCTGCAAAGTGAAATTTTTCTTCATCTTCAGCTGTCTAACAGATGCCTGCAGGGTTTGTGTCAAAATACATTGGTATTTGGAGATATCCATGATTTCCTCTATCTATCTTGACTAGAGCCCCAGTCCCAGGTGAAAAGAAGCAGCCCCATAACACGATGCTGCCACCACCGTGTTTCACTGTGGCTATGGTCTTCTATGGGTGAAAAGCTGTCTTGTTTTTGTTTCATACATACCGTATTTGGCACATGGTTTGGGGTGATTTAGTTGAGCCTGGATGATTTTTCTCATGAGAAAGGGCTTCTGTCTAGCCACCCTACCCCCTAGCCCAGTCATAAGAAGAATATGAGAGATGGTTGTCACATGCAGGGAGTGATCAATAATTGGCAGATACTCCTGCAGCTCCTTTAATGTTGCCGGAGGTCTCTCGGCAGCCTCCCTGATAACTTTTCATCTTGTTATTTTGCCTATTTTAGAGGGAAGTCTTGTTCTTAGTAATGTCACTGTGGTGCACCATATTCTCCACTTGTTGATGATGGCCTTCACAGTGTTCCATGGTATACCTATTGTTTTGGAAATTCGAAACTTTTTAACAATAAGATTTTGCACATGCTCTGTAAACTCAAAGCGGACAATGACTTCAGCAAGAAGATGCTGCAGAAAGAAAGAAAATCCTACAGAAACAGCTGCTCTTTATTTGGGGTTAATCAGAATCACCTCCTTGATGAAAGGTGAATGATAATTACTTTTGAACACGAGTTTGAACGTGATTGGTTCATTCTGAGCAAGTCACATGACCCATTATAAAAGGGTGTTCACATAACCAGTTTATTGAAAGTTTTTTGTTTTTCTTTTTTTTTTTCACTTGAATTTTGTTGGTTGCTATATCACATTAAAGGCGGAAAAAAATCTGAACGATTTATCTTGCTTTCATTTTTTTAGATCACAAAAAACAATTTTAACAATCCACTATATGGTATATTGGTTTTTTTTTTTTGCTCAATATTCTGGCGTTGAGTTTTGAAGAGCAGGAAAAAGGCCTTACAAGAGAATGTTCTGTTTCCGTGTTTGTGAAAAAAGGTCATGTGTAGATCCATGTTCCTCTGCTGAAAGGCTCATCATGAATATGCAACATAACATTTCTACTGATTGATAGTAGCTGGTTTAGCTCTGAACACTTCAAAAAATAAATAAATACATGTCCGACCTAGTGCTTGTCTTTATCTTTATGGCTTAGTCTTTATCACTGTTTGTTCAGTTACAAGGTGCAACAGCTTACAAGGATTTAATCTATGATCAGAGAGACTTACACGCAGCGGCACAGATGTAATTCTGCTTTGTACTCTTATATACATGGTCACGTTTCAGAAGGAAGAGCAAGTAGAGCTTTTTGTATTTCTTCAATGCTACGGGTTTAGTGATTTTAACGTTAATGCACTAAGAGAATATTTGAGACTGGGCTCATACACAAAGCTTAATAACTACTGTGTTAGTGTTAACTTAGCCTCAGAAATCTTTTTTTAGGAAATGAAAAGGAGAATTGTGTTTTATGCTCATTTTTGTAATATCCTCAGAGTGATCTACTGGGATTATCTGTCACATTTTCTGGCAATAAGAGTATGAAGGGCAACTGCATTAGTATGCAAATGTCACTGCTTGGATTGTCTATAAGCCAGGTCTATCCTGTTTGCAAATTACGAATTTTTGATATAATATTAAAAAATTTTTTTAACTTTAAAATTGAGGGATTTTTTGAACTTTTTTGCATCACCATGGAAATGAAAAGCACTCTTATGTGCATTGTTAACCTCAGAAATTTGGTTTAGGTGTATTTTCCATCCATTTGCATAATTGACAGTGGTTACATTCACCCTAGACACTACACCAAACCTGAACTCATATATCAGTGCAAAAATGGCCGTAAGTGAGAATTACCAATGGAAAATAGCATTCCTAATATAGAACTAGGATGAGGCATGTACTCTTTCTCTCCCTGACTTATTACTCATCGGCAGAAAAACTGGGTTATAGAAGACGTGCTATATGCTCAGACGTAAAGCCGAAAGTCACCTTGGATTAAGTGCTGCTGCCCTGAAGATGAAGAACACCACAGAGGAATTGTGCTCTTCAACACTATAAGGAAAATGAACACTGAAATGACGCCTGCATGTGGATGGGGGTGAGGGAGCCCCACTTCTGCATTTCCCCTTCGTACAATCTCATTATCAAATGAAGCCACACAAATATTCTGAAACTCGAATGCACGTGCGCGGATCTCATTCAAAGCAATCTGGCCGAGACCTCTACACACGTAATTCATTCCATCACTCATCAATATCATCCTCTCAGTACTATGATAACCTGTCATTATGCGGTGTGTGGGCTCAATAGTGCTCTTAAATTAGACCAGGCTGCTTCTCTAGCATGGGGGATGGGACACGGTCGATTTTGCTGCACTGCCATGTACGTATTTCTGACTACAAGGAGAGAAAAAGGTAAGAATATAATGTTTAAATCTGTCTAAAATGCATAAGCTATGCTCATGGTGTTCAAATGGTGTAGCTTTCTGGTGTAGGCAACTTCTTACAGCAGGATTTCTCTAGTAAGGTGGCCATTTTATATACTAATTTACTAAAAATGACATTTTCCTGAGATGATATTTAAAAAAAAAAAAATTCTTGAAATACTGTATGCATGTCCATTAAGGAGAAGGGGAAATAAACCCAAGCAATATTAATAATATTCAATGAAGAAGGTTGACATAATGTCTAAACATTCCAACAAATTAACATCCAACTCTTGAGACTGTTTTTAACGCACAGATATGATGAGAACCAATTGGTGGCTTCTCCAGTCCAATCCAATCCAATTTGTGGTTATATTTCCAACAGCTTCATAACAAGGCCTAAGCAGCTCCTATCATTTAATTGGTGTAATGATCTCGTATCCCAGTTTGCATTGCATTACACTCGACTACCTCATCCTCTCGTGATCAGCGTCAGGTTATCTGTTACTAAAAATGTTTTGACACGACCATGCTTTCAGCAATAACAAGCACACAAGTCCAGCAAAATGCCAGCTAATGTCAAGTGGCTAAATATCTATTACCTAACGTGCTATAGACAGAAGCTCATTTATTCCATAGCTGCAGGCCTACACATTATAGCCAATCCATTTTATTTATAGCAGATTATTTCTAGCCTGGCGAAATCAGTCTTCCACTGTTTCCGTCTAATGAATCATACTGTATGTAACCGAGCCAGGAGTCAAAATGTGATGAGTGGATACCTGAGTGTACTGCCTGAAGTCAGACATGTATAACATTCCACTACATGTGATTCCTCAGTATGATCCATGTGTCAAAAAAACCCATTTACATAGGCACTGTTAAATCTCGTGTGTGTTGAGGATCTCACTTTAAATCTTAGGTGTGAGCTATAAATCCTCAAATTGTAAGTTAAGCATCTTCTAATGTGCCTCCATTTTGTCTGTCTCAATTTGCTGCCCTGGTACAAAATATTTCTAGTTCATCATAGGGGAAAAGGAAAATTAAAAACATAAAACAAAAAAACTAGGACATGCAAAGTCGAACACGGAATTGTGGGCGGAACCCATTTTGTTAAAATGAGAAATTTGTAGCAATCACAATTTCATTTGAGTAAGATCCTTTCCACATCCTGTTCAGCGGCAACCTTAATTAGTTCATAACACATTAGACTCCTATTAGATGTTTATTTTAATCTTTGCCTTCTTCTCATTTGCATTCTATCATATTACTCTAAACAGTGTTTTTTTAAAATTGTCTCTATTATGTTACATAATATTGCAGTTTATAACAATGCAGGGAAAATCTACTTTATCAGTCCTTATTTTCTATCCTTTTTTTTTCAAGCTTAAAGGAAAGTGTTTGTTTTTTTAAACACGGTCGAAAAACTCCCGTTTTTCTTGAATTCTACACAAGAAAAATCTGTGGGTTATTTTAATAATCTGAATGGGCCGGCCCAGAAGTTTAAGTTCAGCTCCTTCATACTTTCCCAGCATAAATATTGGTGTAACTTTTGAACTTCAGGCACCAACTGTGTATACACACCACCATAAGATGTGTCTAAAAGCAAAGCAACCAACAATCAACAAAAAGCTTGTAATATTCAAATAATTTAGACAAAAAAAAAAAATATTGCTAAGGAACATGGATCAGTACACGTAGATGGATGAAGGAACATAAAGTAATTAAAGTACCAAAGAATATATGAACAATATATTAATATCAGCAACTTAAGAACAGATAAGTAAGGAATAAAACACAATGGGGTGTGCTGTTATGTGGCCCGACATGAAGCCGAGGTAGTTACCACCATGAGGTTGATTATTCTCCTATAAGAGCATGTCCTGATGTGTTTTATTCCTCTTGCACCACAGCAATTTGCCTCTGATTACAAACTGTATTAATAAAGTACAACACATCATATTTTTTATTCATTTCCAGTTACATTTGATGTTATGGAATGTCCATGAGATTCATGTAGATCATAACAGTTGTTCCCTCATCAGACTCTCTTTTTTCCTCTCTCTTGAAGTTAATAAAACAAACAAAAAAATGCAGTATGCCATGTTACCAAGAAATTGCAAAGCCCTCAAACCTGAAGACTTCCCGATGTCTGTAAATTTAAGGTTACAACATTATCTCTGACTGTTACAAAGAGCTGACACTGGAGACTCCTTCCAAAAATGCGAAATAATCATCGCCTTACAGAAAACTTCACCATAGCAACAATTACACATGAATCCAATTACAAGTCCCTGCCTAAGTCACTACTATAGAAACAAAAATGTATTAGAATGAGCGTTAACTTGCAGGCAGAACTATTGTCAGAGCTGTTGTTACAGAATATTCATCAACATCTTCTAACCAATCAGAATCGAGAATTTAATAGCCTGTAGTATAATGTGAATTAGGAGTAAATGGCACAAAGAGAGTTTTAATCTATCTAACTTGGCCTAATATTAGTGTTGGACTAAGTAAGACTTCTTGCAGGGTTATTGTTGATGTTGTCGTGTTTTCCACTTTACGAATCAGCATTTTTAAATATCAGCATTTAGCAAGCGAGGATGTGTTGTAAATACCGCCATTTAATGAGTGAGTAACATCCTGAAAACATTCCTCTGTTATACAGTATGTAATAAAATTAATAACAGCCTCATTGTTTAAGACGGTGGAGGAAATCTACTTCCCAGTTTGTTCTCCCCTAAAGGTTTGATGATGGAATGAATCTGACTTTCACTTGATGTGCAAAACTTTTGTTCAGCATGGGTAAAGATGTATTTCTAACTTGGAATGTTGGAACAGCAGGAGGAAAGCTTTCACTCCAAAGAGAGCCTGATCCTGTAAAATGGCCCCATCCTCTAATAATTGACCTTAACCCTTCAGACCAGTCCCTGGACCTGATGATTGCCACCATGTTTAACATTAGGCAACAGATCCTGGTGGGTTGAAGGTATCTTTTGGCTTTTGCCAAATATAAAAATGTCCAGAAGCAGGAGAAAGGGCTGATTTAAGCTTCCTGTCAGTGAGCACATTCTGGGCGCTGCAATACCTAGCGAGTCACTTACTCTGTCTCAAGCACGAAACAATACAAACTTTCTCAAACTTTATGCAGAAGTTCACTGTAGGGAAAAATAGGAAACTCTAGTGCAGCAACATTGTCAGCTGCTTAAACAAAAAAGTAAACAAGCTCGCAGGAGCAAACAAACTTATCTGCACCTGTTGAAGAGAAATCTTTCTAAGTTAGAAGACAATCAAGAGGATTGTCCTTAAATATGAAAGCAAAAAAATAAGTCACTATGCTGTGCCTGAGGTGTGTGGAATAACTACAAAATGATAGAAAATTTGTTTTTACCCAGGAATGAAATCACCTGGCAAAATATGAATGAAAAAAAAAATCACAACAGCGTCACCTGACGTATAATTGACAAAATTAAATGTGCCAAATAATTCAGATCATACTTTATGATGATCCAAGCACAACTAAGCATGACTACTTAAATAAGATAAACTGCTAACAGTGTGAAATATATTAATGTGGTTTGGAGCAAAAAGATGAACCTATCAAAGGTGTTAAATACATGGGTAGCATGAAGCTTCAAGATGTAGTGAAATCCAATAGATTTCTACAGGAACATAAAAGGATGAAAGAAAGTATAGCATGATTGGACAGATGAGTCTTATCAGCATTATGAGTTATGAATTCGCTCTATTCCTTGTTTTTCATTCCCTAAAGAGGGAATAAAAGAGGGCTACAGGTGTGAGATACAAACAAGTCACTTGTATTAGTATTCAGAACCTCCACAGCAATTCTGCTGGTTTTATCTTGACACATACCAAATTAGGAGCAGTTTGAAAAGCTGCCAATGAAGTGGAAAAAAAAGAAATGCTAATTATCTAATTGTGCAAAACACAAGCAGTGTAAGTGAGAACAGGATTAAGGTTTCTGGAACATTTGGACATGTAGGATGAGAACAAAATAAAAAATATGTGCGAATGAATAAACATAGATCCATTTTTATTTGACTTTGAACCTCTTGTTGTCTTAACTTTTCAGAGACGGTCTCCACGTCATCTGAACCCCAACACAAATTTCCAAGTCTAAGAATTTCTAAACCAGTTCATGAAACAAAAAACATAACTGAAAACATAGTCATCCCTTACTGTGTACAGAAAAAAAGAAATAATCATTTTAAACTTCAGGTGCCGGTTAATAATGTTATGTTTTTCATTCTGTGTAGCGCACTATGTCTTACCTCCAAACTCCAAAATGATATTATATCAACATCACATCTCATGTGAATTCATTCAGTGTATAGTTTTACTCACTCTGTGCAGTTATAGCCTTACATCCCTTCAGTTCACTGATGAAGAAAATGTTACATTATTCATTCACCATTCTTCCATCCTGGTCATGGCTGCAATGAATTCAGAGTCTATTCTAGGAACACTAGGTACAAGGTAGGAACCCTGGATAGGACACCAGTCCTTCATGCAAACACATTCACACACTCATTCACATCTTAGGGCAAGACTTAAGAAGAATTGGACATTAAGAAGAAACCAGAGAACTTGGAGGGAATCCATACAGACATGGCAAGAACAAGTGTCTGTCTCCATATAGACAGTAACCCGAGCTCAGGATCGAACCTGGGACCCTGCAGCTGTGAGGTGGGCCTAATAGCTTTCTAAACCTATCGTTTTATTATATTAGAGATAAAAATAGCCTATGTAACAGTACCGAATGTCACGGTTTTTCATTTTGTTGTAACTGGTTTATGCAAGAATAGAAACATTACAATATTGGTTTTGCTCAGAGCGAACCAATTTTTTATTCCGTTTCTGAGTCCTGTTCTCAAGTGTCACAGATGAGAAGTGTGATATCTAGTTCCCCCTTAATACCTTCTTGGTGGGAGGAAAGAGCATGAAATTGAAGCCGACGAGCTCCCTAGTTGCTTGCAAGAGAACTAGGTTGTCGTTCTAGTTCAGCAGCTTGAAGATTGCACTTCCTGACTCATTACCCCTCAATTCTGCAAACCTCTCTATTTTTCTGTACTTGTGTGGTCGAGCCACTTTGATAACTGTTCTTGCAGAACCTGTCACTAAGACCCATTAGGCACAATGACTGAGTCCCTCCATGTGGCTCTCTCACTCATACTCCTCTACCTCTGAAGCGTTACTGTGTACTGAATTCTCACAAGCTCCTCATATTGTATTTGGTCAGTCACTACGTCTGGCTCAAAGTAATTTCCCAGTGTTTGATCCTCCTTAACTTCAGCACCAATGAATGATGTGCCCATATTTTGACTGCTTTCAGGTGAATTGATATACTTCAGAAATCATCAGCAAAACCTAAATTCCCATCAAGGATACTTTAAAGGAGATATACTTTGTGTGCAGGCCCTCAAAATGGTACTCCTAGTGATTTTCCTTTCTTCTTGCCCTTTTCTCTTTTTTAAGCTAGAGAGTGGCAATTTATCATTGAGACACATGGTGATCTACTTGATGATCACCGATACATTGGTGTTTGTAAAAAATAATAATAATAATAGATTTTTAAAAATATAAATAAATGTAAAAAAAAAACATTTAAAAAAAAAATCAAACTTAAGGGTCTAGGTGAAGAAGCAATTGCTTCAGTCTGATATTTTGGTCCAGTGGTTTCTAAATTAATGTTAACAGTGAAGTAGCTTTTATATACATATACATACATACATATATATATATATATAAAATCATGACCAAGGTCATGTGATCAAAAATATATACAGATATATGATCAAATATATACAGAACCAAAAAACAAGCTGAAATTTAATTTTTGAAGCAGAATTTATTGCTGCTTTCAAAGTTCTTTGGAGGAACTTCAGCTTCTCTCAAGACAAGCGTAGATTTTTTATGCTATAAGGAAAGCCTTCTGAGATGCTATAAAGAAAGCCTTACTCCTCTGAAATCTGCACACAACGAATGGATTATCTGGTGGTAGGGAGACAGATAAATAGCTAATATTGGAAGGGCTGTCCATTCACCAGTGTCTGTAGATATGGTAAGAACATGAGATTTTCTCTAAGGGAGTGTGAGGCTCCAAAACTTTGGTGACATTTTAGAAAATCCATATACATTCTGGCCTTTTGAGAGCCAGACTCTTGGGGAGCTAAAGACAATTAGCAGCAAATCTGCAGTGCAGTGAAGGAAAAAAAGCCAGTGTGAGCCTTTTGTTCCTCCTCTACCTCCATGTGAAGCCTCGAGAGAAAAGCATTCACAGCTTGACAAGTTGATGCGCAAGCTTAACGTTGTCGGAAAACCCAGAGATGATTAAATGCAACCTTAATGAGACTACTAGTTACATGTATAACTGGTAGCTGTCCAGGGTTCATAGAACCTACCACCAAAGGATAAACACCTGGATAAACTATGCCAACAATGTCATAAGGAACATGACTCTTACAGTTAAAGACTACTTTGAAAGGTGCTCAAAGATGACTGCTGCACTTACACCACTGGGATCACTGACTTCCTCTTGTGGATATTGTCTAAATCATGCCCATAAGAAGAAGATGCTCCTTGTAGAGTGGCATGCCACAGGAGCTGCTGGGAATTCAGCTCGTCTACAGGGCATGATGATGAAGTCCACTATGCAGTGGGCCAGTCTCTGTTTAGACAAAGGAGCCCCTGTGTCTTTCCTGTGACAGATGAGCAGCTCATCTGAAGATGGGATAGACACTATCCAGTCTAAATAATGCCATATGGTGTGCACCAGGCACAGCAAGGAACAAGCTCTGCAGTTTCACCATCACTGAATGCTGCAAAGCCAATCGACCCATTCACAAAGTCTTGTGAATAGGACGATGAGCAGCAATCCTGGATTCAAACAATGTATGCAAAGTAAGCTTTTTGCTATAGCAAGACAGACTTTTTATGAGAGCAACCTTTAGCTTTTAGCTGAAGTGATCGATGGCAAAAAAGCATTTTTTCCAAAGACACATATCACTTCGGCATTTTGCATAAGCCCAGAAGTGGGATCCTTAAGGGACCCCAGCACAAAGGCAAGGTCCCACACTGGGATCCTAGAGGACTGTGGCAGATCTGGGCCAAGGAGCCAGACCCACAGACAGTGATGAGTGAGCTGAGAGTGCCAAATCTCACCATCCATTAAGGACAGCAAATCTGCTTGAAAGGAAGCCACCAGGGGGTTCTCACAACTAGCAAGAGCAGTAGTGAATACCAAGGTCTTGCCAGCCATCTCAGGGACACAAGCAGGACTCTATGGCGTAGTTGCTGAATTCCATACAGTGAAGGAAGAATCAGAAGTACCAGTCCTGGGGTTGCACGGCTTGAGGATCTTTAGGAACCAATTCATTTGTTCATTCATTCATCCATCTATCTTTAGTAACAGCACAATCCTGGTCAGGGTTGTGATGGATCCAGAGCCAAACCCAGGAACATTGGGTGCGAGGCAGGAATATGCCCTAGATAGGACCCTGATTCAACCGTCTCAAATCTAGAATTGGATGAAAATTGTCTTCCTTGTTTTCGACAAGGAAGTACATTGAATAGAAGTCCTTGTTTTGAGCTGTGGGGAAGAAGAACAATCCATCACTACTCTTGACAGAGCAACAACTTTGTTGGGGTCTGATATCAATAAGGCCTTGAAACTGAAAAGGCTGAGCGCCGACAGGGAAACTGCAGTTTGTATCCCTGTGACAATCTCATAAGGATCAAAGTCATTGCCAACCTAGAAGCAATGTTTTCAGCTGTTAAGCATCCCACCACCAGCTCTTACCCTTCAGTGGTATGTGCTGCAATTGACTTTAGTCATAAGGGTGCTGTCTTGAGCCCACAGGGTGGACAAAGAGCAATCAGATGCCTACCCGAGCTCTGATGGTTTGACTCACCTTGCCTAAAGGTTTGTACAAAGCAGGTGGGTCTCTTGTGCCTTGTGGGTGCTTATGTTCAGCCCCATATCCTGGCCTAGATGCTTCAATGCTAGAAGTGAGGTATCAAATCAGCTTCCTCTTAGAGGGTTCAACTTCTGTAGATTGGAGAGATTGGTAATTGTAAGACAGCTAATGAATCGCTAGAGCATGCCACACACAATGCAATAACTCATCAGTGCATCTGCATTCAGTGCTTAGGCAGCGCACATCTGGATACTTCATCTGGTAAGGCCACCCGCAAATGTGACACAGGAATCAACAGAAAGCATGTGGCCCAGGCTGGCCTGGTTTTGATTCATCCTATTAGCTAGAACATGCATCACAAAGTTCAGGCACGCATGAGCTGTTTGTCCAAACTCAAATTTATAACTCTCAACAAAATCCCTGCATTGTGGCATAATGAATTCTTCTATGAGAAGCTTTGTGCAATTGAGACCCGTGGTCTAATTCTGGCAGTAGGTGCACTGTGTTAGCATCATCATTTTCACACAGTAACTGTAGGGGATTAACTGTAATGGCCGTAACTGTAAAGGATGCTATGGAGTTGCTAAGTGAATAGCTCCATATCATGTGCATTTAGTCCGAGGCGCATGCACGGTGAGAAGAAGAAGTGGAAAAGATGGCTGTATGACGATGATATTTAATGCAAATACATGTCAATATGTGGCTTTAGGAAAATTCTCAGCATGCGTGTACACGCATGTGTAGGTGTTTCTCATTGCCCCTGGCAGTTAGCAGGGGTGAAATAGAACCATCATTAATCTCTCCAGGAACATGGTTTCAATTTGTTTCATTAATAACAAAAAGGAACTCCTAAAGTGCGTCTCATTGATTGATCTAGTTATTTACATATTACCATTACATTTGTTGGAAAAGGAAGAGTTTGTAATAATCCCCAATGTGAAAGCTAACACAAGCCTGTCACATCATATTGTGCTTCACAGGCTGTCAGATAGAAACACCTGTTCTGTTTGTGGGAGACACTTTTCCAGTGGTGTGTCAAATGAGACGTTCTGTTGCCTAGCACACACCGCTCTCTCAAAACACTTTTTTTTATTTAAAGGAAATCTATATATAAATTGCCTGTTTGCTCACATGATGCAGAAAATGGTTCTTTGGATAGTTAAGGATTTTATTTTGCAACAGGGGTTCTACCTAGAACACTTTTTATTCTTATCCATTTATTTATTAATGGTTCTCATTCATTTATTTATATCAACTTATATCAAAACACTCATTTGTATGGTTCTTTCATGTGTTTCTATACATATAAAACCTTTATGGGTTTCCCAAATAGGCAAACCAAAGAACACATTAGGGTTACACATTTAACCTCCTTTCCTAATAGTGCATTTATTAACAGGTACAAATGTTCCTGGTGGATAGGAGAAAATGTATCACGGATTTCCACACAGCCTGTAATTTTTTTTTTTTTTGTTTCAACATGCTCTATAACCTTGTGTGTTGGGTTAAACACAATGACTCGAGTTTGAAAACTGCCCCAGTCCTAGACCGTAGGTGTTAAAATTTTACCTGTCATGTAGTACTAAATTTCAAAGCCAGATGGAGCCACGTTACATGTGTGTTACTCTTCTTTTTCAGCATAGCACACCTGTATAAATGCGGGTCCTTTTGTTACCTTGACCCCGAATGAGACTGTTTAGCAGGAAAGTAAGTGTCTCATTCTGCTTGGATCTCAACTTCACATTATGTTGCCTACCGTGAAGTTTTTGAAAACTGCACATTAATAAAGATACTTTCAACTAGCTGTGAATCATGCCTGCAGTCATCTAAAGCTAATTATTGTGTGAGAGCTTACAAAGAATAGTCATAATGCTGTGATGAATAAACTGGTAGCATATGTGAAGTAGGGGACAGAATAAACTGGCTTATAAAGTATTTCTGCAAACACAGAATAATTGATGCAAAAAAAAAAAAGCAATCATTAATTTCATGCGTTATTTGAAATTTAAAATGCTTGTTTTTCTGCACAAGCTCGTGATAACGGACTGTCCGTAATTAAGTCCGAATTAGTAGATGGCATCATGAAGGGCTATTGGCTATTTCATATTGGTCACGATGCTCATAATCCTTGATGGATTATGTATTCGAAATCAGTTTTACTGCAATGACTTGTGTTTATAGATGCAGACTGTTTTTAACATTTTGTGGTCACACTGTCTCATTTCGTTGCTTCCAAATGAGAAAAGCACTGACATTTCACTCAAAAGAATCAATACGTGGAGGAGAGTGGCTCACCAGGACAGCAGATTTCTTCCATCTATCCAGACAGATTTCTACCAATCCTTAGTTTATTCTTTATTATACTGCCAGGGTTGTGGCACGGAACAACATTTTAAAGAGGTCCACATTACCGAACTGTGACCCTTTCATATTTAATATACCACAATCTAATCTCTATTATGTTGTACTTCCATAATCAGTTATCTCTCTCTTTCTCTTTCTTTTTGCATGTACTCATATTGCTTTTCTCTCTTGCTTCTCTGCACTGATTATTGAAAATGCATGCATTCAAAAAAAACACCTACGTTTCTCATAAAAAGTCAAACATTTATATCATAATTATGTCTACTAAGTTAAATTGAAAAGTTACAGCAAAGCATCCTGTGAGCTAAAAAACATTAAAGGTGCATTAGGTAAGATTAGTTTTTTTTCCCCAAGATTAGGTCTCTAACAGTTAGGTGAGTTCGACATTCAGATGATTCCCACCCATATTCACAAAGCTCCACCCTCAGGATCTGTGGTGGCCTGAGGAGTAAAGTGTCTATAAAATGACTGACAGGAGACGCTTCCAGACAGAAACAAGCATTATGGACTGGAAGTCAGTTTTTCAAAAGGGATTTCTCAGCAACTTCATACACTTTTAAATCCACAGCTTAATGCATTTTTTTTTATCATGTTCTACATATCTTCCTGGTTATTTTATAAGGAAGGAAGAAACAAAATTAATGATTGCACCTTTAAGTTTATGTCTAAGGGTTAAGCCTAAACCTAGACTTGAGCTATTCTGAGGTCAGTGGATTACTAAACAAAATTGGGTACTGAAATGCAGGTTTTCTACATAGAAGACTACCTTTTTCCTCTACATTATCAGGAGGTCATTGTTGTCCTTATTGAATTTGACAACTGCAGATGTTGCATGGGAGGTTTTAAAAAAAAACAAAAAAAAAACAAAAACAGGTCCTCGTAGCTAATTATAGCCATATAGACTACTCCTAATGAACTTCATTTGGGATGTGAGCCAAATAAACTTCATAAATACGTTACTACAGAAAGGAAATTTGATGATCCGCAAACCTGTGGATTAGCCTACACTTTATTTTTGGCAACTGGATAAAACATCTGCACTTTTCTACCTTTCACCCATTCCTATTTTAGCACGCGATGTTAAACGCAGCAAGAAAGATTTGCTGTTGCTGACCTGATCTGATGTGCAGTGTAGGATTTCTGCATTCATCCTGATAATATTCCACAAAATGCAAAACAGGTTTTTTTTTTTTTTCTTCAATGTAATGCATTATCCATAATGTAGACCCTGGTGTTTGACCCAAGCTCAGAAATTATGTTCACTGAAAAAAAATGTTCACTGAAAATTTCGCTCTGTGCTACGGAGAGTTCGATTAGTCCAAACTCGTGCTGAATGATTTTGGTGGTATAAATGTTTTAACAATATTTCTGAACCAGGCCTATTATTTCCAAAACATGATCTATGAGAGTGAAAGAATGCATTTAGATTTTCTTTCTCAATTGATCAGAATTCATATGGATTTATTTAGTTAAACAAGTGTTCACCATTACCATAATTGTACACAAGCTGAAGATGTCTTATTATATTCATGTTTGATTGATTTCCCCTCTAACTATATTTGCCATCATCAGCAGCATATCCAATATCGCCATCAATGTTACAGCCAGCTCTGTACCCTAGTGGGTGGCTGTGAGAGATGTTGTGATGAATTATTACAATGTTTAGGCAAAACAACTCTCTGGGGTTCATTTAGCTGCACATTTCATGTTGCGAGTCTGATTGGAGAAAACAAACTGATCTTCTTCTGATCATTCTGAAAAGATAAGGAGTATACACTCGCCAAAGCATGGTAGCTCTAGGTCACACAAGGTTGAGCTCTAACAAGCTGGCACTGACCCACAGAGTCCGTCTCATCCTCGCACTGAAGCCAGCAAAGGTCTGGTGTCAGTTCACACCCTGCAGGTACACACACTGGGGGGTGAGAGTGAGAGAATGACCACGGCAGACCGACATCCAACACTCTGAATGGAAGGGGAAATAGAAAAAGAAGCAAGGTTCAGAAATAGATTTGGGAGAACAAGCTACGAGAGGGCAGTAAAGTGGATAAACAGCAATAGACGGAGCGGGTAAATAGCAATGTCCAGCAGGATGCTGAAAGAACGAGACGCCGTGTGTGGGAGGACGCGGCAGGTCACATCGAATGAATGAGAGTGTCCTTTACAGCATGTAAAGCACTAGCCGCATAGCTATCAACACTCCAATTAACACCTCCAACTCCCTGCAGATGTCCTCCAACATGTCGAGGTTCACTCCTCTTTCTAAAAGAAGCCAAGGCATGCAGCAAATGGGGGTGGGTTGGGGGGAGGAAAAAATGGAACGATCTTTGACATAGCTTCTATTTTCCCCAGCCCTGCCCGTCACTCGCCTCCGCACTCACCGAGGAAGCCGACGAGCATTCAGCAGACTGGTCTTAATGGCCACTAATGGCCTGACTGCTGAGCCTAGACTCTCTTAAATTACCATGCCTATTTCCTGCTTGGTTTTATAAAGAATCCAAAGGATCTTTTCTACACAAAATACAGGGTTAATCTGCAGGCTACTTTAGTAAGTGCAAGGGTCAGAGTCAGAGAGACAGAGAGAGAGAGAGAGAGAGAGAGAGAGAGAGAGAGCGCTTAGGAGCAGACTGGAAAAACCAACAAAAAGGACAACTTGACTGGCTGAGGTATTCTGAGCTTAAGATTTCCTGTCTAACAAACAATCATGGTGAACACACTGTCATATACTATGTCCACTTTATTAGGAAAACATGTACATTCATGCAGTTATCTAATCAGCCAATCATCTGGCAGCAGCACAACGCATAAAGTCATGCAGATACAGGTCAGGCGTTTCAGTTAATGTTCACATCAAACATCAGAATGAAGAAACAGTGTGATCTCTGTGACTTTAACCATGGCAAGGTTGTTGGTGCCAGATGGGGTGGTTTGAGTTTTTCAGAAACTGTTGATCTCCTGGGAATTTCACACACAACAGTCTCTAGAGTTTACACAGAATGGTGCAAAAAAACAAAAAACATTAAGTGAGCGACATTTCTGTAGGTGAAAATGCCTTGTTGATAACAGAGGTCAGAGGAAAATGGCCAGACTGGTTTGAGCTGCCAGGAGCCTAATCCACCTCAAGGTTTGATGCGTTGTGTGTTCTGAGATGCTTTTCTGCTCACCACGGTTGTAAAGAGTGCTTATCTGAGTTTCTATATCCTTGCTGGCAGCTCAAACCAATCTGGTCATTCTCCTCTGATCTCTCTCATCAACAAAGTGTTTCAGCCTGCAGATCCTCTGCACACAGGATGTTTTTTTTGTTTTTCGCACCATTCTCTAGACATTCTCTTGGCCAACTCTATACTGCTATACCCAGGAGATTTCAGATCTCAGCAGTTTCTGAAATATTCAATCCAGCCCATCTGGCACCAACACCCATGCCATGGTTAAAGTCACAGACATCACACTTTTCCCCCATTCTGATGTTTGATGTGAACATTAACTGAAGCCCTTGACCTGTATCTGCATGATTTTATGCATTGTACCGCTGCTACGTGATTGGCTGATTAGGTAACTGGTGTACAGGTGTTCCTAATAAAGTGGACAGTGAGTGTATATAGAATAGTACACTATATACAGCACAATATTCCCTTCAAATGATAAGAATCACATTCAAATTTCAATTACACAAACATGCTTTTGAAGTCTCGATTCTGATTAATCAGAAGGTGTTGATTATATGACTGTTGAGAGCTGCTCTAAGGCAAGTGCTAACAGGAAATAACTTATTTCATGGACGTGCCACAACATTAAACTCAGGGATGCATGAATACCGATATGGGTATCTGTCAGCTACTGTGCTCACTTACTCATAGTCACAAAAAAATGCTCCCATAACAGCATCTGATACCGTGTGATACTATTTGACATAATGTACAGTGTTGTACTAACAAACAGATGACAGGAAATGAAGCAATCTGCAGATTTCAATCTGCAGACTGCAAACTGTTCACTGTGAAAATAACAAGGGGAGAAAACTATAGCATCTTCCTATAATACAATTAACCTCATAAAACCCCTTAAACATAAAACTCAGCATAAAGAGTTCATTGCTTTGCAGCAAACACTGGCTAAGTGAGGGGGGAAAAAAAGGCCAAAGACAGCGCTAGGTGAGTGAAAATAACAGCTTTACCTCAGTATGTTGTTCTTGATGATCAGCCACTATCAGTTATTGACAAGGGATTCTGACAAGATGAACTCCATCGAAGCTAACTAATGTAGCTAGCTAAAGCACTTTACAATTTAATATCAAATAGCTACTGTTATAAACAGTCTAGTCTAGGAGTGGTATGTGTATGGATATTCATGTGTCTGCTTTTTATGCCCATTATTTAAACTGGAGAAACATAAACAGCACTAAATAAAATTTTGGTATCATTATCAGTATTGATAAAAACTAAAAAATAAAAAAATCAGTTTGAAAAAGTGGTATTGATGCATTGATGCTGTAAATGGATAAAAAGTACACTGTGTTGCTCTGTAACAAATAAGCAATACATATAACACCATGCACAAAGGGGGAAAAAAGAACATTCATAGAAAATAATCAATTTCATCACCACCCTGTTGTTGATTATTTTCCTGTAACAGCACACCCTGTCATGTTTTATTCCTTACTTATACTTTTCACTACTAAAAACACCAAATATCAGTAGTAGAGCTATACTGTATAATTCATTCAGACTGAGCAAACCGTGAAAGGTGAAAATCAGGTCTTATTTAAGCATCTCAAGGCATTTCATCATTTTAGAATGAGCTGTAATGTTTCAAATGTCTGCTTATTTACCTGCAGTAATGTTTTATGGTGCTGTGTAACTTGCGTAAATTTCTACTCACATGTAGGATATTTTACAGTTTTGCACATACAGTATGTTGTGCATAATTTTTTATAGATTTAATTGCAAAGTTGACACAATGAAAACAAGCAAAAACAGACATCACAAATGACATGAATATATTTAGACAGGTTATAGGTTAGGTAGCTCGAAGTTGAACGCGAGATCCACAATTAATGGATAATAATTGTGAAATATGGACATTAGGAACGTTAGAAAAACACGAATAATGTGAAATTCACCCAATCTCACCACAATATATTAATTTCCTAAGCAATCCGTAATATACTTACAGCAGAGTGTGTCTGATAGTCTTCCCAGACAGTAAGAAAAACACATAGTACATAAAGCAGCAAATAAATGATGAGACCTGGAAGAATGTATAGTCCAAGTGTGAAGATATATTAATACGACAAAGGATGCATAGAAATAGTGAACAATAGGGGTGTAATGATACGGCATATAATATCACATCATCCGATATAAGGCTCTTGATTCAATACATTTGCGTATCGTACAATACATTTAACACTAATAAAGTAAGCTATTCATTGTTAAATACTGCTAATATTATGTGAGGTCACTTACTCCATCTTCAGGGCTACAGGGTTGAAACAATAGTGGCTTCTCCTAAGCACGCTGTTTAATTAGCCGTTATTCATTTGGTTACGTTCAAACGCACAGCTTTCATTTCGTTACATGCTGCTAAGAGTCTGAACGGATCACGTAAACATTGTCATCATTAAGCTTTATAATGTTGAATGTTATAATCAATTGAAAATGGAAATCTAAGATGCATACTCGAGCAATGCTTATTTTTGCTGTGTTGAAAATGTATCGCATCGAGACACCACCGTATCGCATCGTATCATATCAAATTTCAATTGTGTATCGTTACGTCCTTAGTGAAGAAACATGCTTTCGTAGGAAAGCGAGATATTCCCCAAGACAAATTTCTGCAACTTAGAATCAATACGATATATATCTGATCAATAGATGTACATACAGTCCTAGAATCAGTATATCCGACATTTCCTGACCTAGATGTAATCCCGCCACTTCAAGTCGTGATGGTACCCAGAGGTACACGTGAACACTCCGCATATGTCTATTAACCGCTGATTCACCTCCTGGGAAGCCTGAGGAAGTGCAAGCACCTTTTTTCTTGATTTCAGTGTTTCACCAGCAATATAAAGCCGCTAATACTTTGTTGACCCACGTGTGACTCCTTCTGAGGCTCAGAAAGTCAACGGCAAGCTCTTTCGCCTCATTGATATTCAGGACGGGGTGTGGTTACAGCTCCATTTAGTACGTACTCAACTGGAGCAGAGGTGAACATGCATTGCACAGGAAGAATGTTCAATCATCTCTGTGATCGACGATAAAAAAAAGTAATATTTCCCACTGTGCTTCTGGAAAAAAAAAACACTAAATCCTGGTTTGAGTTCACAGCTGAGGCAGAATGCCAGATACCTGACCTGAATGTCAGAGTGCCTCAGATGTTCCACATGCACAAACTGCCTGCTAATGAGCTCGTGCTTTTTAATAACTCAGCTTTATTCTTTCCTTGCATCAATATCATGCTTTTTTAACAAACAAAACATTTGTCACAATAAAGTAATGCAAGACTAAACCAAGAAAAGCACCTGCTGTGTCGGTATTTAATTAGACAAGAACATCTTAACGAGAATCTCGTTAGTTTACCTCAAGAACACTCGAGATGTACAATTGAGTTGTAATGTCATGGTGGGGAAAATAAGTTGCTTTTAAAGTATGGTAAAAGGAAAAACACAGCAGGAAACTGACACGCTTCTATACAGTATGAATATATGTCACCAGGCATGTACAGTGGTTTCATAAATGATGTACTACTGCGAAGGGAAAAAAAGACACAGCAGGTATATAGCACACCAGTACCCTGGTCTCTTAGAAAAATCATTAGGAGGCGAGAGTGATTTAGTTGGATTTCTGAGAAATTTCTAAGAAAAGCTATGAACATGAAATACACCTCCTGCTTAATTCTTATTCTTTGTGCTCATAAGATCATGTAGCTGCAGCACCTTGAGCACAACCTAATTCTGAACGCATCTCAAACGGCACACTAATGCGCGTCTGCGTCTCAGATCGAACGCTTGCATTAAAGTGACAAATTACCGCACAGTATCTCGAAGGGAACAATCCAAAATATCCGGTATCAACGTTTTTGTATTCATTTGGTGCTTGGCCGTTCATAAAACTTTCAGAAAAGTGAACTAGTACTACATAGTGGCTCCATTCCTTTCCACTACATACTTCAGACAGCGACTGTTTAATGCAAAAAGTGCAAAAAACACAACATTTGTCAACTGTTTTAGACATCTGGGTTATAGTGATGCACATTATCTTACTAAATTTCCCACTGAACGCATGCAAACTGCGTCATTTGAGAAGCAGCTAAAGAGAAAACGTGTCGATTCGTATCACAGAAAAACACGACTTAAGACAACTTAATGCTCAGACTATTTAAATTGCTCTAATAGATCTGTGTGGATTAAAAGACCACATGTTTATTTAAACTACGATACATGTGAGTCACAGAAAACAATAGTGAATGCAAGTAATGAAGAAATCTATCTATCTATGTGACTTAAAAAAAAAAAAAAAGAGTAGGAAATAATTTTTAATGTCTTCTACTCAGCAAGGCAAAGAATCTCCAACACTAAGCTGAACAACGACACGTTAATAGTCAGTATAGACATACTAATCTGCAATGCTGTGGAATAGAAACTCAGAGGCACTACCCTTATGTGACCCAAGTCTTCGTTTTTTTTTTCCCTCCCCTTGAGAAATTTCATTATATTCCCACTGTGTCAGACGTGTCCTCATGTTTCACAGCAGGTACGCAGCAGAGCAAAGTCACTGCTGCCTATGGACATTCCTGACACAGAGGTTAGACTTAATGACCAGAAGAGACGGACATATGGGGAGACATGAAGGCGTGATCTGCCATGGCTCAGAGCTTCTGAACAGCGCGTTAATGAACAGCAGTGCCTTCGTTTGGCACAGCTCAGCTCATGTCTGCCGTGACAGCCAGCGCGCTTCGTTCTGCTGATGCCATGCATCTCCCACGCCCAAAAGTTTCTATAGCAGCTGAGACACTGACAATATCTGTCTCCAAAATAAAAAAAAAAATGTGCCAGAAAAAGCTAGGCGTCACAGCACATTCTTGTCCTTTCTCCTTCCTGTTTTTGTCTATTTTCACCTTCTTTCTCTCTCATAGGGAACGGGCAAGATTTCAGGTTCTTGAGTGGGCTTCAACTTTCTCCTGAACTTCTTGGTAGAGAATGGAAAAATACAAGGTTTAAACATATTAGATGCACAAGAATGGAAAAATTATTGCATGTTATAGCACATGTTGGGCTAATTTACCACCAAGATGTATGCACTTTGATTTATTTCAGGAGGTGTCTCCAAGATCCGTTAATAGTTTATTGTCAAAATCTGCACACTGTACTATGAAAATTGTTTAATCTGCCTTTGGGCAGAACTGATTCAAATGAGGTTGGCCTGCTTGTGAGATGCCTAAAATTTTAAGAGAAACAGCACTGATGGCACTGAATAAAGACAAATCACCCAATCCGAAATAGTGCCCTTATCAGCTACACCACAAGAGATGGAGCGTTGCCCTCCGACGTAGCACCCACCAAAAGAGGAGCACAAGATACGCCGTCGGATTATGCTAATCCAATAGGCATTCGACATGTTCCCCTTGCTCTCTTCTGGCGACAGATCTTTTCAAAGGAGAGCCATTCACATTCTTAATGGGATTACGAGAGAGCAATGGAATCAAGCATTACCAGGGCTCTTTTTTTGGTTTAAAAAAAAAAAAAAACGAGGAGGTATCAGTATGTGGCTTACTCGTTCATTTCACCAGTTGTCATTTCCATCGATCTGGTGGGCCTGACAGTATTCAAAAAGGCTCACTTAATCTCCTTCAAATGACTTCAGCTGTAGGGAGAAGAGCAGAGGGGGGAAAAAAAGAAATCGAAGCACGAGGGTCAGCGAGGTAGTGGACAGTATCGACCAGCAATTTATATGCAATGGAACGTAGAACGGCTGTTATTTTTGTCAGAGTAAAATTGGGTTTGCTCATGTGTGGGTGTTAGTGTGTCATTAAGGGGCTTGCTGTTGCTCTCAGCTGCCTACTCACTATGATATAGTCCTCTGAAGAATGGCGTAATCCTCCTGGGCTAAGCAGAAAAAGGACGGAATGGTGGGAGGATGGATTGAGGAAACAGTGGATGGGATTCAAGAGCAGAGAGAGCAGGATGGTTTCACCATGCTTTCTGTGGGAGAAGGTTGCTTGCATACTTGTAGGTGGAGGATGCAACTTCGCAAACAAGGTTCTTTACACGAGTGAGTATTCCACTAGGTACACTATTTTACTCCAACAGTGACAACACTTCAGAACGTGGCTTACCAACCACGTAAATAGCATTCACTATTAAATAATAGGAATTAAATAATGAATTAAACAATGACTAAATAATGCTTAGATTTCAGCACTTTTGAATTCTTTCATCTGATTGGTCAGAAGAAGATTAAGACTAAGATTAATTTTCAATAACTCTGACAGCAGTTGTAGCTGTAATTCAAATAATATAAACCTATCAATGTGAAGTTTCTACTGTTGTTATTGTTTCTATAGTAACAGCTCAAAAAGTCTAGTAATGCATAAAAATGCATAATAAACAAACACGTTATTTAACAAGGAAAAATACATAATTGTTAAAGCTTTCTGTAAGGAGATGTTTAACATTAATGAAGGAGTCTCCAGTGTCAGTGCTTTGTAACGGTCAGTTTTCTGCCATGGGAGAATCTTTAGGACAGAAGACTTTCCAGTTTCTTGGTAACATCACAAGTTATGGGTGTATTTTGGTCTTAGATTCATTTTTGACACAAATTTAGAGGAAAAAAAGAGAGAGGCTGGTGAAAGAATGACTGTTTATAGCTGTAATAATCAAGTGAAACCAGGAACTAAATTAAACATAAAGCAAATTAATAAAATAAAAATTGTAATCATCTGCAAACTGTTGTGGTATAAAGAGGAATAAAACACTTCAGGACACGCTTCATTTTAGGCCATATCACACTATCCTGATGTAGATTATTTTCCTATAACAGCATGGCTCTTGTGCGTTATTCCCTACTTAATGATGATGTAATATTGAATAAATAATAAACTCACAATATGGCAAAGACCACAACGGTATTATGGCTGATTGGACATTTTCACAATATGTTAAACTAATCAAAATATATCAGGGTTTTACAGCATTAAGAAATGCACAAGCACGTTGTGGAATTAAATGGTTCCTTAATTAAATATAACTGATGGGGGGAAAAGGATCATCATCAGTGCGAGCTTTTATATTACGTCCTCAATATTAACATATTGTTAAATGCTTCTGCTGTAGGCAGAAACATATTTCAATTGGTATTTTAAAAAAAGTCTGTTTTGACTAACCACTAAACCATTACACCATCGCAAGTAATTGCTTTATCCAGGTCTGGGTAGTACTGAATCCGGAGCCTATCCCAGGCATGAAGTGGAAATGTCTGCAACAGAATCACATGAACAAGCAAAAAGATAGCCAGTACTTCAATAATTTCACTCCTCTTCTGTTAATTGTTGGCATGTGACAACAACGTCCAATCAGAGCAGTGTAACGGCATCACTATCTGTACACTCTACACTCTCCTACACTCTCCATTCCTAACATAACAATGTTTCAATGGTTGACGTTTGTCAGGTAGCTAGCTTGTTTTGCCGAGTGGCATTAAAAAATTAGCAAATGTCGAAAGAGCTACAAAAATGGCCTGTTTCAAATGGTCAGATCTGAAGAAAAGTTAGGCTAACAGTGAAAACTGTGTGTTTAAAGATGACTAGACAGACAATTATGCATTTATTATATCAGAAGCACCAAACCTATGTGCTTAATTTGCAACAAGACATTGTTAAGAGTGGTAATGTTAAGACCTATTATAAAACAAAGTATATTGAGCAACATTACCCACAGAACACGGAAGTGAGAACCAAAAAAATTAACCAGAAGAGAGAATCGACATGCACTTGCTCAGTCATCCTACTGTGTGGACCATCAGCCCAGTGGAAAATTGCTAAGTGGACCACAAAGATTTAGAATTGAGTAGCCATATCTTAAATCTTTTCTGTCCTTCTGTCTTCAGCAAATATCTACTAGTGATTGGTGATAGATAAAGATGAACATTAGCAGGGAATT
This sequence comes from Pangasianodon hypophthalmus, assembly GCF_027358585.1. Taxonomy (NCBI): domain Eukaryota; kingdom Metazoa; phylum Chordata; class Actinopteri; order Siluriformes; family Pangasiidae; genus Pangasianodon; species Pangasianodon hypophthalmus. The sequence continues at coordinate 5,468,778 of NC_069714.1, read as the reverse complement.
GAAAGCATGCCTTATTGCATTTACAGTTCCTTTTTTTCTACAGTGGAATTGGGGAATACAAATTCTCAACCAAAATCTCAAAATATGTTATGATGGTTAGACTGTCAGAGGGATGTCAAGTGATTTTATAAAGGTATTAAACCAGTAAATCAAGAATGATTTTAATGTTATCAGCCTAATCAAAAATGATTAAAAGATGAAAACCCACAAGGAGACACCTAACACAATACTCAATGATGTCAAACAACCAAACAGGGAAAAAAAAAATTGTGGAAAGTTTTTGCACTTTTCGACCGTTGACTTGAGGTTTTTATTTATTTATTTATTTTTTTTTTTTGTGGCTCTGACAAAATACCCAGTGAATGACGGTAGTCCTATTGTTCATGATAGGCCCACTATATGAATCTCCATTTTTAAATATAGTGAATATTAACAATAAGAGACCAACGTCTTGGATTTCTGCTTTTCTTTAATTTGTCCACCAATCAGGTGAGCATACAGGGACAACTTGAAGAAGACATTTAAGCAGTGAAATGTCAGCCTGTGAATAGGGCGAGCAGGTTAATTACATTCTTTGACTGTGAAGAAGAAGCCTTGTGATAGGTAGCTAAGTAAAAGGATTTTAATTCAGTGCAATCATGAGCTTTGCACCTGGAAGTTTTAGCTTGAAGGTGCGCAGAAACACACATTTTGGCTAAATTTGTATCATTATAATTTACATGCATGCGTATACACTCAACAGCCACTTTATTAGGAACTTTTACACCTGCTCATTCATGTAATTATCCAATCAGCCAATCATGTGGCAGCAGCACAATGCACAATGCCTTTTTCACAATCTTTATCCTTCCAGTTTGGGTGAGTCTGTACCAGAGTAGCCTCAGATTCCTGATCTTGGCTGGCGGAAGTGGAACCTGACGTGGTCTTCTGCTGTTGTAGCCCATCTGCCTCAGGATTTGATGTGCTGTGTGTTCTGAGATGCTTTTCTGCTCACCACGGCTGTAAAGAGTGTTTTTTTTTTGTGTGTGGTACTGTTGCCTTCCTGTCAGCTCAAACCTGGAAATGATCTTCTGACCTCTCTCATCAACAAGGCGTTTCCACCCAAAGAACTGCCGCTCAGTGAAAAAATTAGTTTTAATACCAACACAACAGGGAGTTCAAATGCAGCCATTGAAACATTTATAAATTTGCCTTTGTTTTAATTTGCACATTAGATTTACATTTACATGATATACTGCATATACTTGTATTATTATTTTAATGTTATATAGCACTGCTTCTGGAAACCTACAATGAACACCTACAAAAATACAGTAAGGTTACTCTGACTTAAAGGAGAGCTAACAGGATAATTAATAAGTGAGATTCCCATCGAAGAACCAACCCCTAGAGCAAAGCCTGAGAAAGACCGTGACTCGGGCCATCTTTTGGATGAAAATCGTCCCAATTCAATTTGCACATTACCCATGTCATACCCACTCCATCCCCCAATCCCAGCAAAGTGAACCCTGTGCCAAAGTAAAGGCAATTCTGGCCTTTCATGTATTTCTCTTCATCCTGACAGCACTCAAAAGCTCCACGCTCTCCCTTTCATGAGGTTGCTCTGGAAAAACGATGCAAGCAGTCACACGGTCATCTGCTTTGATGCACTTCTTTTTTTTTTTCAGCTGCTTTTCCTCCTCCTAACCAAACACTTCCCCCTGTAATGTTTCTCTCCCTCACACAAACAACATAGTACTGTATCAGTAATAGGGCCTTTTGCACCGCGGGAACCTTTTCATAGTACCTGAACTAATTGTGGAACTACCCACTTTTTGGCGTTTTCGGACCTCCGGAACTGGGTGTGATTTTAGTACCGACTGCCTTTTTCGAGAACCAAATTAGCTCCTACTCCAGAGCAGGGTCTAACCAGCACAACTGGTACTATCCGTGACGTAAGTAGACGTTGATTGGCCAAACGCGTACGAAAACGCCCTCACCCGCCATGATTTAAAACGCCGTGTAAACATACCGTTCTTTCAATCGCTTTACGTATACGTTGACATTCCATGTCCATTATTGTGAAACCCGCGAGACACAACAAAAACACAGCTCCGATCACAGCGTCCTCCATCCTCCGGTTGTTTACGTTGTTCTTCTTCGTTTCCGTTGTTGAACACCGCGCACAAATGACGTCGCTGTGGACTGGCTTACGTCACTTCCTAGTGCCCACTGTCGGTGCGAATGCAACCTACTGGGAAATAGGTCGCGCAAAATCGCCCAGTACTTTAGTACTGTAAATTTAGTTCTGGAACTAAAGCGGTGCAAAAGGCCCTAATGTCATTGGGAAGCTTTAAAAAGGTGCAAGTCTCTGCAATAGCTATGAAGATGTTTTGACGGCTCTCACAGAACATACTGAAGCCAAGGTCTATGAAATGCCAACAAACTGATCCAGTCCTTTTATCTGCTGAAGTAACACTTCATCAAACTGATAGGATATAGTTTCAAGATAGACAGAAAGAAGGAACAGAAATGGGAAATGTCTTAAAGACAAGCGTTAAACAATCTATGTAAGCGCGAAGATGTCACGTTAGCCACAAATAGTCACCTTCAAGACAGTTTGTTGCAGTACAAGTTAATGTCTTAGAAGCACTATGAGAGAAAAAACAGAACAATCACCATCTCACAGTGCATCATCATATGAAGAACTGACAGACAAGTGCCAAAGGATTTAACAGAACAACAAAGCAAGACCAACACTCTTTCCTGCCCTGTCATTCTAAAGAGAGTAGAGCACAATCAGGAGATCATGGAGGTTACTGTGAAATGAACTTTATCTCGACAGACACTGGCTCTGAATAATAACATACATAATGCCTCTCTCAATATGCTCTTCCCACATATAAGAGTAGCTACACTGCAATAACCAGTCGGAAATGATCTTCAATATAGAGGTATTTGACGAACAATTCTCTTCTCTCGACGGACGGTTCAATATTGAACTATAATATACTATAGGGGATGGGAGGGACTAACATCAACCATATTCTGTTTGCTCTTCCAAGCCTTTGCTGTCACAAAAGATCACATCAGGGTCTGATTAAATTTGAAATAAAACACAACAGGGTTGTTACAGGAAAATAATCCCATTAATACTATTGTCGAATTTGCTACAGATTACAATTTTATTATTAAATAAAGAATGAGATTTTTTTTATCAGTTTATAGCTACAATTAAGATATGTTATGGAAGGTCCATGAAACAAGTTATTTTATTACATATGTTATAATAGTCATTTCTTCACCAGTCTTTCTCTATGTTTCTCGCTTTTGAAGACAAAAACCAAGATGTCCTCCATCCTGAGGATGTTGGAAAACTTTAGCACTGACAAATCATTTTCCACTGGAAAACAACTGGAACTTATACTGCAAAATTGGTTTGGTTCCAGCACCAAATTGATGCAGGTCTAGAACCAAGAACTGTTTGGAGGATTTGCATCTGCATCATTATGTTGCCAAAACAAAATTTAAAAAAATGCCACTGAAGTTGTCTTCATGACTACCCTTAAAATGAGCTGTCAGATTTGTGGGGTTTTTATGAAAATTATTATACAAAAGTGTTCATCCAGAGAAAATGAGTTCGAGTCCCGATGATGCCACAGCCATCCATGACCATCCATGACCATCCATGACCATCCATGACCATCCATGACCGGGAGCCATGGGAGCAAAATTGGCCATGCTCTCTCTCCCCTGTCAATCACAGCAACTAGCCAATCGTGAACGTCTGTGAGCTCATATATGCGGAGGAGGGCAGGTAGCACCTTGGCCTCAGCGTGTTACGCTGTCCTGTGATGTAGCATGAGCAACAGTTCGAAAAGATGAGGTTAGCTGGCTTCACGTGTCTCAGAGGAAGCACATGTTTGCCTTCACTCTCCCTGGACGGTAGCTGTCGTATGATAGGGGAGACCTGACTGGTGGGTGAGAAGTCCGGCCAAGACCAAATTATGGAGAAAATGGAAGAGAGTAAAATTAGCAAAATAAACTGTGAAGCTGAGAAACAAGCAGCTATTTTACTGCCAACTGCATTTAAATTAATAGTATAGAAACCTCATTAATAATGGTAACAATAAGGTTAACGTTTTGTTTCCTTCAAGAAGCAAACACACTCAAATGGCTAAGAGGAATAAAAAATGACCAGTTGTCTTGTGTGCAAGTCTAAAACCGGTGGAAATGCAGTTCTTAAATGCTTCAGACAGTGTTTAAGTGGTAAAGAGGTAAATGGCAGGTGGACATTCTCCTGGGGAATGGTGGTCTAAGTGAAACAATGCCAAGAGCCAGCAGGGGCTTCAGAGAAAGCTGGAACTCTCAGCAGCAATGCAGGTCAGGTCAATAGGCTCTCATCAGCGTACTCTGGAAAATGGGTCTACCCTAAGCAAAAGCTGAGTGCAGCTGCTGGAACAAAAGGTGCTTTGCAAACAATTCAATACTAACTTTTATGCATTGTTTAAACTTTAAAAAACAAACAAAAAAAACAACCTAAGTTTGGGAGCGATGTAGAGCTGGGTTGCAGCTTTGGTGCTGCAGGGGGTAGAAGAAAAATGAAAAATGGAAGCTATAAGCATATTTACCTTTTTCCTCTGGAGCTTAATTTTTTTCATATGCATGTGTGGGGGGAAAAATACATCCCAAAATACCATTTAGCAATTTTGCCAAATAAAGCCATGTTGATGTTAAAAGGTGAGTGAAAATGTAAGAACAGTCATATTTTGTGTTGTGTACTTTAGTTTCTAGTTCTCTCATCATTACAAAACACACTCCAAAGAATTTCAATAAAGCCAACAATATATGAGCAGGAACAGTAGAATCAGTGTTGCACAAATAGACATTTAACATCCAAAAAACCTCTGATAATGGTTGGTTGTAATGTCCATATATTAATTAAATAAACCCTGAACCCTTTGCTTATGCTTCATGGAACCTACTCTGAGAATCACTGCTCTAGTACCGCAAGAAAGACCAACACTTCCTGACCATGAAGCAGGATGGACTGAGACACTGGAGCTCCAAGGTTATGATTACAAATGTCACACATCCTACTAGTAACAGTGTTTTAGAAGTGCTGCTAGATGGTGTCTTTAAATACATATGCTGCTTCCAAATCATCATGGTGAGTTAAATTTTGATCACCAAAGCAGAGATCTAAAAGGTGCTCGAAGAACCAGACATGCAGGCAGGGATAAAATCCTCAATCAGGACATCAATTTGAAATATGAAACATACCCAGGAAACAAGTAAAGACGCTGTTATGAAGAAAAATAAAGCAGTATTCCAACTGAAATACATCTGCGGTCCAGGGTATTAGATTGCTGCCGACACGTTAGAGAGAAGCAGCACATGAATCAAAGAGCTGATATATCTGACATTTCATGGAAGGTACAAAATGCTTTACTGCTGAAACATTTACAATACCCAACAAGAACAAGGGTAGGAAAAAGAGCACAGAGCCGGAAAGCTGGCAAACAGAAACAGACAGATGGGGCAAAGAAACATCACCACAGCCTCTCTCTTCTCCCATGATCTGCCGCTTTGTGTTGGGAAAAGATAAACGATTTGGAACAGCGTGGAACATATTCCCTCAAGAAAACTGGCGACAATACCAAGACAACCAATGAAGAGTGTTGAAGCATAGTATTCAGTGTGTGACAGCAAGGCAAATTTGTAAGATACTTAAAGGAACACAAAGAGTTTAAGAGAGAGAGAGAGAGAGAGAGAGAGAGAGACACACAGATACAGAGAGAGAGAGAGAGAGAGAGAGAGAGAGAGAGAGAGAGATTTCATGGGATAAGCCAATGGCAGGAGCTCTTTGGAAAGAAATAGGATCCTAGGGTCCAGTATAACCCGGATTGATTTTTCCCCTCCTTCTCCCCTTGCAGTGATTATGACTCCTTCTGTGCTACTGTTTGCCATTTTGCTGCAGCGCCTGCAGGAGAAACACTCCCAAAAATCAATGGCTAAGAGGTCCTGATATCTTTAGGGGAAACAGCTACATAATAAATACTATTTGTACAGATCATGACTAAGACCCGCGCAGTGAAGGTTCCTGGGAGTCCAACCTGCCGACTTTGAAAGTTTTAGGTCCGCGTTCAGGAAGGTAAGGCTGGAAGCGTGCGTTATTGTGTACTTGGGTGATTGTCACTCCCACTCACAGCCACTTTATGGTCTGCGGTGTCCCTCAACCCTTCTCCGGCAGATTGCCAACCAATTACCAGTGCTGCGCTCTGGAATGAGGATCGATTTCACCCGGCTCAGGGGCGTCTGTGTCTAAAGAGGTGAATTGTCCCACTGGGTTGGACACGCGCTTCGAAATGTCAACGTTTACGCCCGCATGATCCACTCTGGGATTTCCAAGCACTCACCCTGTGGCTGTCTGTATTCTACAGACAAGGTAGCACTTTCGCTTCACTTGTAATGATGTGAATGGCGGTCATAAATAAATCTGTGCACAATACATTTCTTTAATATTGTCCCATGAGCCGTCAGCTAGGCCTTTTTCTAAACCAGAAGATCCTGCGTCTATACTGAAATCAACAATCTCTGGACAGGAAGTTTAGCTCTTAATCTTCAGTAATTTTTGAATGATTCCTGAAGTTGATTTACTGCAATATCAGTGAAATAAATACAGGGGTAGAGGCTCATTAAAAAAACGTGTGTATTGCCCAAAAATAGCCTCAGAATCTTGGATTTTGGACCTTAAGGTCCGACATCAGTCATGTGTTCTGAGATGCATTTCTGTTCACTATGGATGTAAAGAGAGATTATCTGAGTTAGCGCAGCTCGAACCAGCCTGGCCATTCACCTCTGACTGCTCTCATCAACAAGGCTTTTCTGCCCATAGCACCACCGCTTATAGGACGTTTTATTATTATTTTTTTTTTGCACCATTCTGTCTAAACTCTAGAGACTCATGTGTATGAACATCCCAGGAGATCAGCAGTTTATGAAATATTCAAACTCAAACTATTCTAGCACCAACAACCATGCCACAGTTAAAGTCACAAAGATCACACTTTCCCCCATTCTGATGTTTGACGTGAGCATTAACTGAAGCTCTTAACCTGTATCTGCATGATTTTATTTATTGCACTACAGCTACATGATTGGCAAGAAGTAGTACAGGTGTTCCTATTAAAGTGGCATGTGATTGTGTCTAAAATTAAAAAAAAAAAAAAAAAAAAAAAAAAAAGCTGCTGATGCCCTTTCGTGTAAGCCGTTGTCTACTTATTCCGAAAGACAAGCAAGAGCCCATTAGCTCTCAACCATCAATTAATCAAAACTTCAGTACTTTGAATTCAGCTCTAACTGTTCCCAGAAGCTGAGGAGAATCAATTTTCAACATCTTAGAAGATCAGTGAAGAAATATCGGTTAACTTGGAATGGAAATCACACGGAGCGTTGCATTTAGTGAGCACAGCCCTTTTGTCCACCTTTCCTGGATGAGATTGGTTGTGTAATCGCTCCCCCACACCATGCATCGCTTATGTAATGGTGAAAGTTTGCTTCGCACAATGCCCCTGAGGTGTAGTGCTGCAAAATCCATAGCGTCACTAACCAGAGGGAGCATGCGCCACCCACGCAGTCCTATCTGGCTCCATTCAGGAATCATTTAATCCTGACACTAATCTGTGCGTCTGCCTTTCACACAGAGCATTAGGCAGAAGCCAAGGCATTTAAGAGTCAAAACCACCAGCATGGGCCTTGTGTAGATTCGCCATCACCAAATTAGGTCTAAAATTATGCAATTTGTTGCTGTGCAGAAAGCATCCCATGCACAAAACCGCAACTTTGCCTGATGTTTTCTTCCCCCCACACACAGGTCATAAGCTCTGCTGCCTAAAGAAGAGGCATTCTTCCAAGTTAGGAACGTCCACAACTTTGCTTAAAATGGAGTACTTTCTGAAAGCTTGGCAGTTTCAGGACCTTCTGCAATCTTGTTTCATGTGGGAGTCATGCTTTTCAAGCACTCAAGTACATTTAGCTCGAAAGAACTTTACTGAAAGTTAGTCCTGTATTAGCGGAGGTCAAGGCTGACCCAATACTTGCCTCATTTAGGCTGCTCAGGTGAAAATCCAGGCTGGTTTTATGATCATAATGAGCCAATATGTCACTTTGCAATGGGGGTGGATCTATACGCCTACACTGTCAGGAAAATGTCCGAAAGGGCTGTACAGAGTGTGATCAATGTTTAAAAATGGACGTCTATTCATGGAAGTTACATTAGTGTGAATATTTGTACAGCCTGTCTGACAAATCAAGATGGGGAGAAAAGCAGGGCTTACTCTAATGCTAAAAACTCCTAACATAAATCTTTTAATAAATGTTAATAATGTGTGGGGTTTTTTTAAGCACTACAGTCATGGTCATAAGTTTACATACGCCTTGCACAATCTTCAAAATGTTAATAATTAAAAAAAATAATCATAAAATCATCATAGGGATCATAAAAATTGCATTTTGTTTTTTATTTCGTTCTGCCCTGAATAAGCTATTTCACATAGCAGATGTTTACATATAGTCCACAAGACACAATCCTAACTGTATTTACACAAATCAACCAGTTCAAAAGTTTACATACGCTTGATTCTTAATACTGTGTGTGTTACCTGGATGATTACGACTGTTTTTATGTTTTGTGATAGTTGTTCATGATCCCCTTGTTTGTCCTGAGCAGTTAAACTGCCCACTGTTTTTCAGAAAAATCCTCCAGGTCCTGCACATTCTTTACTTTTCCAGCACCTTCTGCATATTTGACCCCTTTCCAACACGGCTATATGATGTTGAGATTCATCTTTTCACACTGAGGACAACTTAGGGACTCGTACACAACTAATACAAAAGGTGCAAACAATCACTGATGCTCATGAAAGCAACACGATACATTAAGAGCCAGGGGGTATAAACTTTTGAACAGAATGATTGGTGTAAATTATTATTTTGCTCGTACTGTCCTTTGCTAGTACTGTCCTTCAGAAGCTACGTACGATATTTAAATGTTTCCCAGAAGACAAAATGATTACAATTTACACCGATCATCCTGTTCAAAAGTTTACACCCCCCCGGCTTTTAATGTAGTGTGTTGCCTTCTTGAGCATCAGTGAATGTTTGCAATCAAGCGTATGTAAATTTTTGAACTGGTTCATTTGTGTAAATTCAGTTATTATTGTGTCTTGTGGACTATATTTAAACATCTGTTATGTGAAATAGCTTATTCCGGGCAGTAAATAAAAAACAAAGTGCAATTTTTATGATCCCTCATTTTTTTTTTTTTTTAAATTATTAACATTTTGCAGATTCCGCAAGGTGTATATAAACTTATGACCTCAACTGTACATACTCTAGCAAAATTGTATCATCAGACAGCAGGCTTGGCTTTTTCCACTCCGCTTAGTTATTGGCATCATTATTTTTTTCACCCACTCTGACCTAAAGCCCAATGTAAGGAAGAAGTCGTAGCCTGTGTCAATTGAATGTGCCATCTCCTAATATCCACACGGCCTAATATCCACCTGTAACTCTGACCACAGAGTGATGAGTTGGAAAGATTTGTCCGAGTTAAAGCCGCAAGGCTGACAGTTACCGCAGTGCTCAATCACTACGGAGCGACAAGCGCTAGCAAGCATGTAATCTGCCGTTATCCGGCCCGCATCTGTCTTCCTCCCTGAACTTATTTCAGCAGAACTGAGTCAGATTTGATTTATGACAAGCCTATCTGGCTTTTGGGGGGGCAGGGTGTGTGTGTGTGTGCGTGTGTGTGTGTGTGCGTGTGTGTGTGCGCGCATGTGTGCGTGTGCGTGTTGGGGGAGAAGATGAGGGAAAAAGCAGAGCAGTCTGAAGATCCGTCCCTTTCGAAAGTGGAGCAAAACTTTGGCACTTATTTGCAAACCCATATATTTCACAAAGTTATTGTAGTAACTTGTTTGGCTTGGAAGCAGCACTAAAGAGGGGAAGAAGGCTTTCAAACTAGAACAAAGTAAAAAGAAAAAAAGTTCTGAACCTTTTCTTGTTATTTTATATTGCTGCATTCTTGATTCCTCAATATTGCGCTCCACATTGCTTGCGTGTTTGATTTTGGACAGCAGTCGGCACACAAAAAGGGAATTGAAAATAACAAGGCCTCTTGTGAAAAATCTGTCCATCGTCTCAGAGCCACCGGTGGGCGTGTGTATGCAACGCCACCCACACCGTTCCGTTCTCTGTTAGCAACTTCTCGCGAGTGCGTGTGCCAGTATAAAATCGGAAGGAGACAAAAAAAAAAAAAAGTCAAAAGGTTGGAAACCGAGGAGGGGTGGAGAGAGAAGTGCTGAGCGCTGCCATGGCAACAGGAGCGGGTGAGTGATAAGCGGCGCTCGGAGTGTTAAAGCGTTTCGCAGCCATATCTCTGTTTAGGGAAACGCTACGGGACCAGCCAGCAGCCACCGATTCAAGCTGTGAACCGCTCTCCCACGGCACTGATCTCATTGTGCCAAGCCAATGATATCTCAAGCTGTCTCGCATTCACAATTGTAGCAGAAGAAAATGAGGAGGCAGGAAAAAGAGAGAGAGAGAGAGAGAGAGAGAGAGAGAGAGAAAGAGCCAGAGAGGAGTAATCTCTCAAAGAAGTGCTGAAAAAGAAAGTTTCAGGGGTGTCCGATTCAGGTGCTGAGTGTCTTTTTGTCATAATGCATGAGCTGAATAGTGTGTCGAAAGGAGTCATTATTCTTGACATTTGGAGAATTATTTATTATTTTATAACAGCTTTGGGAGCAAAAAGCAGTCAAACCCTCCAACTATTCAATGATGTGCCATTTCCCAAGTCTATATGACAAGTCCGACAAGTCTTAAGTAATGTTCCGTACATTAAAGGTCTTAATGTGCATCTACATGCATGAATATATATATATATATATATATATATATATATATATATATATTTTTTTTTTACACACACACAAAAAAAGAAGACGACAAATTCATAATGCACAAAAACTGTGAATTTGATCATGATGGCAGACAGCTTTCAGAATATATTGATAATATCCACACGATACAGTGATTATTTTTAAATTAGTTGAGGCCATGCACAAGCTGATTTGGGACATTAAAAGATTTTATTTCATTAAGGAGAACAGTGTTAAACTAAGGATGTCTTACATTTAAGACTGACATGTAGACTTGACATTTACACGCTTTGGCCAATTTCACTTATATTCATAAAACAGGCTTAATATATGATCTGTGAACTATGGTGAATATATGATATCTGAACTGTGGTGTTGTGCGATTTGACAATTAATAGCAATTACAACTACGCAACCTTCTGAAATGTGTAAGGCTACTATATGTAATCTATAATTGCACTTTAAACCTGTTCTTTTTATGTTTATTTTTACTAATAGGTAACTGATACTTTGACTTTACTGTGTCATAACACACAAACTGCAGCATTTTATTGGTCCAATAAAATACAGAGAGATGAACACCTAGAATTGTGAAAAACAGTGATTCATCTGGTACATATAGTAGTTAGCTATCTGCTGAGGTGTCTAATCATTTTACAAGAAATCATTAGTTATTCTTCTGGTTACTCCATAACATCCAGGATATTTCTGTGAACACTGATATACATAAATGTACAAGTAAATTTTTTTTGTATTAATATCCACAAACCCGGTCTCCTCTTTGGCTTTTCTGTATAATGCCTTACTTTTCTTACTTCAGTTTGCACATGACATGTAGAAGGTATTTTTTTTAACAGAAAGAAATATTTTCCCTACATCACTGCCTAGAAATCTCTTCCTTAAGCATAATTTAAGAAAGTGAATGTGGGGGAAACTGACAGGCTGATATTACTGAGGTGTATGTCAACCCAACTGAACAGATTTTTAACATTTTTCAGAGGTGCTAATGGCATTCACGGGTGAAGTTACCCAAAGGAACTGGTCTAGAAACAAGCCGCCCCACCAATAAAGATCCTAATTGGTTTTAACTCCATGGCAACCTTGCTTCTTCATTAGTTCTTCAAGGCAACTTTGTCCAAGAACGCAGAGTTGTAGGCTACGCCAGCAACACCGACACCGGCACCCCCCTCCCCTCGCCCACCCCAAACACAAAAACGTATGCGTTAAAAATATCCACTGCGTCCTTATCTTTCACCTCGGTTCCTCGAGCGGTTCTCCTCAGAAGAACGAGGTGTCAGATGAGAACGCTCCAGCTAGCCGGAAGTCTTCCCTCATGAGGACGCAGAAGAGGCGTTGGGGCAGGGCTTTGGAATATGGCGCCGGCCGCGGCACGCACGTACGCAGCAGGATCTCCCGTCCAGCCGGGGGCGGGAAATCTGGAACTCCGCCTCCTGCTGGCTTGCGATCGTCGGACCCACCCACTCGGCCTGCTTCTTCCTCCAACGGCGCCAACAGGGCAGCCTGCGTGAATCGAGAGACATTATTCTAGTTACGCAACAGCACTGCCGAGCTCGAGTCTTTCCACAGGTTTTGAATTGTTGTGATTGATTTGAAATGAAAGAAGACTTCAACCTGACATCATGTTTCCAGAATAAACTTTAATTAGTTGAACACGGTTGAAGACTAACATGAGTGTCAAAGTGATATCATTTGCAAAAAATCCATCTCACATGCCCTGAGAGTTTTTAGAACTGGAGAAACTAGCAAATTCACATAGTTTATTTATTTATTTATTATTTTTTTTCAGTGGAGGAACAAATCTCACTAATTAGCAGGCTGATTGCAAATTAGCAAGTGTCTTATCACAGCCACGAGATGTCACAAGATAATGAAGGAGGGGGAGCTGGTAAGGAAACACTGAAACGACAGCGTCTAAAGGCTGCTGAGAGAAAGGTGGCCATCTACTTCTTGTGAAAAGGCCAAGCGTGCAGAACTGCGACAGAAAAACCAGGAGTCAAACGACAAACAGCACTTTTGTCCTAATGGCCCAGGACTAAAGGAGAGGGGTGAAAAGCAAATGAGCCCTTTGACGACACTGACCTCCACGTCCAAGAGAAAACCCTTGTTATTAGATAGCACCGGTGAGGAGATGAATAGACAAGTGGCAAAGAAATAGCTGATTAGTGCGAGACAGAGCTTATAAAAGGTTGAGAAATGAAAGGAAACAGTTCAAAAGCCAACTGCGAACACGCAGCACTTTGCTCTGACTCACTGAGCAACGATTACTGACATCCTACACCTCTGCAGCTTGTTCATTAGAAGACTGATAACTAATTATCTGGATAACTTCAATAAATCAGTGTTACTCTTTTTTTTTTTTTTTTTTTTTTTTTTTCTTTTCTCAATTGGCAAGGAGAGAGAAAGTTGGTGGGCCAAAACAGACAACCGAAAAGCAACCAGGAAGAAAGAGGAAGAGGCAGATGAGAGAGGATATTGCTTGTGGTTACCTCATCACTGGAATCAGCCAGCTTGGCAAGGGTGAGAGGCAAGCCGTGTTAGGAGAGAAAAATAAATAAAGAAACAAACAAATAAGCAAATAAAATCATATGCACAAAAAAAATAAAATAAATAAATAAATAGAATAAGGTCTCAACTTTTCACTTTCTCAATTACACAATAGTCTAAATATTGTATAGTACTATATATATATATATATATATATATATATATATATATATATATATATATATATATATATAGAGAGAGAGAGAGAGAGAGAGAGAGGGAGAGAGAGTGTTAATTAAATCGGTGTGTTAATTAAAATAAATGAAAATACCTGAAACAGTGTGTAGCTATATTTCAGAAATTTTCCACACATGCCATGCTCTCTATAGCAGCAGCTAAAGCAAGCACGGTATCCAACTTCTGCATACACGTAAGACGCAGATGCATGCATGCGCACACACACACGCACTCACACACACGCACGCACACACACACACACACACACACACACACACACACACACACCGATGGCATGCAGCTCTGTGTCAGTCTGTCGGCTCGTCCCTGCGGCGCAGTGGTCAAATTTTAATGCCAGCGTTTTTAGGCGTCCGACATTTCTCCACCTCTTCCCTTTTGTTCCTCTCTTCCCCTCTTTCTCGCACACTCCTCCCTTCCCCCCCCCTCCCCCCTCTGTTTATCTCGCTTTCTTTTCCAAGAAAGCTCACCTCATTTGAATCCCCTGATTTCACATGATTTACATGAGGATGCTTGGGATAATTATTGCCTTTCTATTTCCAGCTTGGCAACACACAGGGTATAATTTAACACTCACACATACATCTTCCAGACGGGGAGAAAAAAAAGAAAGAAAGAAAGAGAGAGTGAGAGAGGGAGTGAGAAAGAGAGAGAGAAAAAAGACTGATTGAGAGAGAGAGTTTGAGCAAACAAACTCGATTTCAGAGAGTTCTTACTTAAAGAAAAAGTCAGCCGTGTCTTTATTGGCGTTCCTCAAACACACTCGTGCAAAATAATACTCTTGACATTTTAACACTGCTGTAATATTCTTAGCCTGTTTACCTAGGAGAAGAAAATCTTCAAATATCTATCAAACTTGCAGCACAAACACAAAAAAGTTAAAGTTTCGAGTCCAAAAGCATCACGGCGTCACTAAATAGCCACGCTTTCATCTTTCCCAAATATAATATTTTGCTGCAGCTGCTCCTCATTGGAGCAAAGTTCATTTCAAACTGCACTTTGCAGTTGAACTACAAGCTCAAATCCTACACTGTTGAATTCCTTTCCTTTTTTCCCTGCACCACAGGACCTTCCATAAACTCCACTAACCTGATAAACGGTTAACTTGCCAGTATGACCGCTAATTCAAACTGCTCGAGGTGTATTAGTGACACAGAGTTCTTCTTAATGATGGTCCTGCAGCATTGTGCATTACATGATCCTGAGTTTTGGCTTATGCTGTATCTCTTGGGCTTCTTCCCTATTAAAGTTTCACAATTCGGTGTTACTATAACGTAATTATTTTACACCTGGGTAAATAATAAATTTGGTCAGCGGATTGGATCGGCACTTCCTGAACTTCCTTAAAAAGTTTATTGTTAAACGTTGCAGATATCAATGCGTCGTATGTTTATAAGGTTAAAAGCCATTACATCATAAAACTCATTACATTAACCAAATGTTAATTTGTTCAACTAATTTTAACCCAGTGTAAACCTCACACACATTTGCGCTTGCGGTGGGGATTTTTGCATAATTGATAAGGGATTGCAGATCTCTGACTAAGACAAATTGCAGCCTATTAATACTCTGGCTTCTGAGTCTCACGACCTCTGCAAGAATGAACCTCTGCAGCAAGAATGAAATCTCTCTCCACTGATATCTTTCAATATATTCCGTCTCTTGGAGTCGTACGATTTCTCTGTGAATGAATTGCCGTAGGGGCAGTATAGACGAACGAGCCGATGATCACGATCAGATCACAATGGAAAGATTTTCATCCTAAGATTGATCTATAGCTTGGTTTTTGGACAGAAAACCTGAGAACCCAGAGGAAACCCGCACAGATTTGAATGATGTGACGTGAATCCCTGTACAGACGATAACCAGAGCTGAGGATCGAACCTCACACTATCCTGGATCATTTAAAATTAACATATGTAGAGAAACACACACTTTGTCCTTCGGAAAATGGCAATTCTTTACAATTCTAACATAACTCAAATATTTTTTCTTTTGCCCGGCTACCAATCTAATCACTCATGTCTGTGTTATATGTGTTTAAATGTTTTCATTCATTCTACTTGAAATATCCCCTAGTCTGTATCAATGCACAAGGAACTGTTTATGAGTCATACAGTAAAATTATTTTTAATTAAAAATAAAATAGTGATTGGTGGAGGCTACAAACAAATTAGTGACGACAGCAGGCAGCTTGAATACCTAAAACGGTTTTAATTTAAATTCCTTATCTGCTTTCCGCTTACGTTTACCAAACAAAAATACCACGGTTCCTGTTTTCTGTTGGCTCACAAGGGTGAGGTTTGTGAATTCCCAGCTCAGAGTTCACCTAGCTCAAGTCTGAAAAAAGCAAAATGAACCACAACCCGAAACAAACGCGTCGTACACGTGCCGCGTCCTTTCCCCTTCAGTGAATCGGCTTTTGCGTTGGGCACATTTTAGTGGCATTTGGTCTAACTTTGGCTGAGAAAGCAGAAAAGTGTAGCATTCCCAAACGTCTCCTGCATCTCAGCAGCAAGGGGTCAAAACTTGTAAACATTCTAGACAAACTGCCTGACTTTTAATTTCAGTTAAAAACATTTACTTGATCAGATTTAATTAAGGACACTTTCAGTTCCAAAATATATTTGAGTAATATATCGAGTCCACAATCATCAGCTTCATTCTTTACTAAAAATTCTGTAAATTCTGTAAATAATTGTAAATTCTCTAGGATACTGAGAATACAGATACCTGTGTTACACTGAACAAAAATATCAAGTTGATCAGATTTAAGATTATATTACGTATAGTTTACATAAGAAACTTCTTATGCGAATATTCTTATCAAAACGTGATTCCATTGCTTATATTGAATTTAATTTAAAGACGTTTCTCATTACTAGCTTGAATTATAGAATTGTAGAGTGAGTGAGATCAAGTCATGTAGGATTCTTCACAGGAGGAGCCCTGTGAGTCTAATCATATGTTGTGAAAAGCACAAACTTTGCGCATAAACTGGGCAATGATCAATATGTTTTTTTAAAAAAAGAGGTAAAATTATGCATTATGTATTGATCTTATTCAAATAGAGTAGTGGTAGAGGTTAGCTTGGTTAGAATACGTTGGTGTATAAAGTCCTATACAAAGTTTGCTTGTGCCAGAATGTTGATATTCATATAGAAGGTGCCGCAGATAAGTTACATGTGAACATTTTTTTCTGTGAGACTGGCGTGGATAGTGAACAATTCCCATGTGAGTCTGTGTGTGTTAAAACTGAAATTAAAAATATGCCGTCACAAAACCCATGATAATCGGATTTCAATTTAATTTCAATTTTAAATGATAAAATTCTATATGAATATCAACGTTCTGTCCAATTTTACCTCTATTTCTTTTTTAAACATATCCAAAATACTTGCATTTTCAAAAAACTGCCTTTTAAAAACATATCAAAAATATCTGTATTTTTGAAAAACTGCCATTTTTTTAACAGCTGATGAAATAAAACTAGTTATCTCTTGCTTTTGTGCTAGAAATTGATTATTTTTTCCAAATACACTTTACTAAAAATAAACTACTTTTTTTTTTCTTTTTATGCTCTTGCTTAAGGGCCTAGTAGTGGCAGCTCTGAAATTTGACCTCACAGTCTTCCAGTCATGACCACTGCGCTCTCGCTGCCCTATACAGTCATCACAAAGCCCTGTTTTCGATTAATCTGGGAAAACCCATAACGGAGAACTGTATTTCATCAGTGCTTCCTTCAATCAGATTTTTAGCCGCATGTTTCATTTCAAGCCATCTTCATCATCTTCATCTTCTAAACAGCTTCATCGAGAGCATTAATTTATTCAATCCGGCGTGTCAGAGGTGTGTGGTCACAGTGATGTCTTGGGTTCGAGGGGATGTGATGGCAAAAGTATTAACGTTGCGTCTTAAAGAAAAAACAGAAGCAATTATCACTGAAATTTCAGAAGGTCTCATCTCAAAACAATTTAAATGCTTTTACGCTTAAATGTTCTGCCATCAAGTCGTTTTTATTTTCCACTTGTGGAGATGAGCTGGTGTTTTTTTCTTTTTTTTTTCTTTTCTTTTTTCCTTTCTAAACAAGTAGCTCGGCCAACGTGTTAAATTACCTCTGTGTCACATTAAAGCACTCTAAATGAAACCCAGATATCTGCTTCATTTAATTAATTTAGTTAATTATGACGAACAGCTAAAAACAGCTCGCGTATGCCGGTGAGAGCACTTTTTTCCCAACAGTCTATTATTTCAAAATAGTCTACATGCGATGAATGATGGCTCTTCTCATTTACCATTCATTCCATATGATTTAATGTAGTTATCGCAGTGTAAAGTGTGTTCATGAGATGTTGAAAGATGTCAGCTCTAGTTAGATCTTCATGTCTTACTTATTCATGCAAATTTAAAGCAAAGAATATCGTAAGTAACACGCTTTTTCTCCAGTTTTGAATGATTATCTAAACTGTTGCAGTGTGTATAGAGTCATCTCCCAAAAAATTAAATTAAATAATTAATTAATTTTTTTTAAAAAAAAGAAAAAAGATTGGTTCAAGTTTGTGATCTAGCGATACGAGACAGCTGCGCTATGTTTGCTGTAACTGATCCATACTAGAATAGAATATTTGCAACATTTTCAAACACATGCAACACAACATAATGCAATCACTCTCCTGTGTGAGCTCAAAGGCAATCTGCAAAAACAGGCATTGGCTTAGAGGCAAGGTGCAATGATTTTCACTGGTTGGCTGTCATGCTTATTAGCCACGCCCCCTACAGGCTTCCAATCAATAGGTGGAAATTTTCTGCTCGAGCTCTTTCCTCGACCTGGAGGCCGCCGTGGCT
The DNA here is from genome assembly GCF_027358585.1 of Pangasianodon hypophthalmus. Classification (NCBI taxonomy): domain Eukaryota; kingdom Metazoa; phylum Chordata; class Actinopteri; order Siluriformes; family Pangasiidae; genus Pangasianodon; species Pangasianodon hypophthalmus. The sequence continues at coordinate 5,450,257 of NC_069714.1, read as the reverse complement.
CATGCGACACAATGCGAGTCCAGGACTCGGAAAAGGGTCTCTGGAGGCAATATGTGTGTATGTGTGTGAGCGAGAGGAGTGTTTACCCGTTGAGCGCTGACAAACAGTTTATGGATGATGCTGCCTGCCGGGCCCCGCCCCGCGCCAATCACGGCCACCTCCGGCTCTTCTAACAGAGAGCTCACAAACCTGAGAGAGAGTAAGAGAGACTGGAATTGAAGAAAGGGATGATGTATTTGCACAGATGATATATATGCATACAATTTTTTTGGTTTGGTTTTGTATAGGAGATATGTCGAGAAATGGAGCGAGACAGAGATTGAGGTGAGTGAAACTGAATCGAGACGCAGGGAGAAAAAAAAAAACAAATGCTTTCATAATTGCACTTGCTCGATTCATCTCATTTTAGAACCAAGCGAGCCGGAAAACGCTCTCCTATACCTCAAGCAAAAAAAAGTCTGACTCATTAAAACACAAATACAAAAAAATGATCCGTGTGCCTGCTGCAGTTATTCGGTACAGCCAGCCCTGTTTAAAAGCTGTGCACAGAAACCATTCACCTTTTCTCAAAAAAATGACTGTCATATTCTTTAACATTATTCTCAGCGGTTTTGTTTGTTGCCTGGGCTTGTTTATCCATTCTCCCTTCCTCTCATATATATATATATATCATATATCCTAACTCATTCTCTCACACACTCATCCCCTCCCCTCCTCCAAGAAAGCTGTGAGTTTCTCCTTAATGAGGCCGGCGAGCTTCTCCTGTCCTACCCCGTGCTAACCTCCAACTGACCCCTGGGAACTAACGAGGCCCGCAAGCCTTTTGTGTGACATGACCCAGGCTGAACCCGTCAAAGCCGCGTGCCGCTCTTCAGCGGCCTTCGCGGCTCCAGCAGGTCACTCTCCGTGACGCTTCCTTCTACACATCTAAGCGGAATCTATTTCGGGTCTTGCTTGTGCAGAACAAACATGCACAGCGCTGACATATGCTGAGAGGCAGGCCTGGTCATCTATAATGATATCCTCCTAGCACTCGGTCATTCCTTCAATACAGGATGATCTATTAAAGGGATTTAGCTTTACTTCAGGGATCTATTAAAGAAGTTTTCCCTAATAGCTCTTGGGTACTCAGTGGGGCTCTTGAAACAAAATTGCTCTTCTGTTTGAGAGGAGTTATTGTTGTTTCAAAACCCCCGAGTAATCTGTTGATTACTAGCTCTGCTATTATTTTGACTCTAAAATATAGCAGCTACACAAACACAAACACAAACAGTGAACAATTTTACAAAACCACTATGATTCAAATCAGCAGCGGCTCACGACCATGGATTTTTGGTGGATGCAGGACGACATTAATAACAACAAAGCCTCTAGACTTCAATTTGTTTAAAGATATCGCACTTGACTTGTGCTATAAGCTGCTAGCTAATGAATTAGTAGCGTAACCCCATAATAGAAGGGTCAACGACTAGCAGGTTGTTTTGCCTGGTTTTAGATGTATCGCGGTTCTGTTCTCCATGCAGCGGGTGTGTTTCCCATCGCTATGTCAAACAAAGAAGAGTTCCTATCATTGACCGGGGTTGCCAGGTTTCAGCAACGTTTTCAGCCTAACTTCATTTCAAAATGAATGCATTAGAAAAGAGAGACAGATTTTTCTTCTTTTTCTCAGGCTCTGTGTGACAAACAAGGTCACCGCGGTGCAAACGCATTTCTGATGGACATGATCCACTCTATAATCCTCCATTCACTCTCCCAATCATTGCAATACATCTTCCAGTAGAAATGGTTCTGTATATCATGGACACACTGTCTGCACGTACACTTTGCCTTTGCGACTATTTCACATACAACAAAATCTTTCCTACACAAAGCATTTTAAAACAATATCTTCATACATGTTGGTGTAAAACCTCAACCTTGGCAATCCTGTCACTGAGTATCCTGTACGCAGCTCCAACTCGACAGAAAACGTTCGTAGAAAGCGAGCATGAGGCAGCGTGAATCCTGCCCCAATGGGCCTTAATTAGCGCTTGTTGTAGTTGTTTGTATTTTTTGTAATAATAACTCTATGGAGCTAAATGGGCCCTAAGAGTTAGAAAGCTGACCACATCAATGGAACATCAGATTGTCAAATAGAAATATTTTTTAAATCATTAGCCATTCAAAATAAGTAAAATAGCAACTGCATTGTGCCTCATCTACACCCATGAATGAACCTCCACTGATTCAAAGCTGTGTATAAAGCTAATATATAAAGATATATAAGAGAGGATACATACAGCTCGAGATCCTCAGTGTCCTCTCCTCTCTCTCCTTTCCCGAGGCCAAACTTAGCTCTGAGAGAGCGAGCCCGGGCAATGGTGGCCTCCAGCACTGTGATCTGGTTAACAGTATCCTGGGAATAAAGCCAAAGCATAGAAATATTAAGCATAATATGAAAAGTGTGTGCTTTAACAGGGCTAATATGGCTGAATTTTATGCCTCACCTCCAGTTTCTTGAGATCGGGACTGGGGTGGCGCAGCAGCTTACTGGCATGAGAGCTGACCTGTGGAATGATTTTACGCACCGACGCGATGTCCTCAACCGCCTCTGTGTGTGTGAAAGAGAAACAGCGAGCTTCTTTTAAACAAAAAAACAAAAAAAGCCCTTACACACACACACAATGACAGACATACAAACACTTCAGCTGGGCTTTCATGAGAGTAACCTTGAGTGCACTCACCTTCCTCCTTCACTTTGAGTATAGCAGCATGGACGATGCAGGGCAGCAGGTGTCGTGTGAGGTCAGAAGGTTTCTGCACTGCCAGATAGTGCAGCACCTTCACAGCACACAAATAAACACACACACACACATATATATTACATGTCTATAATTTGACACTAATCCATTCCTTACCCTTGAAACAAATACCAGGTGGAGTTAATTGCTACAAGGTTTTTGTATTAAGTCTCTTTCTAATATTGTCTGTGCTGTCCCCATTTCAATCACCTATATGCCTCAAAAAAAAAAAAAAAAAAAAAAAAGAAAAGAAGCCCTGCATCTCAGTGACCTGCTGGAGGCTACTCTCCGTACTAGACCAAAGCGAAATGCGTCATTGGCTAGGACAAGTTACTGGAGCGGTAAAAAAAGAAATTGTAAAGGGAACGCAAAATTAAATAAGTAAATGAATTCAAACTAAACCCTCCACTTCGTGTTTCCCCAAAAGAGCTTAACAGACTGCTGAAGGACACACAGCGATGACGACCTTCACGCTGGCAACGGTTCTCCTGAACTCCCCTTCAACTCGGCGCGTGGGAAAGGACACCTTGCCCACGCTTTGCGTTCTGACCCATTTTACCGCTCTTGCAGGCGCGCAACCACTCGGGACTCGCTCGAGTCTGCATTTGATCACTGCAGCAACTGGGTACGGATTTTTTTTTTTCCATCGCGCAGGTGGCATGCAGATGGGACAGGACTTCAAAGAGTCCTTGAGTCTGAAGGAGCTTTGCAACATTCGAAAGGGAATCTTGCTAATTGTTATCGCTTTCACACAGGAGTCCTTGAAGGAACTAGGGACACTGCAAGAATTTAGACTGCTTTAAATAAACATTTTAAAAACCTAGCTCTGTAGGCTGCTCAGCTGTATGCTTAAACTTTCTTACTTTAGTTGAGACCATCTGTCAAATAAATGTCTTTTCAATTCACTCTGCCCAGTCATACTCAGATATTACCTGAAAACGATTTGTTTTTTAAATATTCAACGGTAATATGGTGAGACACGTATTATATTGCAGGACGCAGGCTCTAAAATGCCTTGGTTGTCACTTGATCAGTCAAAAAAATAATATAAATCTTCTTTTGCTGTCAGTTCAAAATGATGTGTCTTTAGTAAGAGTCTAGTAAGTGTCTAAAGCTTTTTCTACACACCAGCTCCTACCAGCTCAGGAGAAATGATGCAGTGAAGATGCGTACCCTCTCGGCCTCTTTAGTGTCATCGAACAGCCGCCTCTGCCTGCGTGCTGGTGTGGCCTTGGCACTCTCCCATGCTTCCACCCACATGTTGCCCGGGATCTTCATCCTGGCACTCAGCGATCCCTGAACCACTGTCCCGCCCGCCTCATCGCTCACTTCCTCCTCCACGTAGTCTCTTGGCGAGTACCAGCGCACAAAATCCTCCAGGGAACAGCCAGGATTGGCTGCCTGAGGGAGTTTCACACACACACACACACACACACACACACACACACACACACACACACACACACAAACAGCAGAAACAAATTTAAACATACACATACAACTACACTCATATCTTTGACAAACTTTGAGGTTTGATGTCTGACTTTTTTGGCATATCGTTTAATGGGTTTAGAAATCTGCTGGATGCTATTTGTTGCCCAGTACAAAAAGCAATGCTGCATTATTCTTCCACACAATATTCTTCCGTTATTAATTTTGTTAAGAATCATTAAACACTAGATCCTCAGGCGCAATCTGTTGTTCACTGCTCAGTAAGGTCTGTATGATCTGAACATTGTTACCACAAAGGGTTGGCTTTTTTCTAATCCCCTCAGCTTCCTTTCTTCTGCTTGATATGGACACTATATTACGTTGTATATTACCTACATTTTGACAGGTTTTGTAATATTTTTAAACACCGTGGTGGACTTTTTATGTGACCTTGAATACAAATTCATCCAAAATATTTCCTTTTGCTGAATCGTCATTATTACTGAATCATTCAGTAATGTAAATGTAATGATTGACTAATCAGAAATCAGTAACAATTGACAAGCAATGTATCGTGGAGCCTTAATTATCTAAATTGCTGCGTGAAACTTAAAACTGCTTGGTCAGGTAGTTTACTACTTGCTCATTAGGAGACTCTATAACAGTAATGTATGTCTAAAGAAAAGCCATATGGAAAAAAAAAATGCAAAATGTACAGCTTACTGCAACAAGAAACATGGCTATTATACCGTCCCCTCTGAAAGTACTGGAACGACAAGGCCAATTCTGTTGTTTTGCTATACACTGAAGACATTTGGGTTTGAGATCTAAAGATGTTGAGGTTGCTGGTGATGTCACTTACTGTTATTTTGGGGTTTTTCTCTACAGCTCTCACAATGTTTGTCATTAATGCTGTTGTTGTTTCCCTCGGCCGATCTGTTTTGATGTCTGGTTATTGGTACACCAGTGGTTTCTTTCTTTTTCAGGACATTCCAATTTGTTGTATTGGTTGTGCTCAAAGCTTGCTTCAAAAAATGGCTTGCTTTTCTCCCATAGGCATCTCTATGGTCTTCATTTTGGTTTATCCTTTTTTAACAACAAATGCAGGCTTCACAGGTGAAACCCATGGCTCAAACCAAGAGTAGATATTCAGAGCTATTAAGTGTTTAACAATCAATCTAACAGGGTACAACTGGGCAACAGGAAACACCTGTCAGTCACATGCTCCAATATTTCTGATCACTTTAAAAATGGGTGGGCTCAAACAAAAGGTGCTATGTTCTAAGTCGTTTAACATATCTAGATGTAAATATCAGGAAATTAAAAGCTGAAATTCTGATCTATAGGCTCAGATTCTTCTGATCTCAAACCCAAATGTCTTCAGTGTATAGCAAACAAAAAAACAAAAAAAACCAACAAAAAAAAAAAAATAGAACTGGCCTTGCCGTTCCAATACTTTCAAAGGGTACTGTATCTACTATGAATGCATTTTACACAATCAAGATCAATCTGCCTAAAAAACACCCCGACAAATGAACATCGTACTGTCAGAGTTGCATTTATAACAGATTAAGGACTATACAGCTAGCAGAAACAATTCACAAAGGCAAAGGTGAAAATGTGAGAGTCTATCAAACGCTACCTTGATGCCCTAAACATTAGATTGTTTGGTTACAATGACTTACAAGGAAGTATAAAAATAACAAAAAATATCGCAAAACGCTAACTGTCCTCAAGACTTTCACGTGTTGAAAACATAAATTTACAACTCTGACTTGTACAAAGCACTGATACTGGAGACTCCTTCCAAAAATGCCATATAAACATCTCCTCACAGAAAACGTCACCATACCAACAATTACACACATCTTTATAGAGCTTCCACCATACAATCCTGTGATAGCTGACCACAGGAGGCACAATCACAACCTTTCTGACCAATCAGATTCAACTATTCAGCAAAGCTGTGTTAAATGCTTGTGTGATTTAATGATTTAATCATCTCCACATGATATTACACTGCCATGATATCCAGTGACGTTTACCCTGATGACATTATATTAGAATTAATTATATTATATTACATTATATTATAATTAGAAAGTGATTAAATCTGCTGTAGCATACCTTCTGGACAATTCAATCATTTTTACGATTAAAGCCTTTTTTTTAAAAAAATGGTAAATCACAAGCGACGAAAAATCAATATCGCACAAGCCTACGGTGTCATAAATCATATTAAATCATTTCATCATGTACAAACGAAGCTGTTAAATGCATCTCCCCAATGCACTTATGAATTACAGAGATGATCAATGCTATCCCTTACCAGTGAACGAATTGTAACAAAACTTCAAGGTTGGGTTAAATAAAATCAAAGTTTTATTCATACAAATCATACGTCCCCTGATTCCACCCCAAAGTGACTGCTCAGCCTGGATCTAGTAAAATGGCATCATCCTTTGAGCATGAATGAAAAAGGGGAAGAATACTAGAGAAGAAAAAAAATAAAGCCTCATCCTCTGTTATGCTTTTTTATTTCTTTATTGGCAAAGAGATATCGGTGCATGAATAATCCCAATGGTGAGCAATGAGCGCGCAGGCTTGTCAGCCGCTGCCTTTGTAAATGAGCCGGCTGACAAATTCCAGCGGCGAACTTTCTCGGCGTGACCTTTCCGTCTGTCTGCGGAAGTCCTGTGCACTTGCATGGTCGATAATTACTAGGAGACGGAGCAACAAGACATAATGATCCAAGTTTTACAGAAATGAGGCAGCTCGGAGACTTAAGGGAGCGAGGCGAGGGGGAGGTGGAGGGAGATTTCTACAAGCTGATCTGATCACATTTCATCACAGGGTGTTTACTGAGACATTTACGGTATAGCAGAGGGTTCGCAGACTTCAATCAAATGTGAATTACCGTTAGGCCTGCACCTGTTTATACAAGACTGGTGCATATCTAAGGTAGCTGCATTCCAAATTCAGTACAAGGGGAGTCATGATATTATGACGTGTCCATGGATACTGCGGTCTTTCACATTACTGATTATTGGAACATTACTCGCACTATATTGCTGATGATTCGCTCTTGTTTAAGACGCAGATGAGTTTGATTAAACGCTATGAGCCAGGGGGATCTTCCTGGCTCGTGCTAGCCAACGTCAAAGCTATCTAAGACATCATGAATGGTATCCATACAAGCTCAAATGGAGGCCAAATACAAGTACAAATACAGCAGCAATGCAGATTGGTGCCATAACAGATGTCTGTCGTCCGGCTCATATTGCAGGGCCTCGAGTGATGGTGGAAACAGTGGTGGTGTTGAAAGCAGAGGGGGTGCTTCGAGGGTTCAAAGCGCTGTCATATTTTTAAGTCACCTCATTCATCATATCCACGAGTCTCCCTTCTTCACCCAGAGGGAGATGGCAATTAAAGCCAAAATGCCAAATTATGCTTGGCTAAGCACAATTAAAGACAGCGATGCCGCTAAATTTAGAGGCCATCTTCAGCTAAGGGGGCCATTTAGTGCAATAGCCGAGCTCTCAGCAGTCATCCGCTGCAGCTTTGGAGAGTTCAGGGAAAGAAAGAAAAAAAAAAAAACAAAAAAACACTGGTGCGTTTGCTGTGCTCGAGAGAAATTAGAGCATTTTGTAGGACAGCGTTAAAAGCAGGGAGAATGCGTCACCTTTCCTCATCAGCTTCGCCCCCTGCAGTTAAAAACAAGCAGTCGGCACAGACGATACATAAACTAGATTTGGAAACAAGGGTGCTCTTGCTGTGCTTAAGACGCTCTCCTTTTCTTTCAAATCTCTCGTTCCTTAATCTCCCAGGATGGTCTGCAGAATAGCGCCGTGGGATAATTCCACGTTATCCGACAGACAAGGATGTAGCGGGCGGAATAAGGCGCTTATGAAGATGAATAGGTGTCCGTGAACGACAGCTGAACAGCTCTTACCTCTCGCAATGCCAGCCTTAAATTTCTTTTTTGCTTTATAAAGGTGAAAGCTATAAATGGGTTGACAAATTCTGGCCAGCAAAGATTAAGACAGAGGCACAAGGAAGTGGGATATTTGATCTCCTGCCTGACAATGCGGTGCTCAGCCTTTACAATCTTGTCAGTGTTAAGTTAAAGATATGGAGTGATATTTCACGCCGGCTTTGCACCTGCTGACATTTCGGTGACGTTGACGAATGTGTTAGGCAAGTTGAAATCTCTACAGTGAGACTTGAAATCACCAAGGCTTTAGCCTGAACGATGAAAATCATAAATGTGACCAAAAACAGAGGAAAATGCAATTATCCTGTCTAGTTTTTTTTTTTTTTTAACCTCTGGAATCTGTCTGTGCATGGTGAATATTTCAACAATATATCTTTATTTCAGAAATTAAACAAGAAAGGCAAAATTTTCCACTTAATGTAGCTTAATCAGCTTAATGTCTTACCTTGAATCACCTTAGCATCTGCCACGCTAATTCATTAGGCCAACTCCCTGATCCAATTCAAATGTTCGGTCTTTACTAATTAGCTGAATCCTCAGCGGTGACAGAGATATCATAGGCGATTAAATTAAGCATACAAAAGCGGTATCTACATTTCTCTGTGTGAAAAGTGGATTGCGGAGTCAGTCACGGAGAAGAACGCAGGCTACAAGGCTTTGCAACTTTTATCAGCAGTGCTCATTTCTGTAGCATTAGCAGGACCTCCTGCATTTCACTAATACATGTAACTCGCAGCATGACTTGCATGGTCGGAAGAGGACGTGATCAGCAATTACTGGAAGACAGAATGGCAGTAAGCGCTGGTGTTCTGTTGCCAAGCTACCAGCTTCATTTGAACAGCCAGGCGAGATCAACCTCGGAACGCTGGAGATTTGATGTGGGGATCATCTCTTCCTTCCATCTCCATCATCCTGAATGTTGGACTGAGCCTAACCTTGAAATCCTAACCATCAACTCAGAACTGATAGGATGAAGTTCATCCACCTGTACATTTCTCACCACACTTGTCTTGACTCATTTTCTTAAAATAAAACTAAATACGTGTAATAGGAATGCACCAAGAAGAACAGCTAAAAAGACCCTCAAGTGTCTGCTTTTGTGTGGATAAATAATCCAAGTTTCTCTCCACTAGCAACATTTCCAATTAACACACATGCATCTGTATATTAAGTGCTCAGCACGGACTAAAGCAAAGCCACACGCTGGCACATTCTGCCTGACATGGCTAAAATTCCTGGAATAATGCTATTCCCTTTTTTAGATTCTTCTTGTTAACAGCCTACAATTTAGCCTTGCTGAAATACCACTTGCTTTGTTTGCATGTTTCACTTTCTTTTTTTTGTTTTAAGTACATTTGCCAGACTGTGAAAAATAAGGGTTGTGTTAATATTTTATCTGGAGGATGCTCCTGCTTTATTTCTCAGTGTCTTTTTTTTTTTCAAGACAATACTACTGGTTTATTTTCACTTTTGTAATGCAAATAAGATCTAAAGGTCTTTTTTTCAGCCTACAACACACCTCGGGGGACTACGCTGGTTGGGAAATCTTGGACCGTTTTTCTGACATACTTGTGATATTTAATTTCTATTTTTATTTAAGAATATCATTTAACTAACAGAAGTACACAATGTCCCACTAAACCAAGTTCATTGCCTTGACTAATGTCTTTTTTTTTTTTTTTTTTAACACAAAGTATTTGTGTAAATGGTATCGAAACAGACTCCAAACTGTGCTCAAGAGGAAGAACTACAGCATCTAATTACAATATCAGTAACCTGATAAAACATCTTATGGCATTTAAACAGTATGTTTACTAAAGAGCGCAAGGGTGGCTGACCTGAGTGCACAGAGCAGTATCAGCGAACGTGGTCATTAACAATGAGTGCAAGGTGCCGCAAATTGTATGTATACACACACACACACATACAAAAGGCATTCACGAGCGTAGATCAGTGAAGAGAGTGTGCAGAGAAACTGTCGCATGTCGGAACAGTTCACTTCTGCGAGCACTGAGACTTTTTTTCTATTGAAGATATTGCAGACCTGCGATCCCTTAAGTGGAACAATGAGTGGTGCTGACGCTGGGCTAGGGGTGTGAAAGTACACTTTCGATATAGTCTTTTCACAAAACACTTACATGAGGCAGAAAGACAAGACATCTAATAAAGAGAAATATTAGCTCAATTTGCATATATTCAACATAGTTTTGCTTGCTAAGATTCATTTTTACAGTGTACTTCAGTTGGCTTGACCATGCTGTTTGAATGTGGCTGTGCTGATTACACATCATTGCAAACATATTTAAATGTTTTTTTTTCCCACTTTTGGCCAAAAAAGTGCCTTTCAGCCCAGAAGAATGCTGCTTTTATTATTTCCGCTTGACATTTTTGGTGGTGTCCTTCATAAATATAGTTAACTGATGTTAAATATACTAATGTTACCAAAGTCAAACATATATCGATTGATTTTATTTCACATTAGTGCACTCAAAACAGTCAAGTGAGTAAACACTGGCCAAAACATGACTAACGTCAGTCCAGACTCACATAGTGAAAAAACAGGAGTGCTCTCTTTGCATGTTTTTGAATGACAACACATAACACGACGTACTACGATGTTAAAATATGGACTTCCTATGCAAAATGCATAAAGGTTGGCAGGTTTAAGCACAAATCTCAGCAAAGGAGTACAATTCTAGCAGAATCACACATCAGCAACTAACAAACAGGGTTAAACAAAAACAAGCAGGAATTTACATGGCCTGTGGATGTTGTCCAACATTAAATGTGACTATAAAGGGTTAAAAAGATGTATCATTTATTATTAAATTTAAATCAACAATTATAAGCAGTAAATTGCTGTAGTGGTCCTCACATCCCTGTCTGCTTAATACTCAGTAGCTTACTCATTTCGGTATGAGGATCGGTCTCAACGAGTACTAAAAACACATACTCGTACTCATTCTGGTATTTTGTCAAGCATTATATCAATCATAAGAACTCACATTTTGGCCAAATGCAATATAGGCTCTTTATAGAAGAACAAGAATATCAAGAATATCTTATTCAATAATAATACATTACATGTGTTCTAATGAATCTGAAAACTCCACTACTTCATATCTCTCCCTTCAGGGTATTTCAAGATTTATTGAAAGTTCTGTGAGGAAGTGGCAAGAAGACTTACTGCCACCTAAAAGTCCACTTCAGCACACACCCACCATTCAGCTCTGAGTGTTTAACATGTGTGCTGTAGGCGATTTAGGTTAACCACAGAACATCTTAAACACAAAACATAACTGAATTGATAGCAAATTATGAAATTATGGAAGGCTATGTATTCTCCTGGTCATTACCTTGAAGGACTCCATGTCTGAGAGCAGGCAGGCGCTCTGCATGCGGGCACGGAGATGGGCGCCCTCAGCCGACGTGCCCAATTTGGCCAGCACCTCCGACTGCTCCTCTAGTACATCTTCTGTCATGGGCGCTGGCTCCTGGGAAAGAAAAACCCAACAAGATTCTCTGTTGTGCAACACTGACAATTCCACAGAAAATCCACTGTGATATTGTTAACAGCTAAATTTAAGGACTAACAAAAATAACTTAGAAAACTTGCTGCAAAACTTGACAGTCGGTGTAGACCTCCTGGAGGGAGCCAGGCCTCCAAGGTCACACAATATGACTTGTTTCTCTAGGTAGAAAAATCTGCTCAGCTGAGCACTTGATTGGACTGTCAGTCATCAGATCCAGAGCTGAAGACAGCTGACAACTTTACAGATTCATTAGTGTGTTCATGCTGTCCCTCAGCATTCAAAACCTTCAGATTCAAGCCTTCGGCCCACTAATGACCCCTGAGCTTCACTAACAAGTGCATTACAAGAGGAGCGGAACTCAACCGGACTAGACAACAAGACACCATGAACTCTCACAGTCTCACCAACAACCAAAATTTATCTAATATTTCATCGCACAAACGAGTCACAGAGAGCCATTTCACAACACCTTGTTACAGGTATTTCCTTTTTTACAAAGATGTCTTAAGCCCTATACATGGCGCGGGGTAATGTATTATTACAGGAGTATCTCTGAGATTTTAGTCCCAAAATCAACCGTGCTCTCTGGGTGGGACGGATAGCGTACTCTCACTCCCCTGTCAATCACAGTGACACTAGCCAATCGTAGGCGTCTGTGAGTTCATGTATGCAAAAGAAGGCAGACAGCGCTTTCCTCCGAGTGTGTTACTCTGCCCTGTGATGCAGCATGAGAATATATTTCGATGAGACAGAGAATGACGTGAATGATGCAGATAATCAAAGTGTATAATTCTCTACTTGGCAGTAATAATGTTTTTTCCATAAGCAGATTAGGGTATAATGCAGAGGTAGGAAGGGTGTCTTTCAGTGGAACTGGAATGAAATCTTTAAATGCAGTTCTCGAATCTGGTAGGTCAGATGTTGTTATTACTGTATATTATATTAATTATATTAACGTTCTAGTCCTACTGCAGCTCCGGCTGTAATTCAAATGACAGGTTTATGTTAATGTGGTCATTCCAATTTATCGTTTCTATAGTAATAACTCATTTTCATGGACCTGTATGGCGGATGCTCAATATTGATCAAAGATCAACATTAATGAATTTAATGTTAAATTAATTATAAATTATAAATATAATATATAATAAATATATATAACATACAATAAATATATAATATATAATAAATTGTAAATAATTTAAATTAAAATTTTTGTTACTTAGCAACAAAAAAAACATACAACTGTTGATGAAATTTTCCGTAAGGAGACGTTTACTTAAAATCTATGGAAGGACTCTCCATTCGTAACGGTCAGTACGTCTTCTGCCACAGAAGAGACGCTGGTGATGTTTGGGGATGATTATAGCTGCTATAACGTAAGAGAAAGCAGGATTTTACATGGCCTGTGGACGTTTCACAACATTAATGTAACTATAAAGAGTTAAAAAGATGTATCGTTTATTAAAAAATTGAAATCAGCAAGTTGCTGTAGTGGTCCTCATCCCATTCCTCATCCCATTCCTCACCCCATTTCTCACTCTATTCTTCACCCCATTTCTCATTCTATTCCTCACTTCATGTCTCACTTCATGTCTCACTTCATGTCTCACTTCATGTCTCACTTCATGTCTCACTTCATGTCTCACTTTATTCTTCACCACATTCTTCACCACATTCTTCACTCCATTCCTCACCCCACTTTTCACTCCCTTCTTCACCCCAATCGTTACTCCATTCTTCAGTCCACTCGTCACTCCACTCCTCCATTATTCACTCCATTATTCACTCCATTATTCACTCCATTATTCACTCTACACCATCTATTGTAAATACTTCCATTTTCACAAGAATGGCTCTCACAGCAAGTGCAATAATCAAAGCATTAGCAGCCAAAAAATATTGCTCCTTTTTCTTTAGATAAAAAGAACACTCTTTCTTTGAACGTAAGACTTCCTTTTACAAGCGTGCCTCATTTAAAAACACGTTTTACCTCAGAAAGTGCTCTAATCTTACCAGCAGTAGCTACCATCCTGAAAACTCAGCCACATTTACTTTGGACAAACAAATGCATAGTAGTGTCTCTTTTAAAGGTATTGATTTAATGTACTATAACACAAATAGTTGTTTTTGGGACACTTTCTTTGAGATCATATAGACTGTAACAGGTATTTGTTCGAGACTTTTCACAAAAATGTAAAAAAAAAAAAAAAAAAGCTGTACATTAGCTGTACATTGTCTAACCTCAGCAAGCCCATTCAAACAGGGTTTACTGAATGTCAGTGGTAATTTAGCTGTTTGGTCGTAAATGTCTCAGTTTGTGAATGCGGATATACAAAGCAGTCTTAGCAGACACAGCTGGGAGCGTGACTTAATGAATCAGGGCGACATGTAAGCTCTTTCTGACGGCTATTCTTGGAAAATGCATGCAAAAAAAAAAAAAAAAAAAAACACTGGGAAAGGAAAAAAAATTCAAAAAGCACAGTCTGATATTACTGGTCTAGCTGGCAAGTGGGTTCATTTAAACACAGCATGGCAAAAAACATCCACCTTTACATTGTGTGTCACATATTAAAAGGAAAGGAGGAACTTTTAAAAGGAAAATTTAAAGGAGAGTTAAAAGTTGAAAGGAGAGGAAAAGGCAATTATGGATGAATTTACGTCAGGTTTAATAATGCACATTTCAATAAAAAGAAGTAATATTTATGTAAGTAAGATAGATATGATGTAAATCTTTGTGAAAACAGAAAATCTGAACATGGGAAGTGCTTGAAACTGTCAAATTCCAAGCACAAGAGAAGCTGTTATGAATCAAAACCATTCGTCTCCTTTCATATTCTCTCTTTCACCACTTCTCACACACTTCCTCCATCCCATCCCCGAATTACAAGCTCTCACGCAGACTCGGAGCAAAGGAAAGGACGGTGGGAACAACAGGAAAGAAAAACAGACGACAAATCAATGGCGGTGTGCCGAAACGCACACGACATTGACAAATATGAGGCAATGAGATGAGCGGAGGGCCTTAAAAGCAAAGCGAAACGAGAGATTATTAAAGGAAAAGGGGACGCGCTTCAGATCTAATAAAGGGGGAGCCGGGGGAAAAGAGAAAGGGTGTTGAGGGAGTGAGTGAGAAAATTATAGCAATAATGAGAGAGAGGTAGAGTGAGAGCGAGGGAATAGGCAGAAGCATGACAGACGGCAAACAAGATGCAAACGGAAAAAGAGAGTAAAAAGCTGAGTAAAAAAAAAAAAAAAAAAAAAAAGGATGTACTACAGCTGTGAGAAACTGCACAGAAGATGGAGCACTGCATCTAAAACTAAACAAACCAATAAAAAATATGCTGACACTCTTTCCTTCTCGTCCAGCTTTTCTTTTCTCCTCCTTTCTCAGGTGCCCTCTAAAAAGCAGCCAAACACAGACAGGCAAGGTTCAAGGGGGGAAAAAAAAAAAAAAAAAAAAAAAAAAAAAAAAAAAAAAAAAAAAAAAAACCCGGCAGCCCTAAAGGTCCTAAGGCGATATCGTGAGGTTGGACTTATCCGAGTGTGTATGCAGATGCTGGATGTTGCAGGTTGTACGTCAAGAGAGTTTTCAGCAGTATATTTTTGTGAAGCTTCACAATTTAGGGCTCGATATTCTGAGCTGTGAAAACGGCCACGAGGTGCTGGCAAAAACTACCGTTACCCATCTGTGCCCTACTTTTGCATGCTGATTAACTGCTGAAGACACTTTTTACATGCAGTGCTAGAGCTCATTTACGTCACTGTGCTTTCATTTGATTGAAAACTTCCTTGTTTTGGAGCCTGCTAGGGCCAGCTACCGTGTACCTGAGCAGATGTTTCAAAAACAAACAAAACTTTAAAAAAAAAAAAAAAAGAATCCAAGACATCTGTATCTTTTTGCACATAACAGCAATATCTACTGTACAACAATAACTATGATAATATGTAATGATATGATAAAATAAGAACTAATGACCCAGTGGATATTTATTATTCAAGAATACATTATTTAAAGGCTAAGACATGTTTAATGCATTTGGAGCCATTTGAAGAAAAAAAAACCTGTGCATGAAATTGAAATGTATTACGCACAGATTACATTTTTTAAATATACCATGAAGCTTAAATTTCATTTAAATGATAACACACGCACACACACAACAATGATGACACCAATAGTACGCTCCTGTGTGTGTTTTCAGTCCAAGAAGTGCAAATTTTCATATATTAGTGAAGAATGATGCAATCTTGCCTGAGAAGTATCATTTGGCTTTATTGAAGATGGATAAAACGCCCTTTTTTTAAGCTAAGAGAACAGGATTATGATCAAGCTTAGCTGAAGCAGAAGCCCTGCATGCCAAACTGTTTTCAACATGCTGTAGATTTTGCCTGAGACTTCTCCTGGCAGGAACCCAGCTGCCATCTCAAACTCCTTTTGCAAAACTTTGGAGGCTAAAGCTGGGGTTCTCAAACTTTTTTTTATAGCCAGTTACCTTTTTTAACTTTAAAAGCAATTCCACGGACCCTTTTCATCACAGATTTGTTTAATAAACACGATGTAACCATTCAAACCATTCATTTATTACTTTAAAATTACCATCGGATATTCCTACTTATTTCATCTGCTACAATTATGTTTGTGTTATTTATTAAAACCACAGTTTTTTTTCGTGCACAAATTCCTGAACGAATTCCAAATTCCTGCCAAAAAAGGAAGGAATAATAAATAATAACGTTGATAATAGTGCCACTGTAACATACTAGCTATCCTTCCCAGATCCCATTTTCAGAACAACTGGACTAAATGATCACATCAACATCATTGATCTCTTTTTTTTTTTTTTTTTTTTTCCAAAACAACAAAAAAATACAACATAAAGATGTTCATAAATGTAAAGATATTCAAAAATGTTCAATTTCAAATGCATACAAACGTTCAGCCAGTCAGCACACTAGGTAGTCAGTGTATGAATACAGCTCTGTGTATATATAGAAGGAAACTGATGTACAAATTAACCAAAAAGTCTTATTTGATGGTTGCTGGCGTGTTGCTATTATTTTTTTTTTTTGGACACAAGACAATTTGTTCACGGTTTTTTTTTTTTCTTCATGGTATTTTCATTGTTATAAACCCCTGAGCTGAAGTAGGTGGAGTGGAGCAACACATTGTGACATTTAAAATCCGCCTGTATGCTGGAATTTTCAAGCCCTTTGGTCTGTCCTCTGAGGCGCACTCTTAGAGCAGACACAAAGCCAAAACGATATTTATGTGACTTCAAGCGCAGCGTTATAAGTCCTGTCCCATTTACGAACAAGTGGACACAAATGTCTTCTTTTGGTAGCGAGAATCAGTTTAATACACTAATACTGGTACCAAAGTCAATATTTTGGTACTTATTTTGCACGTCAAACTCCAGAGATATAAAACATTTACTTACTTGATAGAGATATCTGTTTTTTTTTTTTTCCACTTTACAGGGTCAGATCTCCTCCTCGACTTGTGCTGTACTTTCAATTTCTCTCCCACATGACCTACTGGCTCTTAAACGGTGATCTCACGATCATGTACGGTATATAAGACTATAAGCAGCGCATTTATATAATCGCCTTTGCAAAGTGGGTGTACAATGATGAGCAAAGAAGTTTCATTGCCGATTAAAAAAAAAAAAAAAAAAAAAAAAAAAGGTCGAACTTTTTTCATCTAAAATAAACCCTGGATATCACCTAGGACATTATTTTGTCAGATATGACATGCTTGCTGCCAAAGTGCCAAAGTTATACCTCCTCCTCTTTGTTAAGGGGCATGAGGGGAAGTGAATCACAGATTGTTGAACACAGTAAATGTCGACCTCTCGTCCACCTGACTCACCTGCGTGACTGGTATATACAGCGGCTCGTTTGAGTTGAGCAGGGTCAACTTCCCATGAGGCTGCAGTCGACCCTCAGGCTTTATTTTGGCTCCTGCTCCTTTAACTCCATCCGCCGGCACCTCCTTCATGTCCTCGGCATCACTCAGACACTCAAAGAACTCGTCCTCGCTGTCACTCCACGAGTCCCAGGACTTCCCCGGTGACACCTGAGGCACCGGGAGGCCATTTTCACTGGCTGCATCTTTCTGGACGTTGTCCCTCGCTTTCTTGTGCTCGATGCAGCAGTTGAGCATCTGTGTACGAAAGAGGATTTGTGAAGCGGAAGTATCTAATGAAACTTCCATATCCATATCTGCCTTGCCCTTGATTAGAACTTGAATCAAAGTGTACATTTTACTTTGCTTATGTTCACAGGAGATAAAGAAACAACACTGGAGTGAAGCATTTATGAGCAAAGTATAAACCCAGGTATATAAAAAGTGGATAAAAAAATAATGTCAAGTGGCACGAACAATATTCCGAGTACAGTGGGAATTTTAATGCATATTCTCACCTGCCTTTGACATTGACTTTCCAGACGCAGCATAATAGCGCTGACGCATTTAATGTGCACCTCTAAAACGACTGCTGGAACATTTCGTTTTGAAAAATGTCAAGTCAAAATAACTTTCAGCTAAAAAACCCCTCGTTTCTAACACGTGTCAAGTTCCAACCAGGAAGTGTTTCATAAGGAGGGTCAAGCTTTAGACTAGTAGACTACAACACTCTCATTCAAGTCATGCATGGAAAGACTTTCAAAATATAAAGATGGATATCAGCATATCCAGAATGATCGAATCTATACATTGGATGCAACCGAATGATGATACATTATGCGAAATGAACAGATAATGTGTTCCAAACAAATACAAATACAAACAGCAGGTGCACTATTCAGTTTTTTGTTGTTGTTTTTTTAATTGTCAGTTGTTTGCACTAGTAGCTTGCCCTAAACACTGGTTTACTCAGCTCCAAAATAAAACCATATTTCTAACAAACTGCTATGCAAAATGGCTGCCAATCCAAATAGGCCACACAGCATGTGCCATCTCTGGTGGGGTCTCGAAAAAAGTCATTTATTTAAATAACACAATAAAAATTAACTTGCAGATCCAATTTGCATGTTTTTTTGTTGTTCTGCATTCTTTGCTATGAATATCTTACCAGAAAAACAAATGGTAAATATAATGAAATGTCGCTAATTAAAGGACCACATTTTGCCTCACAGCAGCACTGTAAACTCCGATATTGTGTCCAGTAAACGTTTCTGACCTTTTTAAAACGCGACAAACCCAGAATATGAAGTAAATCTGGTAAAATATTATTGTATGGCTATCGTCAACAACAGACAACAGTTCCCTGATTTGGGAAAGATCCCTAGCACATTAGACAGAAAGCGTTCCAGAAATTCCACATGGCATCCGGTTATCAACTCAAGTGATGTAGTTGAGGTTGAGGAACTGTAGAAGTTTAACAGAGTTGAATAAAATTATATTCTGTGAATTGCTATTTGTAAATGAAAAATGACTTCTTTTTCCAGCAGCCTGGGTTTTTTTTTTTCCCCCCAGTGTTTGTTGGTTTGCATTAAAGAAACATATCTATCTATCTATCTATCTATACACACACACACACACACACACACTCGGAGTAAGAGAGAGAGAGCACATTTTGTGTTGCTTTTTAAAGCAAAATGCAAACCAAATGTATATTTAATGGAAACCATATATATATATATATATATATATATATATATATATATATATATATATATATATATATATATAAACAAACCTTCTGGTTTAGGCCACACCCACTTGGGTGTAAATCCAAAAACAGATACAGATATTTTAAAAACTAAACAGGGTACCGTAGCAAGAGAGGAGAACTGCATCACACCTCTAATCTGTACAATATGCAAGGACAGATTTTATAGAAATAGTGTCAGTCAATATTCTTTCCTAATCAGTATTAGTGCACACTTCTTTCCTTAATTATATTATCTTTTCATGGCACCTCTTCCCTTTTCCCTCTCTCTGAAAGCAGTTATAAAATGAAGGAACATTTATTAGCTAGAAGAAAGATTTAAGCAGGGTACATGCAGTGCCTATGTAAAACTGTGTAGTGAAATCATTACTGTACTGAAGGTTGCGAGGTCAGTGATTTCTTCCTGTGTATTTAACTGTTCTGCACAGCTGAGCCACTGATATTATTATACTATATATAATAATTATTATATTATTATTATTATACACACACACACACACACACACACATACATTCTATACATATATATATATATATATATATATGAGAGAGAGAGAGCGAGAGAGAGAGAGAGGGAGTGCAACGCATAAAATCATGCAGATACAGGTCAAGAGCTTCAGTTAACGTTCACATCAAACATCAGAATGAGGAAAAGTGTGATCTCTGTTATTCTGATCGTGGCATGGCTGTTGGTACCAGATGGGCTGGTTTGAGTATTTCAGAAACTGCTGATCTCCTGGGAATTTCACACACAACAGTCTCTAGAGTTTACACAGAATGGTGTGAAAAACAACAGAAAAAAAAAAAACACTGAGTGAGCGACATTTCTGTGGATGGAAATGCCTTGTTGATAAAAGAGGTCAGAGGAAAATGAAAAGATTGGTTCGAGCTGCCAGAAAGGGTATAGTAACTCATATAATCACTCTTTACCACCGTGGTGAGCAGAAAAGCATCTCAGCATACACAAAACATCGAACCTTGAGGTGGATGGGCTACAACAGCAGAAGACCACATCAGGTTCCACTCCTGTCAGCCAAGAACAGGAATCTGAGGCTGCCATGGGCAGAAGCTCATTCAAACTGGACAGCTGAAGATCAGAAGAAAAAAAATCACCCGGTCTTTTTCCAGTCTTCATCTGTCCAGTTCTGGTGAATGTGTGAAAGCCTCAGACTTTTGTTGTGAACATTAATGAAGCTCTTGATCTGCATGATTTTATTCATTGTGCAGCTTGTACAGGTGAGTAGGTATATAGGTGTTCCTATTAAAGTGACCTGTGCATGTGTTTATGTGTGTGTGTGTAGTGTGTATATGTATATATATATATATATATATGTATGTATATATGCACTACACACACACACACACACACACACACACACAATGGATTCAGAAATTATTCAGAACCCTTTACTTGTTGCATACCGTATTGTGTGGTGAACATGTTTATAGAGATTTTTAACAATTAATTAGCTATCACTTCATCATTATGGACGATTAGGTGTAGACTGATGGGTAAAAAGGTCAATTATATCCATTCAAATGCACAACACAGTAAAGTGTGCAACAAGTAAAGGAGTCTGAATACAAAATCCACTGTGAAAAACATACTAGCTCATCTTCCCCTCCTGACACAGATGGGCACAAATCAGAGTATCAGGTACCACTAATTTTGGCTGCATAGAGAGATGCACAAAGTGTGCTGAGGGATAGTGAAGGAAGAGTGAGAGATAGATAGCTAGAAAGACAGACAGACACACAGAGAGAGAGAGAGAGAGAGAGAGAGAGAGAGAGAGAGAGAGAGAGGTAATGGTTGCTTGCCACTTACTTTATGACCGTAGGTCCCGTCTGGGCACCCCATTTTATTGAGGTGATTGCAGATAAAGAGGCTCTCTCAGCTTCAGCTACCCAGACAGATATTACCACTCTCTCTCTCTCTCTCTCTCTCTCTCTCTCTCTCTCTCTCTCTCTCTATTCACTCTCTCCTGTCTTTCTTTCCCCCCTGGATGGCTTTATTACAGCCTCCTCTCCTCTCCGCGCTCTCGCTATGTGTCTGACTCAGACGAATGCAATGGAATAGCTGTGAAATGGTCATCAGGGGCCACATTGCGCTTCAAATTTAAATAAGAGCGTCGGTATTAAACGCTTGGACGTCGCATCTAATGTTGAAAGAAAAATCCAGCTTAAAGCCATCGTGGCGCTGTAATGCTATCGAGGGCCGCGACGCAAAGATATGCGTGCTACTGAGACCCATCGAGGTACTTTTAGGCTTCGTTCACATTTAATGAGGCAGATATACCACACAGAGTGGCTCCGTGAACGCAGTTCAGATTTCCATCAAGCGACTCTACAGCCACGATTGCATAAAGAAGAAAAAAGATGAGAGCAAATTGTAAAGAGGTTACCTGGAGTTTTTGGTGGAGAAGGCAGCATCGCAGATCAGGAGGGCCAGCAGGCAACCTGAAAACAATACAAGGGGGGAGAAAAGAGGATTTCAATAGCAAAACAAGCGGTAGATAAACTATTAATACAAAGACAATACATGATCCTAACAATGGCTCCATTTCCATATTTCCACCAACACATTCTATTTTCATTCTCATTTGCACACAATGATATGGCAGGACGGAGAGCCGGAGGGACGGTTATTGTTCCTTCATCCACTTTATCCATGAGCAGGACAGATACAGTGTTCCCCTCAGTCTCTTCAGAGAATTAATCACCCCGTCTGCCAAAAAATATAACACGAACACGACACAGCGGGGAATGGCCCGAAAGATCTGACCAAAGGAATTCTGCTCAACTTCAAGAAGAAGTCAAAAGTGAGGTCATTTCGAGGTACCCAATTCAGGTACCATCTGTCTTGTTAGTACTTCTTTTTAATATTTCTAGTTAAAAAACATTCCACATCCACATCACTTAGCGTTTTCTGAGACTTTTTCCGGATGGCCCTAATCTGCTTCAAATCAAGATGATCAAGATGTAAATTTCCCCTCATTGATGTTCATGACAGATGGTCCGCATGGGTCTAGGGAGCAATTAGCAACAAGCATCAGCACACAGTCGGAATGTGTGATATGACAAATCTGATGTCTAACCAAATGATCAAGCATGAGAAATCTGTTCATAAGCAAATAAATAAATAAATAAAACCCCAAACTGTAAACTCTTCTTTTAAAGCATCAGCACACAGGCAAAGATAATATCTGAGATAACAAATCTGTAGACTATTCGCATGATCATGCTGCAAAGTTCATAATTCGAGAATTCCGTAATAAAATTAAAAAGCGGTGAATTTAATATTGGGTTGCTTGTTCTTAAGTAAGAAGCATGGAGTTGTACACCCTACATCCCTTCAGTTCATGACTCAAATAGCAAAGCTATTTGAATCAATTCGTTTATCTATAGTTTCACATTGATAAATATCACATTGTTAAATTCGTCATCGTTTAATCTTAAAAAAAAAAATGGTGTATGTCGAGTCTTCAAGTCCCCAACCTGCATCTTATTCACATCGAAGGTGTTGGGAGTCGATCACAAAAAGAGTCAATTCCTTGATCCCAGGTATTGAAAACTAAGAGTCAAACACAAAGCTTTGGAGTCGATTCAAGACCTCGCACAAATACAGCAAGTAAAGCAATACGGACAGTTGCGGTTGCAATACTGGAATTTATTTTGAATTTGACTGGCCTGAATTAAAAAAGGACTCAGGGCATGAAATGCAAATAAGCCCCATTCACTTAACTGTACAATATACCATGATTTTATGCTATTAGTATTTTCATACAGACTGTCTAATGTCAGTAGAACTGTTTTGTAGTTAGTGTGCTGTTATTTAACTAAAAGTACGTGGACACCTGACCATCACACTCATATGTGTTCCTTCCCCAAACCGTTGCCACAAAGTTTGAACCACCCAATTGTATAGAATGTCTCTGTATGCTGTAGCATTACAATTTCCCTTCACTGGAACTAAGAGGCTCAAACCTGTTCCAGCATGACAATGCCCCTGTGCACAAAGCGAGCTCCATGAAGACATGGTGTGTGAAGGTTGGAGTGGAAGAACTCGAGTGTCCTGCACAGAGCCCTGACCTCAACCCCACTGAACACCTTTGGGATGAACTGGAACACCGACTGAACCCCAGACCTCCTCACCAACATCAGTGTCTGATCTCACTAATGCTCTTGTAGCTGAATGATCACAAACCACGCTCCAAAATCTAGTGGAAAGACTTTGCAGAAGAGTGGAGCTTATTATAACAGCAAAGGAGGAATAAATCTGGAATGGGATGTTCAACAAGCACATACGGTTGCGATGGTCAGATGTGCAGAAACTACTGGCGATATAGTGTATAAGTAGACTATTAGCATATTGTTGCACATTCAGAAATGCCATCTAATGGAAAAATTGGCAGCATTATTCCATCATTCACTCAGTCTAAAGTGAGAAGTGGTTATACATGAGAAAGCACTGTCCTGCTTCAATAACACAACATTAATGCTTCAACATCTGAATAATGAACATCACTTGTACAATAAATCATCTGTCTTGCATTATCTTCAACCATTCCAGGTAATAACTGAATACATTAGAATAACACAGAAGGCTAATAATCTCAGATGACTGAGTGTTTTGGTCGTTACACCGAGTGCTCCTGCACCATGGCATTACCGCAGTGTGAAACTTTTTTCAATATCTGTAATTACATTTTCATTTTTAAAAGACAAAGCAGTTTTTTCCCCCCTACTTTTGGTCAAAACCCTCCCAATGTACACTGTAGCCTATAATCAACATATTAAGCTTAATGATGTTTAATTTTTTTAGAATGACATTTCAGCAGACATTGCTAAACGACATGAACAAATAGGCAAAGCTTAATCAATTATTGTTATGCAAATTGAGAATTCTGCCAAATTCAACTAAAATTCATAAATCGATTAGGAAAACCCAAAGAAAACAGCCTATAACTTGGTATTCCTTTTCGTAACCTCAGGAGGGTCTCCTCAACTCCGAGTTCAGCAAGTGACGTCAAATCAAAATGGCTGCTCACAGCATCCATAGTAAATAAAGTAGCACTTCTTTACGTTTAAATGTGTTACACTGCATATACAACTATTTGCTTCAATATATATACAGACATCAATCAATATACAGACATACTTACTTGTTAAATCTAACGCTGACTATAAAGATGGCTGTTTTAAGTAGTAAATAAACAATAAAACTGAGCAATCACAGTCCATCGACTGGACATCTGAGAAGTCTATCACATCACCATAGCAACGGTGAAAACTGATGACAATTCTAAAAAAATATAGACCAATAACTTGGTATTTTACTTCCTCACATTCCTCCTACTGAAAAAATTTCTGATATAAGCAAAATGCAATTATTTTGTATTTAAAAAAATACAAAATACTCTTTAATTACCTCCTTACTGTCACAAAAATTAATCACAAAATTAATTACAAAATTCAGAATAGCATTCAAATGGTGAAATCCGTTCCTACAGCCCTAATATATATCAAGGCACACCATTATATCTGCTGATTAGTGCATAATAATAAATTAAAATAAAAAATATATATCCTTTTGCTTGAACTCTTCTTTAAAATCATCCACAGGTAGGCAAAGGTAATCTGATGTGGAATAAAAGTTCTGAGTTTTATCTGTTCATAAAATCTTCTATAAAAACATCAGATAACATGGCCTGTGCGCTCGGGCTCTAATACGACAGAACTGATGTCTAGCCAAGTGCGTTACGGAGACGCACTTGACGTGGTGTGACATCACTTTACCCGTAGATGAGGTAATTGTTCTCCCAGCGATAGCGCATCTCCAGCACAAACTCCTGCCACAGGTGGGCCACAGCTCTCATGCCGCCGTGGTAGAAATTCACCAAACACACGCACAGCGCCAGCCTGTAGGTCAGACAGTCCCACGGAGCCGACTTCAGCACGCTGAACAGATTCTGTCCAAGAGAAACACAAGACACATGCTGGTGTTGAAAATTTATGTGATATATATATATATATATATATACACATACAGTACTGTGCAAAAGTCTTAGGCACCCTTTTTTTTTTTTTTTAATACAAACTTTGTTACAGATTTTTATTTTATGACTACATTCTACATTACTGATTCGGTACAAAAACATTTTAGATTTCCAAACATTAGTTTTCCAGCACAAAAGTAAATGTTACAGAAAACTGTTTGTAAGTCAGTAAAGCAAGCAGCAGATTACATAAGACACAGTTTTCAGACAAAAAAACAGAATGAAGGCTGACTGGTGAAGTGCAACGGTCAAAGTCTCCAGAAGAACTGTGGCTGCTTCTGCAAGATGTTCAGTAAAACTTACAGCTCATTTCTTTATAAAACTGCACAAATTGTACCCGAGACTACTATTTTTTTTTAAAGCGAAGGATCGTCACACCAAAATATTGACTTTTTTCTTTTATTACTGTTTATTGCTCTTTACATTATTTTTTTTAATGTAGAAACATTTAATTTCATTATTTTTGAAGGCATCTTTGCTCTACAGGATTTGCATGTGCATATATCTATCTATCTATATATATATATATATATATATATATATATATATATATATATATATATATATATATATATTCATATATCAGCATATTATTTTCACCGCATGAGTCCTGCTTAGTACATGGTAAAGTTAAAGAAAGATAAATCAATATCATATGGTGCAAAATGAACCGGATATGAGACATAACAAAATGAAAATGTTATGTCTCGTAGGTGCGCTGACTTTATTTGTTACGTCTTGTATCTGCATGATGTTATGTCTCAACCTTTGCACTTCGTCACTGCCTCAAAGAACTAAGAATGATCAGAGACGAACTCCAGCACTGTTTACAACTTACACAAGCCATTCAGTGTTGACTTTTGGCTACATTTCATTCCTGGATTTATTGTTACTCATAATATGTAACACTCCACAGTCTATAAGCTCACTAATATCGCAGCGCATATTAAAACAAGAAGCCAGTGTAAAAATAAGATACACTTCATTAGTTTAATTGACCGCTTCACTTAATTTAACGCATACAGTACAACCCAAATGCCCTCTGCCATTAACTGTTGTGGTTACATCATTAATCAAAATTTTATTAAGTCGATTCTTAAAACAGAGACTTGCTTTACAAAATCCTATTAAATTCAAATCTATCTGAACATCCTGTTTACAGACCATTTGCTTCATTTAATAGTAACACAACAGTACACTTCTAAATCGTTATCATCCCTACGTTCAGGACACACTGTTTCGATTTCTATTAGTGAAGAATAATGGTATCTTATATATATATTACGTACGTATATATATATGTATGTATGTATGTATGTATGTATATAATTAAATAAAAAAACGTCCTTGGTTCCTGATCATTTTTTGTTTGCAACTTAACTGAAACAAACACTAATGACCGAATCTGTATCAGATTTCACAAATCCATTCAAGATCTTATTGCTCTGAGTCTTGCAATGATGATCTCACAGAAAGGTAGACTCATACAACGATGCAGCAATAATACAACGTTTAAGCTAGGGCTGCACTTACGTAGTCCTCCGTTTCTTTATCTTGATCGCTCTTTCCTCCCGCGTTCGACTGAGGTGCTTTAGCTTCATTTGAGTCTGATTTGTCCAGTGCTGCATCTGGGAAAAGATACTAACAGAAACATCTGCTATCAGCAAGCATGTCTTTTACCTTCACGCATCTTCCAAATGAAAAAGCGTTCATTGTAATAACTGTTTTTGGTGACACTGGTGACATAATCCTCCGCTCCTCATCTACCAGCAAGGATGCAATTAGTTTCGCTAAACCAATCGACTCTTAATTGGTCCCAGAACATAAAAAGACTCATTAGCAAAACCTGCAATCGTGACTCACCAGTTCAGTTGTAATTTTCACTACGAGAATGTACAAACACCATGCACTAATCGCAAGCAATGTTTTATTCACCAATGAGTCACTGCTGAGGCTCTCAGCCAATAAGATCAAGGCAATCGGAGAACAATAAAAAATACAATTTATAGATTAAAGGCACTCATGACACATTAGGAAATATAATTAATAACAATACACAAAAACTTCATTACTTTTCTTTCAAGCAAAGAGAAAGCAAAGGAATTATCTTGTCTTAATGACTTTTTTTTGGCATGCTTAGAACAACTTTCCAGTTTAAAGCCCTTTATTAATGATGACCTCAATCCAATCTAATCCAATCCAATCTAATCCAATCCAATCCAAAGCTGCTCTTGGCAAAAAAAATCAGCCTAATCAAAATCAGAACCCTCCCTGAATCAATCGTAGATGTATTTTGGGGTCTTTATTCACCCTTGTTGGATTCCTGACTCTGATTGGTCAGAAGGTGTTGATTAAGTTTCTACAACAGCAGCTCTGATAGTAAGGTCAGCTGCAATTCAATCACAGGTTTATATTAATTGCACTTGATCTAATACGTCAACGTTTCTATAGTAACATAATTCACATGGATTTGTATGGCAGATGCTCTACATAACCTAAGACTAATAAAAAAAAAAAAAACAGAGAAATCTTGAGACTGAATGAAAACTAAACTGTGAGGATTTCTGTGAGAAATTTTAGAAGGTTTATTTAGAATTTTTGGAAGGAGTCTCCAGTGTCAGCACGTAGTAACAGTCAGAGGCAACGCTGTAACTGTTTCATACACAGTAAAGTCTTCGGGACAGAGGATTTTGTGCTTTTTGTGGTAACATAACAAGGTGTGTTTTTT
This sequence comes from Pangasianodon hypophthalmus, assembly GCF_027358585.1. NCBI lineage: Eukaryota > Metazoa > Chordata > Actinopteri > Siluriformes > Pangasiidae > Pangasianodon > Pangasianodon hypophthalmus. The sequence continues at coordinate 5,422,059 of NC_069714.1, read as the reverse complement.
CTTTTGGTCCATTTTTTGGGTAAAAAAAAAAGAGGCTGGTGAGGGAGCAACTGTTTATAGCTGCTATAACACAAGTGAGAACAGGAACTAACTTGTTTCACAGACAGATGTTCTCACATTTAATTAATCATAAACAGATACTTACATTTAATGAATAATAAATGTAATTGTTGGAAAATTGCTGTGGTGGAATTACTAAAACACTTGAGGACATGCAAAAATAGAAAAATAATCAACTTCAGTGTGGTAACTGTTGATTCTGTAAGGAATAATTCACAACAGTCTGGCTATAATAATGCATACCCCCTCTCACTTACGTCATAGCTGCGATAAACAGTCGTTCTCTCAGCAGCCTCTCTCTTTTTTCCTCGCTTTTGACCACTATCTGGGGTCTTATAACTGGTCTGGTCTGGTCTTTATTCACCCCATATACCACAGCACTGTAGAATTTTTGATTCTGATTGTCCAGAAGGTGCTGATTTTCTATAACCGCAGCTCTGACAGTAATGACTGCTGCAAGTCAATTACAGGTTTATATTAATGGGCTTGCTAATATGTTATTCTCTCTCTATCAAATCATTCTCTCTCTCTCTCTTTCTCTCAGCCTGCCACTTTACAGAGAAACCAGAAAGCGTAAAGTCTAGTCTCTTGAGACTTTCCTGTTCCGGGAAACTTCCATAATTTCTTTTTTTTCCATACATTTTATTTATTTATTTAAATTAAATGTTATTTAATTATTTTTTAATTTTATTTATTAATATTTATATACATATATGTTTATATGTTCATTATTATTCTTAGATTATGTGGAGCATCTGCCATGTAAGTCCCTGTGTATGAGCTATAGAAACAATAATGTATTGGAATGAGTGCTATCGTTCGTGTTAAAAAAAAATAATGCAGACCTTTTGACCAATCATGAGTCGAGAATATATTTATATATGTAACAACACACACTGCTATGTTTTATTCCTTGAAAAGATGATAACTACACTCCTTAATCAACAAGGTCTTATCATTGTTTAAGCTAGGTCAGGTTTCATTAGTTGGACAAGTGAGTTAGTTGGATTTCCCTTAAAGAGAGAAAAAAACAAATAATATCAATTATTTAACTGTCTTTTCACATTTGCCTCCGTTTATTAATGTCAGTCCTACACGCTGAAAATGTCACAAAAAGTATAAAAGCTTAGGTTGGGTTTCATTAAACACGGACTATAATATCTTGACTTATTTATAGCTGCCATTTCAGATTTCCAGCATATGAGATAAAACGGTTTAGCTGAATAGCACTTTAAGCTCATCATACTGATGTCAGCCACAAAGATAATATCAGTGACTATAAGTTTACGTCTGTGTGCAGAACTTCATATTGAGGATTTATCGCTCATCTCTAACTTCACAGTTGTGAGATGGAAATGGCAGTGGGAGGAAACATGCTCACATTTAACCTGTGTGACTGAGCACATCCAGGGCTGGGCAGAGAAATGATGATGACTGAATACTGAATACACTTCGCAACATGTGTTCAGTAATGCACACGGTTACAATATATAAACAGTGACTATATTTAAAATACATCCTGAAAAGACACATGGGAAATAACTGTGCTGTATAACCTTTGTATAATTTTACTATAAAATGATAGCACTAGATATTAGATAGGAGATACTGATTATCTTTATGCTATATGGTTTATGATATGAATATATGGATACATAGAATATTCAATGAGCAACATGAATGGAAATTTGAGACCAACTACTCAAAAACCTCCTTTTACTGCACCATTAGTATTTCAGGTTGATCCTGCGTAAGAAAAATTAAAAATACACGTGCAGTATACGTGTGGCGATCTGGGAAAAGCCTTAGGATGCAGCTGAAGAATCGACTCTTGACCAAAATTGTCTTTTTCTGCCTATAACATATTTGGACATTTCTACTTTAAGGAACCATAAATAATTTTTATATCGTAAATTTTTACAAAAAATATTGCAGATTTACTTTTATTTATTTACCTTTTATTCTTACCTGTTCTAACTTCTATGAAGGTCCTGTATATGGAGCCGGTTCAACAAACATGGCTGTAAAATCTGCCTAACTTGTCTTAAACCTTGCTAGCCAAGTGTGATTTCCTCACACAGTAAATGTCACACTTTGATCAAGTTATTGGATAGTTAAATGCTGCAGAAAAATGGACATAAGTCTAACCAATTCAGTTTTTAGTCAGATGGATCAAAAGAGAACAAAAAGAGCAAAAAAATTGGCCATGCTCTTCAGATAGGAGGGATGGTGTTACTGTCTCTTTTGTCAATCATATGTATGTGGAAGAGGGCAGACAGCACTTTTCCTCCGAGTGTGTTACACTGCCCTGTGATGCAGCAGTTTGAAAAGATATGGTTGGCTGACTCCGTTTGTCTGTGATGCTCTTGTTCTGCAGTCAGAATGAAATCTTTAAACGCGATTTAGTCCTGTTTCACTTCTGGGTGGTAACCAGACTTTAAAATGAAACACAGTTCACTTCAGGAAAGTCTCTAGTTTCAGAACTATATAGAAGAAAATGTCAAAATTTCTCCATGTGAGGATTTTCTCCACATATACTATACAAAAGTTTGTGGACACCTGACCATCACACCCTCATGTGCTTGTTGTACAGCCTATTCCAGATTTAGTCGCCTTTGCTGTAATAATAAGTTTACTCCACTCTTCTGGGAAGGCTTTCCACTAGCTTTTGGAGTGTCGCTGTGGGGATTTGTGAACACTTACTGCTGCTCTCTAGTGTACATGGTGATATGTAAATAATTCATAAATACATATCGGTGGTGTGTTGTTTAAATAGTGGAGAGGTATACAAAACGTTCTCCTAAAAATGCAAAAAGTAACCGAACACTGAATACTGCCTTTTCAAAATGTATCATGGACTGAATGCATATACTTTGGTTTAGTATTCCTGAATACATAACACCATAACTTGTCTTGTATTACAGCCCAACACTGAGCACGGTCCTGTGTGTGTGTGTGTGTGTGTGCATGTGTGTGTCTCACCAGTAGGATAGAGTTGAGCACGTCGTTATTGAGTGGTGACTGATCGTTGCGGCGGTGCCGGCGAATGCGTTTGCGGGCGCTGTGCACCATGTTCGAGACGGACAGCTTGGGGATCGGCACCGCTGTGGGCTCTGTCAGCTTGGACAGCGCTTGAGTGATGTCACTGTTTTCTGAGAAGTCAAACACCCATAAACAATAAAAAACGTTCATGCATCCACACAGCATTAATCATTTCTGCATATCCTGTTTATTTATTAAGTGTTAATGCTGAGTGTTAATGCTCAGTTAGCTATTATGGTAAGCCCTGTCTTAGATCCCGTTTTATCCAATATTCAGTGGAGTGAATTTAAATTAGTCTCTGTACAGACATGCAGAGAAATCACCTTAAATTTAAAATCCACTTTTTCCCCTTTTGATTTCATGCCGTCACGACTTGTTAAACAAACTTTTTGAGACTATTGGTTCAGATTTAGTGACTATTATAAACAGTCGTCTTCTAACAGGGGTTGTACTGGATTGTTTTAAATTAGCGTCTATATTACCTATCCGTAAGAAGCCTTCACTTGATCCTGCAGTTCACTCAAATTTTAGACCAATTTCCAATCTTCTGTTTCTATCGAAAATGTTAGAAAAAATAGTATTTTTGCAATTGCAAAACCATTTGAGTATTGGTGGTATTTCTGATGTTTTTCAGTCCGGTTTTAAAAGTTTGCACAGTACAGAGTCTGCCCTTCTGAAGGTTTTTAATGATATATTAATTAGTACTGATGCGGGCAATATTATGGCTTTAGTGCTTTTAGACCTTAGCTCAGCATTTGATTTTGTTGACCACGGTATCCTGTTGTCTAGGTTGGAGCATTGCATAGGTATTAGGGGCACTGTATTTAACTGGTTTCGATCTTTTCTGTCCAACAGAAGATTTTCAGTCAGCACTGGCAAGTACTCCTCTTCTGTAGCGCAGTCTACATGTGGTGTTCCTCAGGGATCAATCTTGCCACCGATATTGTTTTCACTGTATATGTTACCCATGGGATCTATATTTAGGAGATTTGGTGTATCATATCATTGCTACGCTGACGATACTCTGCTCTACATACCACTTAAACGTGATGATAATTCTGCTCTAAATCAATTAACTGTCTGTCTCCTTGAATTGAAAACGTGGCTTACAAATAACTTTCTACATCTAAATAATGATAAAACACAAGTTGTTTTGTTCACACTACCGAGCAAAAAGTTACTCGTGTTGCTTGAAGTTTGTCTCATGTGGGTGTGCTTGTGAACTGTCTGGTGTTGTTTTAGTCCCAATGAGAAACATTAATGAAATCAGTGTTATAAGATTTTTCTTTCATTTTTGTGCATCAAACAGTAAATGGGCTCTAACTGCACGTAGGAACTAAAGCTGATTTCTAGCACAGTCTACAAACCACAACTACAGTGGATAAAATACATAAATAAATAAATAAATAAATAAATAAAATTCACACCCCTGTTAAATTGCAGGTATATATGATGCAAAAATGACAACAAAATTAGCCTAAACTTTGCCAAAAGTTAAATACAATCACCCCAAACCATGTGGCAAAATGTGTTATGGTCTGATGAGACTAAGGTAGAACTTTCTGCGAATAATTCTAAAAGGTATGTTTTGGCACAAAAACAAGACAACTTATCACCCAACGAACGCCAAACCCACAGAGAAGCATGGTGGTGGCGGCATCAGGCTATGCAGCTTCTCTTCACCTGGGACTGGGACTCTAGTCAAGATAGAGGGAGTCATGAATCTATTTTGGCACAAACCCTGCAGGCCTCTGTTAGACAGCTGAAGATGAAGAAAAAAAATTCACCTTCCAGCTCGACAATGACCCAACGCACAAATTCAAGTCAACAAAGCACCAGCCCAGTCAGAGCCCAGGTCTAAAACTTGTGGAATGACTTGAAGAGGGCTGTACACAGAAGATCCCCTCACAATTTGATAGATCTGGAGCATTTTTCCAAGGAAGAGTGGAATAAAACTGCCAAATCAACATGTGCTATGATAGTAGACTCTTACCCAAAAAGACTGAGTGCTGTATTTCAAGCAAAATGTACTTTAACAAAGTATTAGTTAAAGGGTGTGCACACTTACGCAACCAGGTTATTGTAAGTTTTTTCTTTTTCTTTTCCCCTAATATGTTTCTCTTTGTTTTTCACTTGAATTTTGTTGGTTGCTATATCACATTATAGGTCGAAAAAGTTCACACATGATTTATCTTGGTTTCATTTTTTACATCACACAAACCTGTAGTTGTAACAGGGGTGCTTATTTATAGATCCACTGTATTTACTCACAATCCCTTAATAGCTTCTTAGCTACATATTTCCTTATGTTTCCTTCTTAATTATACCTGCTCCAAACTCAAAATGCTGCCTACTTTGGCAGTCTCCACATGAATGCAATGCCGGCTTTGAAGCATCCAAAATCATCAAGCGTGTTGAAAATCACGACGTTTTTCGATTATCAGCACTAGAATCCACAGCCATCATAAGCTTTGTTGATGAACAGGAGATGAAAATATTTAGCACTGAGAGGGTCCAGAAACTGACCTTTGCTTTCCTCCTCGGCTGAACTCTTTCCCAGTATCTCATCCGTGGTCTCCTTCCGGCTGCACAGCTTGAGGAACTCCATGAGAAAGTCGCCTGGGGTTCAAACAGGTGTCAATCAAGGCTTCTGGCATAAAACCAGTTCGATTTATTCAACCATATCAATCTATTCACTTCTGCTCACATGAACACACTCTTTCTTACATTCTGAGTGTTTCAATCTTGCTGCAAAAAACAAACCTCACTATTCCAACCAAATAAAGATATTTTTTTTTTGCAATTTGAGAAATAAACCTCACATAAATGTACTGGTCATCAACATCGAACCCTCCTACATTCCTACATTCTTTCTACTAAGACCAAGTAGGTGTGTCTACAGAAAATACTTTTTAAACACTTTTTCTGGGGCTTAATTTTGCACATTCAGCTCTATAGCGCTGAAGTCCTGTGTATTTTTCCACAGGGAGCAATCAGACAGATGGATGGGACTCAAAGCTCCCTGCTACAATATCCGCAGCCTTATGGGTACTATTGTGAAAACAAGGGTACCTCTGTGAAATATTGCAAGGTAAAAGTTAAAAGTTGGGAATCTAACTGATGGTGACCCTCTACCAACGAAGGCTTTATTGCCATTTTTGTACGAGAGGCTCCGTGTGTCTAAAGCAATCGTGCACAAACATCAGACAGAACCCGACTATGTTCCCTTTCTGTTTTCTCTTTCTCATTACATTATTAAATGTGATTAGAAACACTACAGACAGCAAATCCTACATCACTCTCTACCTCTTGAGTCATTACCTGCATTTTACACTTCACAGGCTACATGATACCTTCCCGGCTAACTTTGTGTAGTCATCAAAGTGTGTTGCGGTGATTAAACAGAAGATTTACGACTAGACTTTGCTCAAAATTCTCTCATGTACAGCCCAGAAAAAGCTGGCAGAACGACATGACACATGCCCACTCATCCACTCTTTTTTTCACACCTTTAATACTTCCCTGCTGTGATGTTTACTCAAATAAAACAGTCTATCTAATGAATAATAATATTAATAATAACAATTGTGCATCAAGCACTACATTTCTAATGACCTAGTTTAAGGTAACAAGTACAAGTGTGATATTCTTACCAAGCAAACATTGGGGATTGTCCGCTTTCCGCACTCTCACGGACCAGTGAGGAGCTTGGAGTGGGTCCAAATCACTAAGTGAGCAGAAAGAAGACATGCGGCCTCAGCTCATAAGATCATACGAGTAAAGAGAACAACAAAGCAATGCACAATTCATTACGAGTAAACAGTAAGAAACTTTCAATTAAAAATAAAAATGTTAGAATTCAAACTTGATAGTTAAACACCCTTGTTTCACTGAATCACCAATTCGATTCATTTATAGGGCACTTTCACAGGAAAGGTTGCCACTTGAGATGGCACAATACCACAGTTTCTTTTCCAATACTAATACTGAAACCTTGAGTATCAACCCATTACAATCGATAGTTTTCTTTAGAAACTGCTAAACTTTGCCTTTTTTTTTTTAAACTGAAGCACTTCATAGTTAAACTCTTTTCCTCAAAATTCACGTAAACATATTAAATGCAATAAAGTATAAGGTATAAATATAATAAAATCAATCCTAACGAGAAAAAAAACAGTCAAGACTCTTTATACGTAAACATTTACAGTTCCAAAAATAATTTTTTTTTCCAAATCCAATTTCAATCTTATCATCAATATCATGTAACATGACACCCTCTAGAGGAAATCAGCATTTAATTAATTATGCATGTAATGCATTTGCACTGTTTGAACACCAGAGGTCCCAATCTGCACAACCCACAGAGCTAAAATATATAGAGAGCACGCTCGTCCATTGATCGTGTTCTTTCGTGAAGAGCCTGTGAGATCTGCACTTGTGAATGCCGATACCCCGATAGCTCCAGATTGCCACGACCAATACGCATTACACATTATATGGTTACATGACCATGTTATGACGGTTAAAAAAGAGCTCTTCAGTAGCTTCCAAACAATACCAAAGGCCACAGAAAACGGGCATTTTAGCCGAATTTGGAGCTCTATTTCTGCTATGGAGCTCATTATGTATCAGTCGATCATCAGTCCCCAGGTCAAACACATTGTTTTTTTCAATCAAAATTTTTTGGGAGAATTAATAAATTTATTTATTTATTTTTAAGATGAACCTGTAGTACATTGTGTTTACAATATTAAATGTCTGCAGCAATTTGAATTATATTGTTTTGCATTGTTTTGTATATTTGTATTATATTGTTTTGCATTGTTTATAAATCAGAACTAAAAAAGGTGTCTTCCCAATCATAAGTTTCTTCTTTTAAATTTATTTTTAGGAATAATATTCAAAATTGAATCATGACAAAGCGTACCATTGCACCTGTTTCTGCTGGTCTCAGCCCGATATCCATGCAAAGAATGCAAAGAAAATAGATTTTAGAGTGAAAATTCCAGATTTTACATATGTTTGACCAAATTTGACTATTCATTTTGAAAATTCAAACACAGATATGAGCAAAAAATGTCTTTAGCATGTACATCATGTAACATGTGTTTTACTACACCAAAATAATGTTTTATTGTGTAATACTCATCCCTGGATGTCTCTGCCAATTCTCATGAAACTGCAATCCACAAACTGTTGATAGCAACTGATGGACTGTCACCGGGTAAATTTTGTTAAAACATTTCTTTATATTTTCTGTAATAATAAGATGTAGACTGAATAACCCAAATAGTGCTATTCACTGGGATTTACACTCTAAAAGAGCTAATTTGCACATCTCTTGCTGATAATAAAGGAGCTGCATTAGTTCTGGTTCTGTGCAATACACTACAATGTACAAATCACAAAGGGACCCAAAGCTGCCATGAAAAAGTGTCCTCTCCTGGATATCGAGAAAAGTTATTCTTCAAGAGAGTTATGTTGTTGTGGTAACAAAGTTGTAAATCTATTTTCTTAGAGCATTTACAGCAAACTAATAAAAGAAACCATAGTTTGTACCCACGTATATACAGACAAGCACTAATGTAAAATATGTTTTACAAAATGGTCCTCTCCTCAGCATATCGTATATGTGACAGTGGAGAATAATGATCACTCTGTATATGCATTAACATCACTTTTCCCTGATATTGACCGTCATAAATGTCAACTTATTCTGTTAAATTTGCCACCAGAGAAAACAAACCTTGCTTCTCACAAGTGTTTAGCTAAGAAGGGAAATTAGTAACTAGCATTTCGATGATGTTCAATCAAAAAGACAACATTAGGGCTTCATTTTTCAAGTACGATAAGAATGGATTTATGCGCAAAGCGTTCCACTAACTAATGTACTCGACTTGATCGGCTTCAAGTCATATAATTTATATGGATTACTGCACTTTCATATTTGGACTATACTGTAGAGTTTAAACTGCTTATTTTTATTATGTTCACACCATTTAGCAGACGCCCTTATCCAGAGCGACTTATAGAAGTGCTTTGGAGTCTCTATCAAAAACACATCCTCATGCTAGTTCACTAGGTCAGGGACTAAGAGCACCATCGAGAACATTTAGTGAAAACCAGTTGTTCTATATTTTACGCAATAATTAAAGAATAAAAAAATAAAGAAATTGAATCAACGCAAACTCATAAATTAAGACAAATAACTAGCTCACTAATAAAAAATGAATCATTTAATTATGATAACAGAAATAGCACTGTATAAACAGAGGATGAGCTGGAATGTATGTGCATAGCCGTTAACTGTACACAAATGCCTCAGCTGATGGAAGATTTAGCACTTGCTTATTATTATTAATGTTATATATTACTAAATATTTTTATTGGCATAGAAGTGAGTCAAAATTACTTCCATTTCCGCCTTTCAGCCTCTACCCTGATCACTCGTTTCATGCTCAAAGTTGTGTGTGCTCTTGAACTTTCATGGAGTTTTGTGGGTGTCACGACATTTAAATGAGCTGTGCCATGTACTTGCTGGGTTATTTACAGGTGGTAGGCATTCATCAACATACACACGTAAGTACGAAGAAAATCAGCGTTTCTGAAACTTTTGTAAATCTGGCGTAACATTATAGTTTGTTTGGTTTACGCAAAAATTTACACACCTTTCCTAAAAGATTGATAAATAAGGCCCATTGTTTGTATGTTGTTCAGGTCATTAAGATAGTAAAAAGTAAGATTTAAAAAAATGTATTTAAAATCTTGAGGACTTTAAACCAAACAACAAACCTGATGGTGACCATGTTCAGAAAGGACATGTTTGTTTAACACCTTGCCGTTAATCTGACTTTCCAGTAAAGGACTTGCTTCAATTCATTTCCAGTGTTTATAAAATTAATAACATGCAACTTAGGGTTTTCTTAGACTTGGGAATCTTCACAACTGAGCTGCTAGTCAGTACCTAGGAGGCAGTATTTTTGTTTCTATATTGCAATTCTCATTCATTCATTCATTCATTCATCCATCCATCTTAATTAAGTACTTTGTCCTGATCAGGGTGACGATGGGTCCAGAGCCAATCCCGGTAACTCTGAGCCCGAGTCAGGAGAATTCACTCAAGATGGGTTCCCGAGTGGCGCAACAGAAAAGCGTTCACCCTATCGTCTGGAGATCGCTAGCTCGAGATTGGCCGTACTCTCAGGGTGAGAGGCGTGGCATATTCTCCCTTCCCTGTCAATCACAGTGACACTAGCCAATCACACATGTCTGTGAGCTCATGTATGCGGAAGGGGGCAGATAACGCTTTCCCTCCAAGTGTGTTACGCTACCCTGTGACACAGAATTCACGGCTTCACGTGTCATTCAGGAAGCATGTGATACTCCTCACCTTCCTAGAGACCTAACTGGTGAGTGGGAATTCGTCAGGACTAAATTAGGGAGCAAACTGTGAGGGGGGAAAAAAGGAAAGAAAAAAAAGAATTCAGCCAAGATGGGACACCAGTCCATCGCAGAACACCATGTACACATATATATAGCATTTGTTTGTCATGTTAAACATTACATCCTCTCCTGAACTAGGTTTGTTCTCATGCAGCATCAAATTTTGACCCCCTATAGCTTTTGCTGAAATATAGCTTTTGAGCTGATTTTTTTTTTTCTTTTATGTTCACTTGGAAGAAGTCAGAATCTCTTTTGATATATTGACATTTCAAAGATGTGGTGATGATTTTTTTTTTTGTGTGAGGACAATTCCTTAATATTGCTAGTTTTGTGTACAAAGATAAAATTTTGTCAGTTAAAAAAAAAACTATACCTAATAATTGCATAAAATACAGTAAATCATTCTAGAAATACTGCGAGATTAATTTCAAACATATAAATGGAAAATGATAATGTTCCTGGAACAGCACTTCTCTGTTACGTGAGAAATAAAGTAAAGTTTAAAAATTCTGTTGTTAATGTTAGGAACAAAGCAGTAAGCGATTATGCTCAGAAATTTCATTTCCCGCTCCATGATACGTGCAAATCCCCATTTTTCAATGCAAATAAAAGGTCAAATTGACACTAAATTGCTAACATTTCATTCTCTTGTATAACAAACCGTCTACATAATCTAAGCCTAATAATAAACGCTGTTATTTAACATAGAAGAATCTAAATTTATTGGTGAAATTTTCTACAAGGAGACATTTATTTAACATTTATGGAAGGAGTCTCCAGTGTCAGTCTCCAAGATTTCCACATTGATAAAGTCTTCAGGACAGAGGAATCTGCACTTTTTCGGTTCCTCTAGAACATGAAAAGCTGAGATTTTTTGTCTTATTAACCTCAATAGAGAGAAAAAAGAGAAGAATGACTGTTTATATCCATTATAACGTAAGCGATCACAGACTTTTCACAACAGTAAATGTAACTAAAAAAGGTTAAAAAGCACAAAAGTGTTACTCTGTGAGTCCGCTTTGTGTGTACTTGTATCGTATCACCCCATCATGGATTATTTTCCTATAACTGTACACATTCTTTACATAATCAACAATTAGAAGCATATATTTTTCAATAACACAAGATTAGCAATAATGTTAACGATTTCTGTAAAACGATTCCGTTATTAAAGAGAAATGATGTTAAAACTGAATATGGACATTAATAACAAGCTCGAAAAGCACTAGAAAGTTGTTCTCGATATTCAGAATGATTTATATATTTGTTAAATAAAGAGTGAGAACAGTGAATTAAAAAAAAAATGAAAAAAGAGACAGGAGTACTTCTTACTTGGGAGGAAGTTTTGACATATTTCAAACCATTAGGTTTCGCACCTGTGTATCAGATGCTCTAGAGTGTACTAGAGGACATTTATCACACTCTCAATGAGAAACAGCGTGACCCGACCCAGAGCTACGTTCGCTTACAAACCCGTGAATGACCACCAGCTTGCTGTGGCATAACAAATGCTATTCGAATCTTAATGATCCTTCAAAAGGATTGGAGGTCATCAAACTGTTAATGAATAATAACCATACTTTAACGCAAAAAAATCTAGAGCAATGTTGGCTTTGAAAACCCTGAATGGCCGACAGCGTATTCATTATTCCTGGCTCATTAACAACATACGATTAAACGTTTGAAAACAACGGTTCGACAAAACCGTGAGGTCATCTAGAGCAAGGACAGAGTAGAAAATCTCAAACAAAAAAAAGTCGACGGCTTTTGGGGAAGGCCGCTACATCGACGCTGCATCAGCCTTGAACGAGCTGAAATCATTCGGCTGGAGAGGATTTTTCATGGAGAACGGCGCCATTGTTTGCTCGAGCACCCTTCATTATTCTCTCGCTCCTTATCTGCAGGTGAGAGTATTTGTTCTTCTACTTCAAAAAAAAAAAAAAAAATCAGGCCCCAAAAAAGGCCCTCTTCAGAAGTGAGAGCCTCCATCACATCACACGCAGGCGCTGCTGAATTGCTGACAGGATGAGGAAGAGCGCAAAAACAGCGTTAATGCCACGCAACAGCTCACTGAGCAGCTCTACACTACAAAAAAAAAAGCGTAAAATCATTCGGCGCCAATTAATTGCAGCTCAGGCGGCGTCCGGTGCTGGTGTCGAGCTACAAGGCTCAAACGCAGCATGCACACACACTCACACACACACTCTCACATACACACACGGTCTCTCTCTCCCCTCTTTCCACCCCCACTAACACTGTGCTGGAGCTGCGAAAAATTATTATGGGTAACAGGTTCTTCGAGAGGTGACAAAAAAATTAATTTGGCACAGACATCATCGGGGTGTTTTGAATTTTCGCACCTGCTGCATATTCATGCGTCGTCGTCCCCCCACACCTTCTGATTACCTCATCGCTCACATTTCATTTCTTTTTTTTTTTTTTCTCTCCCGTTTCAACTTCATAAAGCCACTCTGAGTTTTATAAGCAGCTGAAAACATCTGGTACTCACGAATATACGTCGTTGTCCACAACTATGCCTTCGGTTAGGTGGGGCCAGGTTGTCGCGAGGTGCAGCTCACTAAAGGGAAAAAAAAAAAAAAAAAATCAGTATATTTATTTATAATTCATTTCTCTAAATGCCTCAAGCAGGATTGAATATTTATGCCAAAATATCTGCGAGTGTCTTCAATCTAAATCATTAATGCTGTTTTCTGTTGACATCTTTTCACCGTGATTTAATCAAGTGTGTGATATTTTGAAATATGGAAATGTTGTGCAATGTTGTGCCAAAACCTTATTGGATCTTCACAAGCGCCGAACGGAAGTTTGCCAAACTCGACGCCTCCGACTTCTCCGGCGAGCAGGGCGTCAAAGTCTGCAATAAAACAGAATATATGACTATCGGGGTAATTTTAGATTTTATTTCTGTGGTTTATCCAGCTGTAATAATATGGCGCACGCGTCCCTCGCACTTCTCCCACATTAATCCATTAAGATATAATTGGAAGAATATCATTAGGCTGAATAAATATCTCAAGTGCACCTTAATACAGAGGTAAACATTCATGCCTCGATGAATCCACTGAGTAAACATCATCTTAAGGCGTTTCTATTCGGTGCTGCCGGAGAGATATGACTCCATGGCAACAATGAAAAAGCTTTGGGGTGTAATAAAAATACAGCTTCCATGGCACTAATGCGGTGAGTAAAATGTGCTGGTTAGTAGTGTATGAGTGCAGCCTACAGCTGAGGTTCAGGTTTAGGGCTCTGGAAAATGACCCAAAAAAAAAAAAAAAAATGGAGGCATTCGGAAGTGTTATTACCGAATAATCAAATGCTCAATCTGTATAAATGGAAATGTCCAGTTTAACGTTAACATCAAATAGGACACTTCTGCTAGTCCTGACATCATTATTCAGCCATCTTGTGCTAATCAACACCAACTATTTCAGCACAATCCTATTCCTAGCAGCAGTAAAACCATTTCAAATAAATATTCCATGTCTATGCAGTTCTCTATGTTGCTGTGGACGTTTTTTGGTTTTTTTTCCCTTTAGCAGAAGCTTGTAACCAGCAATAAGATCATATGTGATAAAATCAACATTGTCAAATAACAAGCAGGATCATGTTGATGCAGTTGCACACTATCGTAGATAAACCCCAACTGCTCAATAAAAAAAAAAAATAATAATAATTTAAAAAAAAAAAAAAAAAAAAAAAAAAAACAGACTTCTGAAGCTTATACAGCTCTATTAACCAGTAAGCTGTACATTAACCCATGAACTCTCGAATCTGATTGGGCAGAAGGTGATTAATTCTCTATAACAGCATGCAATGCAAATCACAGGATTATGTTAATGCATACGTTCCAATACGTTATCGTTTCCATAGTAACAGCTAATTCACGAGGACTTGTATAGTGGACGCTCAACATAATATACAACTAATAATCACTGACTTGTTATTTAACAAAGAAAAAACGGATCTCTACGGAGAAAATTTCTCTTATTTATATTTTACAGAAGGAGTCTCCAGTGTCAGCGTTTTGTATCAGTCAATACAGTTTCTCAGTAACACACAAGCTGTGTGTTTTTTGTCTTATTACCTTCAAGAGAGAGAAAAATAGATATTCAGGTGCAATCTGAACGGCCATTTACACCTTCTATAACATCTAAGATGATAACAGGAAGTTATTTTCCAGATGTTGCACAACACTGTAACTAGACTTGACCTATATACAGATAAAAATAATGATGTGTCATGTTTTCGTTACAAATTTTAGCAAATTTCTGTGGTATAAGAGGAATAAAACACTCCAGGACATGCTTTTATAGGAAAATACTCAACTTTGGGGCTGTAACAGCTGCAATCACACCACCTTGTTGTTGATGGTTTTCCTATAAGAACACTCCCTGTCCTGTTTTATTCCTGACAACAGGGTTTGAACAGCAATGTGAGACTATCTGTAATATTAAAGCTAGCCAATGCAAGGTCATAATAGCAGCTAGAGGCATTTCTAATACTAGATAATATCAATCAGCTCATTTTGTGTTATTAAATTAGATAATCTGAGATATGATCCTGATACTAACAGGGGTCAGAAACATAAACAAGCAAATCCTGAAGAAAACTAAAGTTTGCTTTTTATTGCCTACCATATAATAGTGGAAGTGTAATAGCTAAAGGTGTTTCAATTCCACTTAGCAGGCTCCACTGAGCATCTCTGATGGTTTATAAGGGCTAGATTTATATCTATAGCTGTTGGCATGTACAGCACTGGCATAAAATCTACCTTAGTCCACCAATTTCTAAGTAAGAAAGTAAGTAAAAAAGTCACCTACCACACATCAAATAACTGGAACAGATTACACGCACATTTATTCATTAATTCATGCACTGAATAATTATTCATTATCACTTGAAAGCAACTTTCAAGTACGACAGAATCCAGAGGAAGCAGGTGATAATTAAGGGTCTTGTTCACGGGTCCAGCAGTGGCTTGTGGCAGTGTCAGGACGTAAACTGACAACCTTACGGCCTTTGATAAAACAACGAAGCTTACCCGCTGATTTAGCACTGCAGAACAGATAAAGGTCTCTGATAGCGTTTTTCACGCCACCGACAATCTCTAATCATCTGCTAAGCATATTGCCATATTTACAGCTAGATGCACTGTCATGTGTGACAGAAAATGTTAGGGGAGAAAAATGACCTCACTCCACTCAGCAATCAGGAAATTCATAATAAACAGAGCAAGACAAGCAGCAGTAAAGCTTATAGAGAAAGGGAAGAGAAGACAAGGCAAGGCAAGTAAACGCATGGAAAGAAAGGGGACAGGCATGGCAAGGCAAGAAAAATGGGAAAGGAAAGGAAAGGAAAATGAGCAGGAAATAAGATGGAAAGGAAGGGAAAGTAAAGGAAGGGAAAGTAAAGGAAAGGAAAATGGGAAGGAAATAAGATGGAAAGGAAAAGAAAATGGGAAAGAAAATGGG
The DNA here is from genome assembly GCF_027358585.1 of Pangasianodon hypophthalmus. Lineage (NCBI taxonomy): Eukaryota > Metazoa > Chordata > Actinopteri > Siluriformes > Pangasiidae > Pangasianodon > Pangasianodon hypophthalmus. The sequence continues at coordinate 5,406,022 of NC_069714.1, read as the reverse complement.
AAGGAAAGACAAGGAAAATGGGACATAATGGAAAATAGAAAGGAAAGGAAAAGAAAGGAAAGGAAAGACAAGGTAAATGGGAAGGAACGAAAAATAGGAAGGAAATAAGATGGAAAGGAAAGGAAAGGAAAATGCGAAGGAAATAAGATGGAAAGGAAGGAAAAGTAAAGGAAAGGAAAATGGGAAGGAAATAAGATGGAAAGGAAAGACAAGGTAAATGGGAAGGAACGGAAAATAGGAAGGAAATAAGATGGAAAGGAAAAGAAAATGGAAAAGAAAATGGGAAAGAAAATGGGAAAGAAAGACAAGGAAAATGGGACATAATGGAAAATTGAAAGGAAAGGAAAAGAAAGAAAAGGAAAATAGGAAGGCAATAAGAAGGAAAGGGGAAGGAAAGCCAAAGGAAAGAAGAATAGGAAGGCAAAAGGATGGGAAGCAAAGGAAAAAGGAAAGGAAAGGAAAATGGAAAGGAAGGAAGGCACAAACAGGCACAAACAATGAAAGAAAGCTCTTTAGCTGGCTACCTACATCATGTGCAGCCCCAGGGGGGAAAAAAAAAAAAATAAAAAAAATATATATAAAAAAAACCCTCCCCCCTACCCCGCTTCCCGCTGTTAGGAAGTCGGGGTCAGAGCGCAGGGTCAGTCATGATACAGCGCTCCTGGAGCAGAGAGGGCTAAGACCTTGATCAAGATCCCAACAATGGCAGCTTCAAGGCCTGGCACTGCCAAACTGCCACTGTCAGACCCTTAACCCTCCCTGCTTCATGAGCACCGTATCATGACTGACCCTGTACTCTGATCCCAACTTCCTAACTGCAAAGAATTTCACTGTACTGTAATGTATATGTGACAAATACATGCTTTCTTTCTTTTATAAATTCAAGTCTGAGAGGCCAGACTGGGGAAACCACAAATAGTTACGGTGCATCTTATGAGCTTATGAAAAGAAAGCAATTTGAATCAGAAAATATTTCCAGGTCATTCCAAGTAACCAGAAATAAGTGAATCATAGTAGGATAAATACAAAATAAAGCACAATGGGGCAAAATAAATAAATAAATTATTTAAAAAAAAAAAAAAAAAAAAAAAAAACAATGACAGGGTGGTGTGATGCGGCCCGGCGCGAAGCGGCTAATGTTACTACCCCAAAGTTGCTTACGTTTCAACAACAGCATGTCCCGAAGTGCTTTATTCCTCTTATACCTCGGCAACTTGCCAAATATGACAATTTCTTTTTTATTTATTAACGAATGACACACATATAGTTGCATTTAACACTGTCCAGCATCTGCAAAACAACTTCCTGTTATCACGTACTTTACTGCAGCTTATTTTATTTCTTTCTCTTGAAGCGAATAAGACAAAAAAAAAAATGCAGTTTGTCATGTTCCTGAGGACATTCTCGTGTCGGAAGACTCCTTCCAAAAATTCTAGACAGCTCCTCACAGAAAACTTCAGCATATCACGATTACAGAAGTTGTTTTATGTGTTTATGTGGAACATCTGGCATACAACTCCCTGTGTATGTTGTTACTATAGAAACAAGCTCTTTGCTCGCAGCTGGAACTACGGTCAGAGCTGCTGTTATAGAAAATCAAATCAACACCTTCAGACCAATCGGATTCGAGAAGAGCAAACAGGAAATATAAGATCGTGAAATAAAAACACAGGATATGAGTGCATGTGGAGAGCAGGCCACTGGCTATGGCTCAGGTTCTAAACTTTCACTGTACGGACCGCATGAGTATAACGAGGGGGTGATGGAGGGAGAAAACCTACCAGGAGGCTGCTGGGGCCAGGAGTACTGCTGCCAGTCTTGGAGGATGTAGGTGAAGCGGATGGCGATGTTGATGGGTGGTAGCGGTGTCAGCGGGCACCCCTGTGGGTTAAAAACGTGACAAGAAACAGTAGCGAGGCATAAGTTACAATAAAAAAGGAAGGCACATCTGCACCTTTGAGCAGGACGAACATCCGAGAGTGCGAGGTATCAGCCAGGAAACTTCTCAGCCAACACCTAGAGGCTTTAATCCGAATATAAGCAGCTTAAATATCTTAATTAACACATACGCCTTTATTTGGCTGCACTTTTCTCCCCACTGCCCTTCAGAGAAAGGAAAGATTTATTACTTTTTTCGGCAAGATATAACCCCCCATCCTTATCGTTCTTACTCACTATTTTGGCTTTGAAGATATCCAGCAGGCCTGAGAGGTGGTTGTATTGGCTGGGAACTTTGCGCAGATGCACCATCTCGAAGTCGGTGCGAACCCCGGGGCCCTGGCACTCACCCGCGTACATCTTCCTCCACTTCTGCTGGATCTGCACGAACAGCGGCACCTGGCTACACACACACACACACACACACACACACACAGAGAGCAAAGTCAGGAGCTGTGAGAAGGCCATATGTTAAATCAAAAGTGAACATGAAGGTGTGTCACAATAGCAGACAGCACATGAGATCGCTCAGTGGAAATAGTCGTCTTATTGTACGTCTCCTAATATAGGCTTAATAATAACTGAGCCATATGGAGAAAAAAAAAAATATATATATATATATATATATATATATATATATATATATATATATGAGCTAGTGCAACACTAATAAAGCCCAGAAAATATACACACACTAGTTTAACACTTTCTGACAGTTTGTGCCAGCACCAGCACTAGTACCAGCATTAGTGTCTTTAAATACATGAGTGCACTTACTGTATTTTTCTCCCCTAAAGAAGAGGAAAAAAAATATTTGTTTATAAAGTAGGTAGAGAAATGTTGGAAAAGTAACTGCTGGATAAACACACCTGCCCTATAAAGTATTTTTGGGCTTATTTGCTAAAACTGTGTGTATGTATGTGTGTGTGTGTGTGTTTGTGTGTGTGTGTGTGTGTGTGTGAGTGAGAGAGTGAGAGAGAGAGAGAGAGAGAGAGAGAATAACTTCATGGGCTTGATGATATAGCAATATAATATTGCTATAATAAATAATGCCACAATAAACTTTTCTGAGGCATTGGAATATATTTTATTGAAAAAATTATATATTTTATAATTTGAATTTTAAATAAATGATGGGAAGCAGCTGATTTGATGTTAAAATTCTCAATTTAATCTTTAAAATTGTAAAAATAAATAAAATAAATAAATAAATAAATAAATAAATGTGTGTATATACCAATACATATACACACAGGGTTATATTTTTTAATAATTTTAATAAATATACATTAATTTTTGTAGGCAATCATAATGCATTGCTGGCAGATCGTGAGCAAATCAATTCTATATATTGTGATTTATATCACGTATCATAGAAATGCCTTTCAAAAATTCAGGAATGATTTTTCTGTCATATCGCCCACTCTTACTCTCATGAACTGGTGTGCTGCTCTATGTGATGCAGCAATCCTGCAACGTCAGACTATTAAAAAAGCAGCTTGTTATGCAATGCCGGGTTTCTGCTGTAAGATTTTCAGCCCGATTTTGCTATCGTAGGCCAAAATCTCACACTCTGGTTGCGGAATTCTCTGGTTGTGACTTGAGATCGGCGTCCTCATCACGTATAATGTGACGCACTGCTATGAAGCTCGTATTAAAGCCACCAATTAGAGGACGGCTTGTATACGATTACGCAAAACTCACGGAACGGCTATAAATACAGTTACCTGAAAACATGTAAAAGATAAAAATATCCTTAAAAATACCTCAAGATCACGTAGAAGGATGTTTGTTTACGCAGCCTTATTTATGACTTGAGCAGAACCTAAATTTTTTTTTAATCACAGGTCTATCGTTAGCGGATCTTCGTCATATAATGGGACGTTATCTCAGTCTGTTACAGAATTCTGGCAATATTTTGTGAGATTATTTCATACAGCGTGACACGTAATAATTTTCAAAGACCACTGTTTAAGAAAAAAAAAAAAAAATGCTTTTTATTACAACCCAGCTACACAGCTGTTGCATATTTGTCCTGTATAAAGAGTAATTGAACTCTACTCTGTCTAGGGCTTTGATCTTATTGCACGTATGAATTGAATTTGCATTCATTTGTATTTCTGATGCATTTTGAGCACAATCCTGTCCTCCCAATGAGCGGCTTCAACCAGGAAACTGCCACGCAAAGCACTTTTATCTTAATGAAGCACATTTATTAGTACTATCATCCTCCTGTTCGTGCAGCGTGACCGTGTTGGCTGAACTGCAATAAGCACGCTCTGTTATGATGAACTGTTCAGCTGTGATGATAACACAAATGATGAAAAAAAAAGTTACGATCATTACATTCTTCGCTTATGGAAGAACGACGTCGCTCTAGAGGAGCAGATAACGGAGGATATCGGGGAAAAATTTTTTTTTTTTAAAAAAAAGCGCATTGGAATTGAGGACCGATCCTCAAAACGCATGTCAACAGAGCCACCCAGTGGCACAGCAGAGTCATTAACGCTAACACACGCAGATGAGGTCATTAGTCTTTCAAAAAGCCTGCGAAAACACCTGAGCACCTGGAATCCATTACACTCCACACGTGCCCGAGATGAAGGATTTAAATGTTAACTCATACGCCGGACTGTTCATCACAAGAGGTGCTGGAAGCGTTTCAACACATTCTGCATACAGCTAAATGATGAAAATCATGGCGCTGTGCAGTGCTGCACTTTTATCAGTGCTATTGATACTGTTTTGTTCAAAACACCTAAAAAAGGGAACAATCGCCCCCAGAAATGCAGTGACCCCGTGCCCTATGAGCCTGCAAAAGAGAAGGAAAGCGAGTTGCCGGGGGCGACGCGTTCATCCTCTTGCATCTCAGCGGGATGTGTGCTGTAACCTATTGTAGAGCGTTGCTCTTGGAAACCGGTCGCCCACACACACACACACACACACACACACACACACACACACACACACACACACACAGCCTGTGTTTCACAGAAAACAGCTCAGGACGATGCAGTGATTGAACACGAGCCCTGTTTTTCAGGCAGGTCATGTAACCGAACGTTACAAACATACAACGTCCTTGTGTAGGTAATTAACTCAAAAAAACGTGCATGAGGACAGCAGCAATGACTCAGATGCACGTGTTCATATTCTCAAACGTCATTTCGAGCTCACGTCAGACAGACAGTAGTACAATAAGCAGCTTTAAATCAGTCTGTGACATGCTACAAAGCAAAGCAGCATACACGCGTGCTCCTCCAGTTGTCACTATGATGGTAGACTGCTCTAAGTTTCATGCTAGCATGTGCATGAAAATCCCATATTCATGCTCAATCATATTTTTCGCTACACTGCTAAGTAACGACGTTATCACGAGGATGTATTTAGAGCTGTAAAGGCTTCGGCTCAAGAAACAGCACAGCAACAGTGAACAGGAAGGAAAAAAAAAAAAAAGAAGTTAAACTAATAAGAGGGTTTGAATTGCTGTTTTGGAGGCAGTAATGCATTATGTAAAACAGAACTCCTGGTACATTACTCTACCAAACGTTTGTTTCATAAAACCGAGAGACAAGGCATTTATCTTTGCACAGACTTGGATGTACAGGCAATTTACACCTTGATCTCTTTCTCTCGCTCTCTCTCTCTCTGAATTTCATGTGTGTGTGTGTGTGTGTGTATGGGTTTTAACACTGAAAACTTTTTAACTCTGAAAGCACAGCATACAAAACAATTCACATGAATCAATATGCAGTTTCTTTCCACTGTCCTGTGCCTCTACTCACAAGCAACGTTTGATATTTTCTCAGTTTAAAATAAAAGCTTTCTTGGAATAAACCACGTCCTCCAGGTTTGTCTTCATTCACTGGCTTCGATTCATTTTTAAGGTAAAGGTGCAACTGTTTAAAACAAAAACCATTTAAATAGGAAAATTTAGTCAAACTTGTCTATGATTAGCACGTCAATGATATTTGTCTCATCTGACTATCACTTATAGCATGAGTTATCAAACTTTCTGCAGCCAGGGATCCCTTAAATGCAAAATAGTTCCCTGAATATTTATATTCATATTTATTTTATGAGCATAATCCTAGTACTTAAATATCAGGCTAATTATTCAAATGTGTACAGTAATATGTAATATGGCTGGAGCTTTTTTCATTCCTCGACTTTCCAAAAGAACATTCAATAATAAATATAAAAACTGATACTTGTGTGTTGTGTAATATTGATATTTCCCTGCTTGCGATTCACCAATTAAACCTACGTGGTTAACGATTTAATGGTCCAGAACCGTTTTAATCGCTGTGCCAGCATCAAGTGCTATATTCATGGCAAGAGCAAAGTTATAAATATATAGATAGATAAATAAATAAAACTAGATTTTATTTCACATTAATGAACTCAAAATATTGTCTGTTATGTGAGAGGGGGCGGAGCTTCGGGGCGATGGCGGTTTACACCAAATGAGTAAAGGTTGGCAGGGCTGGTAATATAATATAACGATTTTAAAATACATCACGTGAAGCACATCATCGTCAGTGATGTTTTCCTGGAGTTCTTGAGTGTTTCAGGTGTTTTGAACATCAGACGCCCTCACCCAGCCGACCCAGCCGACCCAGGCGACCCAGCCGACCCAGCCGACCCAGCCGACCCAGCCGACCCAGCCCGGGGTGATCACGCCCTGGCTTGTGTTCAAGTAGCTTATTTTCTACAGTTTACCCCACTCGCCCTTCAGCCTTGCCAACATGCCTAACATAACCAAACCCACACAGGCCTCCCCAGTGACTGAGGCTGTAGCGAATCCCAATGGTTCCATTAATGCATTCTCAGTGCCACTGGTTCTATATGGATTTCTTGTTACACTTAACACCACATAAGCATGTCCGCCTAAAGCCGGTTTTACACTATTACTTCCAGCTGTCTTTTACGATAATTACTTGTCACACTGTATGAGACGATCCTAATAAGAATTCTGTAACAGACTGTGCCATAACATGCTTCCTACATGTCAGATTAAACGATGAAGACAGCTACTACATTCTGCCATACTGGGTGCACAGTGACACAGCACCGGTTTCTTCGTCTTGTTTTTTTGTCACAATAGTCAATAAACTCTATGAACACAGCTTTTGCATGCTGATTAGCTACTTACACACCTGGAAGCTGTAATTCATCCTCTGTTTCTTTCCATGTTGCATCCCTTTCCTCCTGTCGTAATACAACACTGATGAGACGTTATAGAGACATTCTGTCTGCTGCCGCAATTCAACTCTTCAAGCGCTCTTCTTTTAAATCCAATATGTTTTGTTTATGTTTAGTCGTTGTCACTACCATGTTTGTAGCTGTTCTTTGCGTTTTGTGTAATCATATGCCGTCCTCCTATTGGTAGATTTTAGACGAGTGTCGCAGCAGCACTCACACTGAGATTTTAAGCAAAATTTTCAGACACTGCAAGAACTTTCTCTTCAACTGTCTTTGGTCAGCTGCACTAAATCAGCTGAGAACACGTCACATTATAGTTTCTAGTAGAACATCAACCTCGACCACCAACTCACGACCAAAGATTATCCCTTACGATGTGTGATTTTATCTCCGACAGCAAAATCAGGTGGAATATCATACAGCGTAAACCTGGCTTAACACAATAAAATATAACAATATAATATAATTAGAGTAGACATGAACGAATATTGTGCCAGTCCAAGATTGTGTAGAGATGATGTAATCTTTATATCACACAAGCCTAATTATCACAGACCCCCAGGCTGTACTTCAGGGCGTCCTCGGACTCCACTCTGAGAACCACAGACTTAAAGCCACACTAATCCAGTAAGACCACACTAAACCGTTTCCATACTGAACCTCTCGTTGATTCCTCCACTCCGGTATCCATGTAGCAATCACTTCCTCTACAGACACGTGATCTTTTATCTAAACAAGTAATTGTTTATTTACCTCTATTTCCACCAAACCATTCCCAGAACGATGGCGTAACAGTATGTTGAGTATATTCTGAGTTATTTTATTTTTGACATTTCATTTGGAGTAAAAAAGGTTAGGACTATGAATTACAATATTAATCGAAGGAAATGTGTGACTGAAAATATACTACAGGCTCAGGATTGTTTGATTAACGGTGAAATCTTCGGTGGAGCATATTGCTTACACATACAGTACATCTCCATATAGAGTTAATTGCAGTAAAAATTGCAACCTAGTACACAAAGTCTCTGAAAATATATACACTTACAAATTAATGCAAAAAAAAAAAATCAGAAGAGTACACAGTTTCTTGAGAAACAGGAAGCTTAATAAATAACTCCTGCAGTAACACAAGAGCTAATGGCTGAAAATGATAGATAATGGCTAAGATAATTCTCTCACCACATCTCATGCTCCCGTTTTCTTATTTTATTTGAGATCTTTTCATCAATATTCAGGGCTGATATGACCTGCTTTAAAAATGTATTTACACATATAGTTTGGAATGATATGTGGGATTACTATTGCTGTTGCTAGTATGATTATGAGTATCATGATCAAATCATCAAACAAATCCTTCTCAGAAACAACAATAAAGCTTTTTTTCGTAGTAAATAAATGAATGTGCTCTATTGTGCTTAACAACTGAGAAATAAGATCATACTCAGGAACTGTGTTTTGGAGATAATTCTCATGCATTATATCCAGAGACATTATTCGGATTGAACAGATAATGTGTTTTAAACCGATACAAAGACGAATAAGAGAAAGGCAGAGTTTTCACATGGTTTCTTGCTGAGACAAGAAAAAAAGACGCACGAGCGAAAGGTTTTTACTTTCGCAATCTTTAACATGAACACGAGGTGCAGCGCTTTGCATTTACAATGTGCAATGCATTTATTTTTACCAACTGCCTGGTCAAGGTCACAGTGGTTTATATCAGGCTATGAGTTTTTATATTTTGAGAAATAGAACCAACTAAACTTGTTAGGGAATTTACAATATTGCTGGCATACAAAAATAATAGCTACATGATCAGGATTTAAAAAAAAAAAAAAAAAAAAAAACACACTCCCACACACTTCTCTACTAGAGACCAATGGACTACTCGCACTCAGGGTTGTGATGTATTTCCAATTTGAAGTACCATGGATCCCACGTCTCCGGTACACTCGGCACAACAGACAGACTGCAACATCTAACGTTGCTTTTTTCCCCTTCAGTCTTACAATAAAGTCATAGTGTCTGGCTAACATTAGCTTGAGTGTCTGTTTCTATTAATAGGTATTTTCTTACTTTCATAGTTCATAATTACATATGAGGAAGCATTCAGTCTGACGTCTTTCTCCAGCTTATATGATGAATGTTGCTGATGTTCATTTTCAGGAGCTCTTGCAGACACTGTGTCTAAAACAGCACCCTTGCGATAAGCATATCGCGATATTTACATTTGTGATATTTTGATAATTTCAATATATTGTGCAGCCCTAGTGTATAGTTGACGAGCCGGAAGCAGAAGTGCCATTCTGGTTATAACACGAAAGCGTTTGCGCGAGTAGGCCATTATGAACTCAAGTGATGTATCTGGTGTTGAGAAAGACATGCTTCTGCAGACATGCTGGTTTCTTCAGGCACAGGGTTCAAGTTTATGTCCAGATACAGATACGGATACAGATACGGATACGGATACAGATATTTAGAGCAGTAAACAGATACGGATACAGACACTGTCATTGTGCTACACCCCTAACTGTAATCAATGTATCAAGAGCATAAGTTAAGCTTATCGAGATGTCGTGGCAACTATTATATTTTCAAATGAGCAAGAGACAAAGAAATCAGTTGAATTAGACCACAAGAACCAAACCATGTAACTACGATGATCTAACTATTTTTATATATATATATATATATATATATATATATATATATATATATATATATATATATATATATATATATATAAAACTATATTTCTGCTGCTGGAAACATTTGATAATATTACACTACAATACTGAATGATGTATAAAGACATACTGGAGTCACTGGTTTTGTGACATGGATATACTGGATATACATGGATTAGCTCAATCACCGCTATCGAATTCTCTAAGCAGACATACTTTTTTTCAGCCGTTCTCACCAAATAATAAAGTATGATGTTTCATATTAAGAAGTGGGCCAAAGTTACACAATTAATGGCCATAACTTAGTATCACATGGCCATAAATTATGATGTTGTCAGTATATATGTGACAACACTGTATTAAAAAGTAACCACCATGTCATGTCAGTGGCTGGTAATTTTCAAACACAGACCAATCAGTGATACTCAGAGATGCTGAAAGTACAAAATTCTACTGATTCGATTAAAGCATTTTATGTTTTATGCCGTTTATAAGGCACGAAACTGAGAACACAGGGTGAAAAAATGAACACATTTTGTTCATTATCCTTTAAAGGGTTAATAACATACCTCTACATTCCAGTTAGGCCTGGGATTTTGACTTTTTTTATATGTATATTCTGTAAAGTCTTGCCTATTACTCACCAGCCGGTGTTTCCCAGAGCGACAGAGACAGAACTGAGCAGCAGGTTGCATTTGGACTCGCTGATAATCGCTTCACAGTTCGCTCCAGGAGAGATGACCACAAATTCCCGCACTCCATACCTACAGCAGAAAGATGCCTCAGGCAAGGAGATTTTCTATGTTTACTCCTATCACTTCTACCTATAATGTACTTGTTAACCAAACAGGAAGAGGAAATGCTTCAAGATATATTTGAACCTAAGGTCCAGCTACAGAATCTGTAATGTGTATGTATTTACAAGCCAAGAACCTTGACAAGCTTCCCATAAACTTTAATTTTACACACACACACACACACACACACACTCACACACACTACAGGAATATATAATACAGGAAAGTGTACACTTCCGTTATAAAAGCTCAGTGGTGTTACTAACCATCTAACAAGGCAGTGTGCCCTCGGAGGAAAGTCGTTGTTCATACACAGCAGGTCCTGCATGGCCAGAGGAAAGGCATCTGGAAAGAGGACATGATCTGTTTTAGCCTGATTTAGGAAGCTAGGAGGCTTTACCAGCATTTTCAACACAGTCTCATTTTCAACACAGTCTCATTTGTAACACAGTCTCATTTGTAACACAGTCTCATTTGTAACACAGTCTCATTTGTAACACAGCAGAAGAACAGCTGCTTGTCCATAGTTTGTGGTCTCAGAACAGGCTATACTTATGCAAACTGGAAAAGTTCTCTCTCTAGTTTCACTGAACAGCATATAGTACTCATTTTTGGTATGAGTATCCCTGGTACTTTTTCTGGCCCACTGTAAACCATGGGAAATATTTTGGCAACCATCACTGCAATAAATGTACCTTCTTCGCCGTCCTCCTTCCCCTCGCTCTCTGCACATTCCTGTTTCAGGTAATGGTGCGTGATGGAAAACTTGAAATCGGCAAAGTTGATCTCACGTGACTTCTCCTCCCATGTGCCTGTGGTATATTCTCCCTAAAAAAAAAAAAAAAAAGGAAAAAGAGGCATTTATTACAATTATTAGAGTCATCTATTAAACGCATCACCAGTGTTTTTCCAATGTACCTGATCTGTCTGTTCTCCCTCAGCCATTTTCTCACTATCACTCAATTTCTTTTCCTCGCACACTATTTCTCCAATCCCTGTCTTCCTCATTCTTGTCCCCTATATCCTTTAAGTTATCACTCATCCTCAGAGTCCCTCTTTACCTTTCATTCCTTCTCTCCACTGATAAATGGCTTGAAGGCTTGTTTCAGTAAAACTGTGACTCCTACTACAATTCTTAAATGTCCCAAAATGGTACAAACCTTCAATACCATATAGACTTGGCAAAAAATTTAGTATTCAGTTTTTCCAATCTTCAAGGTCTAGTTTCAATGAGTCTGTTCCCACTGTAACCTCATGATTCCTGTTCTTGGCTAGAATCCCATGTGGTCTTTTTCTGTTGTAGCCAATCCACATCAAGATTTGACGTGTTGTGCTTTCTGACATGCTTTTCTGCTCACCATGGCTGTAAAGAGTGGTTATTTGAGTTACTATAGATTTCCTGTCAACTCGAACCAGTCTGGTCATTCTCCTCTGACCTCTCTCATCAACAAGGTGTTTCCATCTACAGAACTAGCAAGTTCTAGATATTTTTGTTTGTTTGTTTGGTTTTTTTTGCACCATTCTATGTTGCGTGTGAAAATTAGGGCTGCAGGATATTGAAGAAAATTTGATATGCGATACCTTGTCAAATAATGCAATATGTGGTATGATGATATAAGTGTGTAAAATCAGTGTAAATTATACATATATATATGTTTAAAATCTGAAAATGACCTAACTTACACGTTTCATGTTCTTCTGAGGAAATGAAAGCATTCTCTGCTATCTGTCACCCTAAAACTTTGACATTTCGTAACCTTTTGAAGTATTAAAACCATTCCGTTATCACAAGCCCTTGCAATATGCATACTGTGATATTTGCGATGTTTCGATAACTTTGATATATTGTGCAGCCTTAGTGAAAATCCCAGGAGATTCATAAATACTCATACCAGCCCATCTGGCACCAACAACCACGCAACAGTCAAAGTCACTGAGATTACTTTTCCCCATTCCGATTTGATAATTAATATCTTTAGCGTGAACATTAACTGAAGCTCTTGACCTGTGCCTTCATGACTGCATTGCTCCTGCCAAATAACTGGTTAATTGGATAACTGCATAAATCGGCAGGTGTACAGGTGTTCCTAATAAAGTGGTCAGTGAAAGAGTCTGAAAGAAATCACCTTTTCGGGTGGCTTGCCAACATTACTGCCAATCAGTTTCCAGTCGTTCAGCACTTCCTCGACTCTGGACACGAATCTGAACACATCGCATGGTTAACATACACTACGTTAGAGCAAATGCAACAAGGCAATTTCATGGATGTGTCCAAGAAAATCTAAAACACAGGAAATAGAAATCATGCTTAATTTGTTCTGTATTTAAATATTTTAAGGAAATTTATTTTTTACTCTGTGAGTGCAGTCAGGCTAAATTTCATTCTTAAGTCCTATTCAGACAGCATTAGCGTTCCACTTCCAACTATATTCATTATAGTCCTGTCCAGAGACTGACATTTTGCAGGCGGATGTGTCGGAAAATAGTTTTTTGATCATCGACATTCGCCGCATTTAGCTGTTTAAGAGAAAATATTTGACAAAATGACAGGATATGTTCCCTCAAAAATGTCGTTTCTATGGGTTGCATCACTCTGTAAATGTAATGTCTTCACCGGGAGTTTACTTGAAGAAAAAAAAAAAAAAGGTAATCAAAGGAAAGCGTGCAAGTCTGCAGGCCATAAGAAAATGACAGCCTCATCTTATATTTGCAAATACTACATCATTATGATTGCTGTTTTCTGATCCAATAAAGTGAACACATCACTGTGTGTGAAGCAGACATCGTTTATCACAAAGATATTCAAATGTTTCAAAAATACACATCACGCCGAAAAAATCAATCTCACCCAAACAGGGTTTTAGTTTGTGCTTAACTTTGATTAAGTTGTTTCATACAACAGTTAACCATGGAATCTCTGTCATGTCCACAGATCAGTTTCAGATATGCCATGACGAAATAATAAAAAAAAATTAATCCTTCCTAATTAATGTATATACCAAAACAACATCATTTCCAGACTGTATCATGGAAATGAGAAACTTTTTAATGTATTAAATGTGAGACAATTTTGTCTGCTTCACAATTGAATTTTTGACAATAGTCGAGCAGTTTCTCTATAGTGTCAGTGTGTGCGTTTGTGTGTGTGTGTGCGCATCTATAGCAACTCAATCACTCTTTACCATCATGGTGAGCAGAAAAGCATCTCAGCATACACAAAACACTACAACAGCAGAAGTCCACATCAAGTTCCCCTCCTGTCAGCCAAGAACAGGAATCTGAGGCTCTCATGGGCACAGACTCACTGAAACTGGACAGCTGAAGATTAGGGAGAAAAAAAAAATCACCTGGTCTTTTTCCTAATCTTCAACTGTGTAGTTTGGGTGAGCTTGTGCCCATGACAGCCTCAGACTCCTGTTCTTGGCTGACAGGAGTGGAACCTGATGTGGTCTTCTGCTGTTGTACCCCATGCACCTCAAAGTTTGATGTGTTGTGAGTTCTGAGATGCTTTTCTGCTCACCACGGTTGTAAAGAGTGCTTATTTGAGTTTACTATAGACCTCCTTCCGTGGCATGGCTGTTGGTGCCAGATAAGCTGGTTTGAGTATTTCAGAAACTGTTCTCATCAACAAGGTGCTTCAGCCTGGAGATCCTCCACACACAGGATGTTTTTTTTGTTTTTTTACAACATTCTGTGTTGTTCTAGAGACTGTTGTGTGTGAAATTCCCAGCAGATCAGCAGTTTCTGAAATACTCAAACCAGCCCATCTGGTACCAATAACCATGCCACAATCAAAGTCACAGAGATCAGACTTTTTCTTCATTCTGATGTTTGATGTGAACATTAACTGAAGCTCTTGACCTGTATCTGCATGATTTTATGCGTTGTGCTGCTGACACATGATTGGCTGATTAGATAACTCCATAAATGAGCAGTTGTATAGGAGTTCCTATTAAAGTGGACAGTGACTGTATGGACACACACACACATATCTAATATTAAATGCTGATAAATTAAAACTGTAAATGAATTGTGTATACTCAAACTGCTAATCATTTACAGTTATTCATTTATCAGCATGTAGGGTCCCTGGAGGACTAGTGATTAGGCCTTGGTGCTCTCACCGCTGTGGTTTGATTCCCGGCCAGGGAACCGACCCCACATGACTGTGCACTCCCAGTGCCAGTCCCAAGCCCGGATCAAATTCGGGCGGATTGCATCAGGAAGGGCATCTGACATAAACACTGTGCCAAATCAAATATGCGGACCAATGATCCACTGTGGCAAACCCCTAACAGGAGCAGCCGAAAGAAGAAGAACAATTTATTAGCATCTAACATTAGATATTTAAGGAGCTGACCACGTGGTGGTTCGTAGAAAATACAAACAGCTAGAAACTCAAACTCCTCTCCGGATGTGAGAATTTTATCCCTGAGGAGAAGTGTAAAAAATGTATTACAGAAAAAATTGAAATAAATGAACTCCAACCGAGGAATAGTTGGAAAATAGCGTGCAGGAAGACGCTCGGTCAAAAACGCACCAGCAAATCTTGTTTAACGCAAACATGCTGCTGCTGTAGAGCTTGATCAACCCCTGGGGGTGGGACATATACCTTCTAGAGAGCATTTAATTGGACGAACGCAAGACTAGTACAGGACGACTCATCAAAATATCTTAAACCTTTTCCCAGAAGTGACAAACTATACCGTTAAAACATGAACATCTCCAAACTATTTTCTTAAAGATATACTATCGTATAAGTGACAATAACATTAAAACACAAGTACAAAAAGTTCTCAGACACCAACTTTAATTTCAGGGGCCAATGTAACCAGTCTTAGCTAGTAATATATTTCAGAAAGAAAATGTACTGGAAAGATGTAAAAACAGTGTTCATTTTAAGCAGAATAACTTTAACTAGTCACTTGTGTGAAAAATGAATATATAAATCACATGACACAAGAGTTAGTTGGCAAAAATACAACTAGCATATACAAAAATAAGTGCATCAGTAATGTTGCTAACTCTCTCTCGAGTCCATGAATCCCAAACCGCTGCCTGCTCCCTGCACTAGTGCACTATGTAGAGAAGTAAATAAAGACTATGTAGTGCACTAAGCTGTAATCTGCTTCATAGTGGAGCATTTGTACTAATGACGCGCCGCTACTCTTGAGTTTTGCGTTAGCACATTCGCTTCAAGGCCTTCTCTACATTTTATAAAAGACTAATCATTATATTATAAACGTCTAATCTATTTTTAGAAGAATCCAATTGCTGTTTTGTTTTGTTTTTTAATCAATCAGTCAGTTAGCTAACTACATGGGAAGTAAGTAGGTGTTAGCTTTTACCTTTCCCACTCGGACGCGGTGGTGAAATCCGTGATCTCAAACACCTCAGACTCGGGCTACAACAACAAGACAGTAAACAGTGTTAAAGTGCAGGAACATGACACAGCTGGGAGATGGTGCAGAGGCAGGAGATAATGTCTGCCTAAGAGGTGGCACTCACATCATTGTCAGCCGCCATGATGAGCTCTGTTTATTTTCTCTGCGCTTTTCTCCACGTGCATTATGGGAAATGAAGTCAGAGAGAGAGAGAGAGAGAGAGAGAGAGAGAGAGAGAGAGAGAGAGAGCAAAGCCAGGAATTACACACCCACACAATAAAGCAATAAACAATACAGTAACTATACAGTAAACCAGGTGCATCAAACTCATTTTAGGAAAAGGACCACAAAGGTGCTAAAACTTTCTGCAGACTCCCCATACAAATTTGTTTTATGAACAAAATCCAACTATTCAAATATTATTATTATTATTGTTGTTGTTGTTGTTGTTGTTGTAGTTATTATTGTTGTTGTTGTTGTTGTGGTTGTTATTATTATTGTTGTTGTTGTTGTTGTTGTTGTTGCGGTCAATAATAATAATTATAATTATTATTCAAATTCAAATTAACCATACTCCGTGTGACTTGCAGTGAAATGCTTTGTACAACTGTTCCAACATAAAAAGAAAATATAGAAAAATATTAAATATAAAGAAAAATATACATACAAAAATGTTTATAAAGAAAAATATTAAATATAAGAAAAAATATATGCATAAAAAATATATGAAGGGATTTACATAAAAAATAAAAAAAATAATAATATAATATTAAAAAATACTATATTAAAAATAATATTTATAATATTACAAATATTATAAATATTATATGTATAACATTAAAACATTATTATCATTATTATTATTTAAATGTGTATAATGATACTTGGCCCAAACATTGGAGCCACAGAGGATTTATTCCTGAGCTTTCTGCTCACCAGAGAAACACAAGTCTAATAACTATGAGAACTGAATAATAAATATAACTTTACTAATGATGGGTTGTGCGTTTTACACAACTTCACAACTTAACAAAATCTAAAATAACGCTGACCCCTTGGCTTTGCCTAACAGACCCCACGTTGAGAACTTTGAGACCAATGACACATCTTAACTCCCAAACTAGGGGTCGCGACCCTACATGGGGTTTCTCGATTTCCAAATAGGGTGGTGAGAGAAACTCGCAATCTCCTCTTTTGTTTCATTCATTTATTTTACAAATTAGAAATTTCAAAGACAAATTAGAAATTTCAAAAAGGTTTTGTGTGCAGGGGCACGGTGGCTTAGTGGTTAGTGGGGTTCGAATCCTGCTTCCGCGTGTGTGCGGAGTTTACATGTTCTGCCCGTGCTTCAGGGGTTTCCTCTGGGTACTCTGGTTTCCTCCCCAGTCCAAAGACATGCGTTGTTGGCTGATTGGATTTCCAGATTGTCCCTAGTGTGTGAATGGGTGTGTGAGTGTGTGTGCGATTGTGCGCTGCGATGGACTGGCACCCTGTCCAGGGTGTCGCTTGCCTTGTGCCCCGAGTCCCCTGGGATCGGCTCCAGGCTCCTCATGACCCCTGGGATCGGCTCCAGGCTCCTCATGACCCCTGGGATCGGCTCCAGGCTCCTCATGACCCCTGGGATCGGCTCCAGGCTCCTCATGACCCTGTGTAGGATAAGCGCTACAGAGAATGAATGTATGTATGGATGGATGGATGGATGGATGGATTTTCTGTGCTAATACTTCAAACCGTTACTGGGAGTCGCATTCAAAGAAGCTGTATTTAAATTAAAGTGTAGATGCTATTTAAGCTTTTTCCTGATACGCTGCACACTATTTCAGCTACAGAAATGGACGAATTACTACCTCTGAAAAACAAACTAGCGTTGTGTCGTAAATAGCGTACTTATGTACTCTTCTAGATCGTTATTCAGTACGGACACTAACCGGTTTTCCTCTTCTAGATCGTTATTCAGTACGGACACTAACCGGTTTTCCTATTCCAGCTAGTGTTCGAATTTTAAAAACCTCCCATGTCACCTTTAAATCTACTAAAATGTCGGTTTTGTGTGCCAGTCTTCTGGATTTCCTAGATTAGTAAATTCTTTTGAGTTTTTGATTTGAGATGCAGTTCATGACAACAATCACGACGACAGCAGAAGAGAAACAGCGCTCATCTGTGTGTTTAACGGCGCTGTGCATTAAATCACTAAACATTTTACAGTTCGATTTTGAAACCTGACGGCCAGACATTTGTAAGTGTCCAAATATTTTCCGGGGCCTTGTATATGCCTGGTGGGACAGAGACTAGGGCTTTTTCCCAATCTTTCAATTCAATTAAGGGCCATAAGTCAGTTTTTATTAGGAACACTAATTTTAAATTCATCTGCTGGACTGGATTGCAACCTTTATCAGGCCAGCTGTAGGTTAGACACCCTGCCTTATGTGAAATGCGATATGAGAGAATGAACTCGGTGCCGCTGTGATTTTACCCTTGAGTGAACCGCACTGTGTCGGAGATCTCGCTCTTTCCTTCTCTCTTCATCATGTTGGCTTTGTGCCTTAAAATATAGACAATTATTTTGAACACACATGGGATCCACAAGCTGAAAAAGCTTTTTATTGATGAAACAGTCAGAGAATTTGGTCAATTTATAAAATTTTCAACCAAGACTCTCCATACTTCAAGTGAAAATATCCTGCTCCTATTCAGAGGCGGAAAGGATTTCGGGTTTGAAGAGGAGGAAGACGTAGAAGTGAATGGGGGGAGGTGGAGGTGGACGAGGATGAAAAGGTAGAAGGGAATGAGAGGAGGAGGAGGAAGAGAGTGAGAGGAGGTGGAGGAGAGGAGGAGAAAAAGGTAGAAGAGAATTAGAGGAAGAGGAGGGAGAGATAGAAGATAGTGAGAGAAGGTGGAGGAGGAGGAGGATGAAAAGGTAGAAGAGAATGAGAGGAGGAGGAGGGAGAGGCAGAAGATAGTGAGAGAAGGTGGAGGAGAGGAGGAAGTGGTGGATGTGGAAAAGAAGGAGGAAGAAGTAGAAAAGAATGAGAGGAGTTGGAGGAGGAGGAAGGTATATATAAAGAGAAGAGGAGATGGAGGAGAAGGAGAAAGATGTGGATAAGGAGTAGAGGAGATGGAGGAAGGAGTGGAAGAGGATGTAGATAAGGAGGAGAGGAGATGGAGGAGGAAGATGTAGATAAGGAGAAGATGGAGGAAGGAGTGGAGGAGGATGTAGATAAGGACGAGAGGAGATGGAGGAGGAAGATGTAGATAAGGAGAAGAGAAGATGGAGGAGGGAGTGGAGGAGGATGTAGATAAGGAGAAGAGGAGATGAAGGAGGAGGATGTAGATAAAGAGTAGAGGAGATGGAGGAAGAAGGAGTAGAGGAGAATGTAGATAAGGAGGAGAGGAGATGGAGGAAGGAGTAGAGGAGGATGTAGATAAGGAGGAGAGGAGATGGAGGAAGGAGTAGAGGAGGATGTAGATAAGGACGAGAGGAGATGAAGGAGGAAGGAGGAGGATGTAGATAAGGAGGAGAGGAGATGGAGGAGGAGGTTGTAGATA
Source organism: Pangasianodon hypophthalmus (assembly GCF_027358585.1). Taxonomy (NCBI): domain Eukaryota; kingdom Metazoa; phylum Chordata; class Actinopteri; order Siluriformes; family Pangasiidae; genus Pangasianodon; species Pangasianodon hypophthalmus. Next base: position 5,386,465 of record NC_069714.1, on the reverse strand, counting down.
AGGACGAGAGGAGATGGAGGAGGAAGGAGGAGGATGTAGATAAGGAGGAGAGGAGATGGAGGAGGAGGTTGTAGATAAGGAGGAGAGGAGATGGAGGAGGAAGGAGGAGGATGTAGATAAGGAGGAGAGGAGATGGAGGAGGAGGTTGTAGATAAGGAGGAGAGGAGATGGAGGAGGAAGGAGGAGGATGTAGATAAGGAGGAGAGGAGATGGAGGAGGAGGAGGATGTAGATAAGGACAAGAGGAGATGGAGGAGGAAGGAGGAGGTTGTAGATAAGGAGGAGAGGAGATGGAGGAGGAAGGAGGAGGATGTAGATAAGGAGGAGAGGAGATGGAGGAGAGGAGATGGAGGAGGAAGGAGTGGAGGAGGATGTAGATAAGGAGGAGAGGAGATGGAGGAGGAGGAGGAGGAGGATGTAGATAAGAAGGAAGGAGTGGAGGAGGAAGGAGTGGAGGAGGATGTAAATAAGGAGGAGAGGAGATGGAGGAGTGGAGGAGGATGTAGATAAGGAGGAGAGGAGATGGAGGAGGAGGAGGATGTAGATAAGGAGGAGAGGAGATGGAGGAAGGAGTAGAGGAGGATGTAGATAAGGAGGAGAGGAGATGGAGGAGGAAGGAGGAGGATGTAGATAAGGAGGAGAGGAGATGGAGGAAGGAGTGGAGGAGGATGTAGATAAGGAGGAGAGGAGATGGAGGAGGAAGGAGTAGAGGAGGATGTAGATAAGGAGGAGAGGAGATGGAGGAGGAAGGAGGAGGAGAGGAGATGGAGGAGAGGAGATGGAGGAGGAAGGAGTGGAGGAGGATGTAGATAAGGAAGAGAGGAGATGGAGGAGGAAGGAGGAGGATGTAGATAAGGAGGAGAGGAGATGGAGGAGGAAGGAGTGGAGGAGGATGTAGATAAGGAGGAGAGGAGATGGAGGAGGAGGAGGATGATGTAGATAAGAAGGAAGGAGTGGAGGAGGAAGGAGTGGAGGAGGATGTAAATAAGGAGGAGAGGAGATGGAGGAGTGGAGGAGGATGTAGATAAGGAGGAGAGGAGATGGAGGAGGAAGGAGGAGGATGTAGATAAGGAGGAGAGGAGATGGAGGAAGGAGTGGAGGAGGATGTAGATAAGGAGGAGAGGAGATGGAGGAGGAAGGAGTAGAGGAGGATGTAGATAAGGAGGAGAGGAGATGGAGTGGAGGAGGATGTAGATAAGGAGGAGAGGAGATGGAGGATGGAGTGGAGAAGGATGTAGATAAGGAGGAGAGGAGATGGAGGATGGAGTGGAGGAGGATGTAGATAAGGAGGAGAGGAGATGGAGGAGGATAAGAAGAAAAAAGGAGAGGAAGTGGAGGTAGAGGAAGAGGAGAAGAAGGAGGAAGAGAAAGCCCGGGCTCTAGCGATGCCCATCACTGCTGACTCTGTGCTGAACAAACACACACGCTTGTGTATTCACAGCTCTACCTGCAGAGATCAGAAGTTCAGCAGGGTTTGAAGCGGAGGCGTGGCTAAGACGAGACGAGGAGTTCAGGTGGAACCTCTGTGAATTATTTAATAACAGTGAATAAAGCTTATTCATGATGGTGAACATAGCACACATACAGTGCAGCTGATTATATCTGTGTCATAGATGTAAAATTATATCGATACATATATAATGCATTGCTTCACTGTTGATAGCTGTTATTATTTATTCCATTTATTAATTATATTTTAGCCTCAGTAGCTAATCTCTGCAACCTCACAAAAAACTACATATCCCATGTCGCTCTGATTGTACGTCACTTCCGTGATGAGATTACAGGTTTCTAGTTGATGTGACAGCATAGATGCAAACCGACAGCTGTCCCGCAGAAAGTGTGCGAAGCGGCTAATTCAGGAGAAGATGCGCTGGTTCGAGGGCTCCATCCCGGCAGCCATTGCCACCTCAAAACAGCACGGCTCTGTTTTCGTCGTCGTCATTGCAGGTAAATGAAACCCAGGTGACGCTCAGAGCTAGCTCGCTAGCGCTAGCAGCTACGCCGAGGAAAGGCCTAGGAAATGTAAATAAAGCTACAGCCAAGGCTAAAGCTAAAGCTAGCTGAGCAAATCCAGCTAGGATGTACAAGAAAACAGTAATGTTACATTTCAGCTAGCAAATGTAATGTAAATCACAGGGTTAAATGGAGCTAGCTAAGAGTAATGCTAGTCTGAGATCTCCATGTTCCCTAGAAAAGCACTAAGGATACACTGAAGTGAAGCGGAGTGCACTATTTATACAATGTGGAGTGATTTAGGACACAGCCTTAACTTGGCTAATCTGCTGGTGGCCTTGTGTCAGGATGACATCATACAGATATCAGGAAATAAACAAACAAATAAATAAATAAATAAATAAATAGAGGTTCCTGACAGCTCAGTGAACAGATTGATTTGTTGTTCATATCAGGGGCTGTATCCCAAATACCATGTTTCTTCCCTGGTGCAATACAAAATGAATACGACCCCTAGGTAGTGCACTACATGTCCAGCAGGAAGTCACTCAGGATTCAGGACCAAATATTCGCACTTTGCATGACTGAGCTGTGTTTCTGTAAGCTTCTGCTGCAGGGAGAAGTGTCACGGACGAGGTAGTGACGTGCAGCAGGATTATTTGGGTTCATTCTTCCATCCGTTCATCCATCCATCCATCCATTAATCCATCTTCAGTAAGCGCTTTATCCTGGTCAGGGTGGCGGTGGATCCGGTCCCTATCTTGGGAACACTGAGCGTGAGCCGGGAGTACACCCTCTATGGGATGCTTGTCCATCACAGGGCATCTCACACACACACACACACACACACACGCATTCGCACCTAGGGGGAGTTTATCTTAGCAAATCCACCTTCTGACATGTTTTTTGGGAGATGAAAGAAAAAAACATAGATACAGGGAGAACATGCGTCAGTTTTTGGTTTCAGCATTTTGGTCAGACTGGAAAAACGTGACAATTCTGATCTATATATAGCTCAAGATAGGAACCTATATTAACTTAATCATGCACATTCACAACTCTCTCTCTCTAGTGTAGCTTAGCTTGCTCATTCTGGAGTGATCGATGATCACTGTGTCGTTGTTATTATTGCGTTATTCGCACTGTGTCCAACACTGATGGGTTAAATAAACAAATGATCATTCAGAGTGATAATCAAATGATAATCAAATCATTCAGTGTAATGTTATCAATAAAATGTGTGAACATTGTAGCTCCCCCCGGCTACAGAACCTTCAGTTTCAGGTTTAACATTGATGAGGTGAAATGAAATGTGTCTGTCAGTGTGTAATGTGAAATGTTAATGTCAGTGCACAAGAATGTCACTGTTAATGTTAAAGCAGCGTGAATAGCAGCCAGTGTAATACTGTATCAAATCTAATACTGAACTGAAAATTGATTACATTTGAGACTTTATGAAAACATGTAGTGTGGATTACTTATACATGTTATTAAGCATTATAATTATACATTAATATCTACACATTATGTAGAGGATCCGTCATATGCTAGGGGTCCATGGCTGAATAAAGGATGAGAAGCACTGCTCTAGCTGTACAGTTTACGCTCAAGTCTCAATCACTGAACAGTCAATAACACTGATATTATAGATTAAAATCACAACTCTAATAAAGAATTGATTTCGTAAGAGATGCTCGTACTCTACACCCTACATCCTGCGGTAACGTGAGTAATGACCCATAATCGCACTATCCTGTGTCACCCAGAAGAGGACGGATTCCTTTAGAGTCTGGGTTTCTTCCTCCTGTCGTCTCAGGGAGTATTTTTCCTAGCATCTGGTTTGCTCATTAAGGGCGAATCTGTATCCGGATTTCTGTGAATCTGCTTCGTGACCTTGTTAAAAGTGCTATATAAATAAAATCGAATTGAACTGTGTTAACAAGTATGATCTGTTCGCTGCCAGGAGACGACGAGCAGTCCAAACAGATGCTGTCCAGCTGGGAGGATGAGCACGTAGCTGAGCTCACCAACAACTGCTTCGTCGCCATTAAAGTGGACGCCAAAAGGTGACGACTTCCTAACAGCTCGGACGTTTAGTGCACTAAGATATGATTTCATACCCGATATAAAACAGAGATCAAGGCAGCCATTTTGGAAACGTGGGGTATGTGTAGATGGCAGAATGTTTTTGCATTGTGTGAAATGAAATCCCTCTGTCTTTCGCAGTGAGACGTGTGTCCAGTTTTCACAGATCTGTATCCTTTCAGGACCTCCTTCGAATTACAAGGCTGACTTCGTCATAGTTTGATCCAGGACTCGTATCAGTCCTAAATTCAGTCTAGATTCTTGACAGGCATTGATTATGATCCTGATACATTAGTAGTTGATGCACTTAGGCTAGGTTAGGTTCAACTTTATTGTCATTGTCAGTGTACAAGTACAGAGACAACGGAAATGCAGTTATCATGTAACCAGTAGTGCAAATAGCAAATATGTTAAAATGAGGTAACAAGGTTATGGTGCAATAAGTTAACAGCTTACAGGTAAAGGTAAACAGTATGCAAATGGCAATTAGGTGGAATAAATAAGAATTACAGTGCAGTTAGTTGAGATAAACAGTATACAGGTAGAGGTAAGCAGCATGATGCATACAATGTAATGTGCAAATAACAGTCTGATATAAATAATAGTAATAATGACAGATAATGCAGTAAAGTGCAAGTACTGGCAAATAATTGCAGATAACAGTAGTGTCTAATGCTAATATTTAGTTATTAGGTGGAGTCTGGCAGAAACTGAGTTCAGCATCGGTACAGCTAACGCTAACAAGATGGCTCCAATGAGAAAGCGAAAGCCGAAGCCGCTAATTGTTCCCTTAACGTTAGTTCCTGGTAGATCCCGTGGTGTGCATTCCATCCAGCTTCTTCATAGGCGACAATGGAATTCCCCTGGAGATCATCGCTGGTGGCGTCTCTGCAGAGGAGCTGACTAACAGGATAAGCAAAGTCAAGGAGGTATACACACACACACACACACACACACACACCATCAACAACAACAACAGTGTTTAGTTTAAACATTAGAGAAAAAGGGTTTCTTCCTGCGCGAGACACATGCGTTTGTTTTATTATCTATTATAACCTTTTTTTATATCCCTTTTTATTTTCATATGTTATGATTTACCATTAAAAATTAAAACACATGTGGTTAATATAATTGAATTTATCATTAAATGCCACGTATGGTTCATTACAGAGCCATAAAACCTAAATTCTCTGTAACCTAAAGTGTTAAAAATAACAAATATACTGTAGATCATCATATCGAGTGACATCTATACATTCAGTCTTTTAACAACAACAACAACAAAAAAAAAGCATTAGTGACACACACCACATTTATATAGTCATTTCTATACGTTTATATACTCAACATATGCAAGTTGTTCATACACTCTTCCCCACACATTCTCACACCATGGACAACAAGCATAATGATATATACACCATTTGTTCTATAAAATACATCTACATGACTGTATAATCCTTAAGCCACTATTCTGAAGCGTAGTTCAGTGATTTTACAAACCCTCTAATAACCCAATGCAGGTTTATATTAATGCACTCTTTCTAATATGATGCTTTACATACCCTAAATCCAGTGATAAAGGGATTATTTAAGAAGGAAAACATTGAATCTTTGATATGTTTGTTTACCTTTTATGGAAGGAGTCTCCAGTGTTAGGAATAAAGCTGTTCCACCACAAGAAAGACTTCAGAAGAGTTTTGCAGTTTCTCAGTATCATGACAAGGTGTACTTTTGGCTTACTAACATAAAGAGAAAGAAAAAAAGAGAGAGGACGCTATAAACAACCGTTTATAGCTGTTATAATAACGTAAGCGATGACAGAAACTAACTTGTCTCATGGACGTTTAACAACATTAATAATTTAAACGTTGTAATCAATGATAAACCGAGAGGAATAAAACACTTGGATTATTGTGATGTCGATTATTTTCCATCATGTTTTATTCTTTACTTACTAAAATGCCTCCCTTCACTGGTATTCCTAGTATTTTCCTGCCCCACACTTCTGTCTGATCTTCTCACCGCCTCTCCGTTCCCCTGCTACCTGTATAGGTACACGCTCAGCAGACAGCCGCTCCGGCTCAGCCAAACCCGGAGACGTCCGTCCAGGCTGAAAGTCCCTCTCCTTCTGAAAGCCATCCTGTAAACTCAGATACTGTAACAGGAAACCCCTCCACTGCTGCTGCATCTAAAGGTGAGACGTGTGGAATAACTGCACTGCTCCAGAGTGTACTTGCATCACTCATATGTCTGTGTTTAACAACATTTTTAAATATCAGACTAAGGGATTTAGGCTTGTTGGAGTCATGCAAAGCTTCTTCATTTGCATGTCATGGTTTCGGTTCATTCAAGGCAGGGCTGCATGTCAGAAGCATCAGACCTTTTCATGCTGTCGGATGAAATTATTCTTACACTGAGCTGGTATTATTGGTCTTAGCTTTGTTTTTTTTTTTTTATATATAAATCTTTATAGAATCTCTGTCCATGCCCATGGAAGAAGCAGGGGCTTCAGGTCAGGTGACTCCAGGTGACGATACAAGCCAATCATCAGAAGACACATCACAGGCGTCTCAGGCAGAGGAGCCCTTGGATGCCAAAGTCGAGAGGTAAAGGTTTTGCGGAGGGGTGTCATGCTGCAACAAGAACAAAGTACAGACAGACCATATCAGCAAATCTGATAAATCACAGAACACGGTATTTGTGCGTTACATAAGTGTCTCGTGAGGTGCCTCTTTATAGTGTGATATAATGGGAAGCATGACCATGATGTTATACCTAAAGTCCTACAATAAGCCTTTTTTTTTTAATACGGTTTTCAGATTTTTTTTTTTACTACTTTACAACGACAGTAAGATTCTCATTTGAAAAGCTGTGGCTGCTTTCACATATGGAGCTTTCGATCCTGAGTTGACCAAAGTGCAGGAAGTGAACCCAATATACTGTGTAATTTTGGTTTCATGCAGCATTTTTTTTTTCCCCCAAAAAAAGGCAAGCTGCTAAACTGACCAACGAGGCATAAACTGAGCCAACGGACAGCTGCTTAAGTGCTGCAAAAATACAATAAAGGATATCTGGACTGAGAGCAAATAAAAAGAAAAGAAAAGAAATGCTGGATACTTTTATTTGTAACTAATCCTGTGGTTTTGGTTGATTTTCCTTGATATCTGTTTGCACTGTTTGCACTTACTGTCCTCCTACACTCTCCTCAGCCAATGATTTTTGGCCAAATAGTAAACAAATGAAACAGGAAATGAAATGAAATGGGGCACGTTTAACTTGTGTGAAGATTAAGCTCAGTCTTCGTAATGTAGCTCATTATTGTTCCTTTTAATATTAGATGAGATAATCTTTATCACTCAGGTCATTTTCATGCGTTTCCTTTTTTTAGGTTAACAAAGAAACTGGAAGAAAGAAGAGAACAGAAACGGAAGGGAGAAGAGGAGGCAAGTCTTGCGATTTATAACACTTTCACACCACACTGTGCAGATTTCTATATTTGTTATTATAGTTGCTCTTACATGAGCTTAAACCTGTCTAATGCCGAGTCCCTTCTCACGGCCAGAATGAGATAAAGAAAGAGATCGAGCGGCGGAAGCTTGGCAAGGACATGCTGGACTTCAAGCGGAAGCAGGAGGAGGAGAAAACGAAGCGCATGCTGGAGGAGAGAAACAGAGAGAAGGCTGAAGAGAAGGCGGCCAGAGAGAGGGTCAAACAGCAGATCGCTCAGGTCTCAAACTGCTGCCTTTTACACTTCACTGATTTATTTCTATTAATCAAATGCAAAGGCAAACATGTAAACAATACATGCAGTTAAATTGCTTAAAGGAATAAAAGTTCAATAAAATGTTCATACAAAACACGTAAAAGTTGTAAAAGGTTAGCTTTTAGTTAAAATCTCTCTAAAATTTTGCAAAAGAGATCCAAGGTTTTGAAGACGCTTAAGGTTGAAAGTCACAAGCAGGAGAAATAAATGGGAGAAGATACAGATTGGTAGCTGAGATGAGAATTCTAGCGTGTTTGGATGTAGTGAAGACATCAAGTACAAACTGATGTTTGAGAAAACGAGATCAGTTCAAAATAACAGTGCAATGATATTTCAGTATGGCATAAGATTTGCAAAGTTGACCTTTATATTAAAAGTTGACTGTTAATAGGGATCCTAATAAATGAATAAAATGTGTAGATCTGTTTATTAAACTGTCAGCGAGCAGCCTGTCTGTATCATTGGATATAAAAATGGATATCCTTTTACATAAAATCCTTTTTTTTTTTTTCCCCCATTACACTTATCTAACATGATGTCACAAACATTTGAAGCACAAATGTAACAAACACATCTTGCATAAAAAAACCAGATGCAGGTAATATTTACGTAACATATTAAGCTTGGTGAAAAACCTCGTATTACACGTATTACACAGTGTTGTACAAAAAGAGTGAGAATGTGGTACTGTTGTGCTGTTCCAGGACCGTGCAGAGCGGGCAGCCCGCTACGCTAAAACCCAGGAGGAAGCCGACGCAGCCAGAGCGGCAGCGCTACAAGCCAGACAGGCCGAGCAGGAGATGAAGAAAGAGGCTGCACAGAGAGAGAGAAGGTCCCGTATTTACAAAAGAAAGAGCTTATTTTGATCATGCTTTATTTCAGCACGAAAGTCTGCATTGGAGATCAGTATATTATTTGATTCTCGAGATTTATTTGTATGCAAGCAGGTCAGACCATTAAAAAAAAAAAAAACAGAATTGAATCTGAATCATCATTCTGGTGGTTTAATTTAAATTAAACTTGTGTAATCCAATTATCGTTTAGTGGATTGGACTCAGGAACAGTTTTCCAAGTTTGAGTTAAACTGCATAAAAATGACCAACATTTATAATGTTATAATGTTTATTATAATAATTTAACCTTCAGGTGCAGGTAAATAGTTTTAGGCCAAATCAGCAATGACTTGCACTGATGCAGCTGTTACAGTGCTGTACTTGCAGCAGCTTCCTGTATCGTATGATTGAACCGTATTCCTTTCCTCACAGTACGATTGCCAGGATACAGTTCCGCCTCCCTGACGGTTCCTCTCTGACCAATCAGTTTCCCTCAGAGACGAAGCTGCAGGAGGCCAGGCAGTTTGCAGCTCAGGTCAGTCCGTGCATCGGTTCAGTTTAAGCCTGTGTTTATGCACTGACTATTTCTCTTCAACATGAGAACTGTTGAACGAGACACACACAGGAACAAAAGGCTCTAACAAAAAGAAGAGACTGGAGACATGATACATGGCTCACACAGCCGAGTTCAGCATTATAACTAGTTTGCATAATATTGAAGATATTAGTGTGATTTTTTTTTTTTGTATACATTCATACAAAAATCATGGAAATCTGATACTGGAAAAGTGTATTGGTAAAACCTTCCAGCTTCCAAAATTTCCAAAAAAAAAAAAATTGTTTATTGGCAAGGTGCTTTGTTAAAGTTACAAGCTTGTCAATTGTCTAAATTTTTATTCTGAACTTTCTTTCTATTTGTCGTGAGGCTTGCTAGTTGCTCATATGTACAGTAGGCCACTTTGTAGGTCTATAATTACTGACTCTTGCCCATCTTACACTTTTTTTTTTTTTTGACAAGTGTATATCGCATACAGCAGTGTTACTGGGATTTTATAGCTTATATCAGTATTCCTTATTGGCACAGAGGAATGTCGGTCTCCTTTCCTCTGTCTAGAGCTTTAATTTTTAAGTAATATGATTTTCATAAACATATTTATACTTATGCTTTTTTTTTTTTTAAGCTTGCTGGTTCTTAAAGAAAGATGAGTGACCAGATAGATGTAAATGGAGTTGGAGATTTAGAAAGACTTAACATAAACACTTAAATATTTCTCATTCTGCTTTGGTTCTAGTGTTTTATCGCTTTGCTACAGAGGCTCGTCACACATTTAATACCTGAACTTGGTGCGTTTTAATACTGCAAGACTGGCTGGATTGGTGTTTACATATACTGTGCATTGCTTTAATATACTGTGTAGCCTTAAAGGTGTAACAGTATATTATCTTATAGTTTCATTAAAAAGGTCTTAGCATGTAAGCATTAAATTGAATTTGCACTTTCTGCTTTGGTAGTCTGCTATACACTCCCCTGAATAACTCACCCGAATTCTCACAGGAGGTGGGCAACAGGTTCGGGCACTTCTCTCTGGCCACCATGTTTCCCAGGCGTGAGTTCACAGCTGAAGATCTGGAGAAGACTTTGCTGGAGCTCGAGCTTGCACCCAGTGCCTCCATTGTCCTGCTGCCGGTGAGCCGCTTACTAGTTACTGAGAGTAGTGATGCATCACAGGTTACAGTATACTGCATATTAAGGGTGGGTTTTATATACAGAGAGCCAAAAATGAGTTTCAGTGTTGTTCCCCTCAGCAGTCAGGAAGGCCCGCTAACACCGTAGTCCAGTCCTCTAGCACAGGTGGCATCTGGGCTTTTCTGGGCACCATCCTGTACCCTCTCCTGGCAGTTTGGAGGTTCGTGAGCAGCTTCCTCTTCAGCAGCCCTCCTCCTGAAGCCGCAGCAGCTCCCCGTAACCAGCCACAGCGCCCTTCAAACTCCTTAAACGCTAACTCTGGAGAACCAAAGAGGTGGGCCACATTGATAAAAAAAAAATCATTCTTTTCCATTTCTTAAATGCGTGCTGAGGTCATTTATTGATCTTTATCAAATCTTTTCCTGTTTCCAGAGAAACAATCCGCAAGCGGGTCCTAGAGAAGCGACCGGAAGACTTTAAAAAAGACGGGAAAATCTACCGGCTAAGGACCCAAGAGGACAGCGAAGACGACAACAACACGTGGAACGGCAACTCCACCCAGCAAATGTAGTGCAATAACCCCACTTTATCTCTCTCTTTTTTTTGCCCAGTCGTCTCCTGTCTTCTCACTCTCTGACCTGGTTTGACTTTGCGCGTGTCTTAACGGTGGATTATAAATGATTTAGGGCTATGATTTTTATTCTTTCCCTCTCCGACCCTCCACCTCTCCCTTGCATGGGTAGATAAAAACCAAGTTAATCTCTCATGTAAGCTTAAACAGACATCCACTGTGTGTAGATTTCTTGATTTTTGCCATTTGCTTTCCAGCAGTATTCTTACGATAACACCTTGCGTGCTAAACAGGCTAAATTAGAGGCTTGGAAGCTTGAATCCTGCTGCCTTTTTATTTAAACTGTAACATGTATGACATAAAAAGTTTCCAGCAAAATTGTGTGACTGATTTTGGGGCAATAGGGTCTTGGCAACCAGTGTGTTTTATACGGAAGCTTGGACCCCTTGGCAGAAGAATGTTTCTACTAGTTGAAAGTGGAAGTCACTTTAACACTGTCATTTAACAAAACAATAAAGATTTTTCGATTAAATCTTTGATCCGCTTTAACGTTTTCCTTTTTTAAGCAAACAAATAAAAGGAACAATTAAGTTTACAAAATTCTCCCTGTACATGAAATTCATTCTATCAACCAAGATATGTGTCATACGTTAACATTTTTAGTGTTGTGCTGAAATCTCAAGGAAAGTAGAAGAAGCTTATATCTACCGATCACACACTAGACGATCACACACTCACCTCAAATTGCACCAAGTCATTCAGGAAGCTCAAGTCGACTTGCTTATGAGTTTTCTGATATCTATAATAATAGACAAAAGCATGTTGCACAAGTACAAGCATCATCATCATACAAGCATCTAAAATTTTAAAGTGGTGAATTTAAGATAAATCAAACCTAAGACAGGATTCAGATTATAATATACTTCCAGTTTGATTTCTACTGTAATTTCTGCTGCTGTTTGAAATGAGTGAAATATGAGTAAGAGTATCCTTTGAGTATGAGTAACTTTTTAAAAAAGGGTAGCAAATACAGAATCTCCAAGCACAAGAGGTATCAGGATGAATCAAGTTTTACTTTAAGCAATTAAAGCAGTTGAAGCTGGCGGCTTTACGGTTCCATTACTTTCATAATTAGTCTCATAGCTTCAGTGTAAAAATTAATCTTAGCTGATTTACTATATTTATGGTTAAGGGAAAATTGTGTACCTTTTTTTTTTTTTTTTTTTTTTTTTTTGCTGTGCTTTTTTTTAAAAAGATTAACTAAACCTTTTTGGGTGTAAGAGTGAATCATTTTAACACTATTAAATAATAAAAGAACATTGAAGGTTCTACTACATTGCGTCACTTCCTGCTTAACCACAGTTTTACTCACGATCCTGCCTGAATTGGGTTCAATCTTAAATCAAGCAATTTCAAAACCTGGATTTGCAAAAGCTGAAGAAAAAAAAAACAACCCAACAAAAAACACCCCCCACCTCCATCTCTGCCCTGTGTCTGTGGAGCTTGCATATTGCCAAAGCCTGTGCTTTGGGGGCTTCCTTTGGGTACTCCGGTTTCTTCCCCCAGTCCAAAGACGTGTTCCAGGCCGATTAACATCTAAATTGTCCATTGTGTGTGTGTGTGTGTGATTGTGCCCTGCGATGTGTTGGCACCCCATCCAGCGTGTGCTCCACCCTGTGCCCCGAGTCCCCTGGGATCAGCTCCAGGCTTCCCACAGCCCTGTGAAGGTTAAGCGGTACAGAAAATGGAGTGAAAAATTACATTTATAAATGTGCACTGAATCACTTGGCTTTTTATTCAGCAGTTTTGAATTTTTATGAATATAAATTTTTATATGAATTTTATATCAATGTTTCAGTTCTGCTGTTGCAATGTGCTACCAGTAGATGGTGATATTTACTTTTTCAAGAAGAAATCAAACGCACAGCATTTTTAATGTACATATAGTAGCAAAAAAAAAAAAAAAGACCAACCCTGATTTGGTTTGCCAGGGTTTAAAAAGTAGTCTGATGCTCTTTATCTAAGTCATAATGATAGACAAAACACATTCTGTGTAAAATAATGTACCCATGGGCTAACAATTCTGTAAAAGCTGATTTGAGTAAGATGTTCTGATTAATGAGGTTGTAGGTGTGAGATGTAGAGATACCCTTACCTATAAAATGTCTAGTTACTGACAGACGCACATTTTTTGTACATTCCTGTGAAAAAGAAGAAGAACCCGACGGTGACAGCAAATATCCTTCATAAATCTCCAGATCCTGCAAATCTGAAAGTCTGGGGACCAATGCGACAAACTGTTTTTTTGTTGTTGTTTTTTTTTAAATGCTAATGCTATGTTTGGAAAAAACAGCACTGCACACCAACACCAAAACTTTATCTCAACTGTAAAGCATGGTGGTGGGAGCATTAGGATTGCTTTGCTGCCTCAGGGTCTGGACAGCTTACAATCACTGAGGGAATGACAAATACAGAAGAGAAGTATGAGAAGACTGAGGAAAGCCCATCTCCCACTCCCCATCCTCACCATGTTCTACAGAGGGACTATCGAGAGCATCCTGTGCAGCTGCATCACTGCCTAGTTTGGGAATTGCACCGTCTCGGACTGCAAGACCCTCCAGCGGATAGTGAGGACAGCTGAAAAGATCATCAGGGTCTCTCTACCCTCCATCACGGACGTTTACACCTCACGCTGCATCTGCAAAGCCACCAGCATTGTGGATGACCCCACACACCCCTCTCACACACTCTTCACCCTCCTGCCGCCTGGTAAACGGTACCGGAGCATTCGGGCCCTCACGAACAGACTGTGCAACAGTTTCTTCCCCCAAGCCATCAGACTCCTCAGCACTCAGGGACTGGACTGAAAACACACGCATACATACATATATACACACACACACACACACACACACACACACACACAACTGAGCATCCTCCATCCTCTCTGCAATTTTTTTGCAAGTTTTTGCACGTTTATGCTTTTACAGTACTTATTATACTGCACATAGGCTGCTACTCTTATGTTTACACTATTTCAGCTACTTGTATTGTACTCTTGTACTATTTGCACTATTGTCACTAGGTTCACTTTTAAACAGAACTGTGTACTGGTCGGTGCTGCACTGGGACTTACTATGCCCATTGTCTATCCCAGTAGTCATTGCACTGTCTTGTGCTGTCTTCACATGTTTGCACTTGTGCAGTTTATGTATAAATTATGTAGTCCCTTATAGTTCTGTGTTGTTCTGTGTTTGTCTTATGTAGCATCTTGGTCCTGGAGGAACGTTGTTTCGTTTCACTATATACTTGTATATGGTTGAAATGACAATAAGCTCCACTTGAAACTTGAAGAAGAATGTCAGAGTTGCAGGCTATCACAGGACAATGAATCCAAAATACAAAAGAGAAAACTTTGTTTTTGAATGTGTAAGCTTATACAAGTCCTATCTATGTGCATTTAGCAAGACTAGTAATCTCTGACAACCTAACATGGTACAGCACTACGTTACTAAACTTTAAAGCCTGGTATAAGAATGAGCTCTAAACAAATTCCCAAAAAAAGACAGCTAGAGTTTAAACCCAACAGGGCCGATTTAAAAAAAAAACAAAAAACACCTTGTCTAAAGCAAGGCAGGCATAGTATGAGGGGGCTTATGATAAGCTTCAACCACAAATCTGAGGTCTTATTACACACTCCTGAAGTCACTCACTTCCTATAGAAGGCAGAAGAAGTAGATCTAGGTCATTTTACATCTGCAGATTCTGCTTTACCCAAAACAATGTTCCAGGAAGATGTTGGTGAGACTGTGGTTCAACAAATTGAAAAAAAAAAAAAAAACTCTCTCCTTTTGCAGTCAACAAGAAGTTGCTGATAGCAGCCAATTATGGTTTACCACAAAATTCTGCAAATGAGTCTGTAGAAAAAATAAAGAAAAATATTTAACAGATGGCTATGTAGTGTTTACATGGCTTTTTTTACTTTTAATGTTTTTTAAAAAAAATTTAATTCTATCTTTAAAATCATAAATTTGACCTTCATTTAGGCAGATTGAGGGATAATATCCAGGCTTTTATTAATACATTACAAAGGCAGGTCACGCCACACGCCACGCATTCCACTGACAAAATCCATCATCCCTATATATGGCTTAGGAACATTTATTGTATAATGTAGACTACTTTTTTTAATTTTGAGATAAATATATCCTTGTTATAATGTTAAAGTTGTCCAACAGCTTAGCCCAGCAATTGTTTTCATCCTCTGGACCCATGACGTCAAAGTTTGTCTGGTAGAATTGATCATGCCAAGTTTTAACATTAGCCTGACATGGAGCAGGTTTGTGCAAAAGCTAATGTTGTCATAGTAACCAGATATGGCTTCCTTCATGGACTTGGGGAAGGGGGTTAGAGTATCTCACTGGTGCATTAGGGAAATGAAAAGCTTTTGTCATGAACTGTGTTACCTTCAAAGACCTGCCAGACTGAAGTACCTTAGTAGGCAACATGTTAAGGGTACTGAGTAATCATTTGATGTCACCCTGCCTCCACATATACATGGCAGGCCATCTTTTGTCTGTTGTAAACACACCCTTTGTCACACTTACTTTCATTCAGTCATACATTTCAACAACAGCACCAGAAGACCAAAAAAAAAAAAAAAACATTACTACTACCATTTAAGACAACTACTGTTTGTTAGCTAGATCTGTGAAGATGATTTCTTATGATCTGTCCCTATGAGTTGTACTGCTTTTAATCAAAGACCTTATTCTCTATGCAGACTGTTTGAATGACCTTTGCCTGCAGTTTGCTAATCATATCTTCTTGCTTTTTTTTTTTTTTTTTTTTTATACCTTCCACTGTAATAACCCATGCTACACTATCTCAGGCTTCACACAGCAGCTACATAGCCCTGCTTGGTGCAAACTGAGCTGCAGGAACAGAACTCTTCTTAAACACTTCCACCAATAACCTTCAGCTGTACACACACTAATGAGCTCCAACTCTTCATTGAGCAGACGAGTCTGGCTTCCTGAAGTCACTAAGGTGAACGAATCTTCCAGTGTTTCCTACAAAATTAACACATGGAAGCCAAACCACTGAATTTCCCAACAGCCAACTTCAAAATATAGAGTTGTAGGTTTGTGTTATGTTTCATCTGTCTGTGAATTGTGAATCGGATGGATGTGCATCCTATGAGTCAGTGAATCAAGGCAATGATTCATTCCTCTCTGGTTCAGTGAATCAGATGAGTCAATGAGTTTAATGAGTCTGAATCATTTGGTCAGCTGGAGATTTCCAGTGTTTGGGGTGGGTGTGAAAGTAATTCTTCTACACACAGTCATATCAGAACATTATAAATTAACACAAATAGCAACAATCATTGGCTATTTTACTCAAGCTGTTTGTTGGCCACCTGATCTCACTGCACATTTGGGCAAATGTGAATGAATCATTCAACTGAAATGACTTGACTCATTGAAAGTACCTTAATCTTCGAATTTAAACCCTGAGATTTCCCTGAGGTACATAAAATGTGTAGTGAATGCTATACCCTGTGATCAGCTTGCCAATTTTTATGGACCACCTACTGTATGTAATGTCATAGGTTTTTTTTTTCTTTTTCTTTTTCCCACAAAGCTTAAGGCTTTTGATTTATTATTTTTGTCTGAAAGTTAGAACTTGTTGAAAGTTTAGATCCTGCCACAATAAAACCTCTGCTCCTGATACATGACACTGTCTTTTATTTTATTTATTTATTTTTTTGTGTTTGTTATCTCAAGCTAATAGGGATTCTCAAACAATCACTACAAATGCTCTTGTATTTAATTTAATTTAATTTAATAACTAAATTATGGCATGAGTTCCTAATGCTGTATTTGAAGGCCTGCCTGATGTTAGTGCACTTTAATCCAATAAAAATCACAGTAGTGAAGAGTGAAAAGCACATGGTTTCATTACTGTCTTATCAAATACATTCAGAGTCAATAGACAGTTCATTTCCTTGGGTATAGTCCCAAGGTGGTATAGTCAGGGTACTGAGTTACTCTAGTGTTCATCATAAGCCTTGTGCCACTATGCCATAATCATATGAGGAGTGGTAGGCTGTATACCAGGAAATATCAGGAAAATAAAACTGTTTGATGCATGTATATAACCCTGTGAATAGAGTGCACTCTGAATGAAAATAGGCTACTCAATGGCCTTGTCAAATTTACAATATATGACCAAAAGTATGTGGACACCTGACCATCACACTCATATGTGCTTGTTGAACATCCCATTCCAGATTTAGTCTCCTTCCTACTGTTATAATAAGCTCCACTCTTCTGGGAAGGCTTTCCACTAGATGTTGGAGCGTGGCTGTGGGGATTTGTGATCATTCAGCTACAAGAGCATTAGTGAGATCAGACACTGATGTTGGTGAGGAGGTCTGGGGTTCAGTTGGTGTTCCAGTTCATCCCAAAGGTGTTCAGTGGGGTTGAGGTCAGGGCTCTGTGCAGGACACTCGAGTTCTTCCACTCCAACCTTCACACACCATGTCTTCATGGAGCTCGCTTTGTGCACAGGGGCATCGTCATGCTGGAACAGGTTTGGGCCTCTTAGTTCCAGTGAAGGGAAATTGTAAAGCTATAGCATACAAAGACATCCTATACGATTGTGTGCTTCCAGCTTTGTGGCAACAGTTTGGGGAAGGAACACATATGGGCGTTGGTACTCTATTTCGTAAAATACACTATATGGCGAAATGTTTGTGGACATCTGACCACGTTCTTAAGTTCTCTAAATGACTTACATTGCTGCATTTAAGGTACACAATCACAATGTATCAGGTATTTTTTTTATTTTTCTTTGTATTTATTTACCTTATGTCCAAACCTGAGTATTTCAAAGAGTAAACAACAGAACCTGAACTAATGCATGAGGAGACAACTGATAAGGCACAACATGATTTCTGGAAATTGAATGAATTTGAATTATTGCTTACACTGTCATTATAAACCTAGCATAAAAACTTCAGCACATATCTTTTCCAGTGTTTTTTTTTTTTTTTTTTTTTTTTTAAATTTGCACATCATTGCTGGATAAAGGTTAGTGACTACTTACAAAGGATGTCCTTTGTTAGAAAAAGTGCTAAAAGTACCCAAATATATGGTCAGGCATTCTTAAAGCTGATGAGATAGTCAGGGTACGCCCCTGCATCACAGAACACAACGAAGATGAATGGGTTTTGCAAATCGTCCACAGCACAGTCATGTAGCCCAGCACGGGGATCTTTTGGGTTCAGAGGGTCTGGCTCCTTCATTCCTTTTCGACTTTTACATGGTGACCCGGTCACGACTCTAGCCCTGTAGATATACTTCAGTCCATTCTCATCTGGGTTTGAATACTGGTCATAGCAGGAGTACCAAGCTTCTTTGGCGAAGTACGTGCCATCACCATGAGCGACAGCTTAAAAAGAAGAGCGAATAAAGTTCAGTGCTATGGACCAAATACTACACAGGGTGTTTAGAATGTAAGACAACTTATGACATACCATTTCTCCCACAGAAGCTCCTGTTGAAGCCATTCCTATTGATTTTCTGACAAATGTCTTTGGTAGTGCCATGATAGAGAATCTGCTCGTTTTTCTGCTTGGGGTATTTTTTGTCCACCGCTTGCTTCAACACAAAGTATCTTTGCCATTGCGGCTGACTCTGAATTCTGCGGATCTAAGGATTAATGCATTTATTGATAATTATTCACAACATAGCAAGTGTAACTACAAATCTGACCAAAAAGTCTTTATACCTGCACCACTTGGACAGGAGCTATGTCATCATGTTGGCTTGAGCGTAAAAAGTCATTCTCCAACTTCTTGTATTCTTCTGAATTTGGAGACAGAACAACTATTTCCAGATCACTTCCATCCATTTTGGTCCAGGTTGGTGGAGGTTGAATGATAGCTGAAAAACAAAAAAGTGCTCAATAGTCCTGCCATAATGTGTTAATTAATGCCTTAAGCTATTGCTGCAGTATCTTAAAATCACACGTAGTTTTAAAAGTTCAGTAAACTCCAAGTGCTTGCAGAAAAAGTACAAGCTTGCAGAAACTTAAGATTATTACCCGTGTCTGAGTCAGCAAACAGGGATCTCTTGACTTTACAGGTCTTCCCCTTGGTGTTTACCCGTTTCATCTCCTTGAAATCCACTGTAAAGGTTTCCCCATTCTCCTGGTAGCTGAATTTTTCATCTTTCTTGTGAAAAGCTAACTCCAGTTCATAGCTAATGCTGGAGTTCAGTGGCAGCCAAGTCTCTTCTTCTGCTACCTCCCAGCGCAATGTTTTGCTCAGCCTCCTTTCTTCACCTTCTCGGAATTCCCTGTCCCGGGCCGCCTGGAGGAACTTGTTGATGTTTAGAACAGTGTCTAAAACATCATCCTTCTTCCCTGACACAATCAATTTGTCCGCTGCAGCCACAAGAACATGCACTTGGTTGTTTTGGCTGAGCTCCACAATCGCCTTGTTGTCAGCTTCAGGAAAGTTGGCTAGATGGCTGGACTGAACATCCATGCTAGTACATTCTTCTGAAACTAGATCATCCAGTAACTTTATGACCTTTGCAATGTCAGTAGAAGATGTTCCATATACCTCTACATTTGTGACTGGGAAAGTCACTGCAGCTGTTTCAGTAGCGAGACACAATTTTGACTTGGACGAATCTGATGTTTGCTGAGTTGGATTGGGGACAGTTACTGTATAGAATGCACAAAATAGAGCATTGTTGGTAAAAAACCCTTAAATGTCACATTGCATATTGCATCAAGTGTCTCAATAGTCAAAGTATCCAGTCCAAAGTTTACCTGCAGAGGGTTTTCGAGAAATCCTTTTGAACTTCTTCATGGCATCCTCAAAGTCTGATAACATTGTACTTTGGAAAATCACAATATGGACGGTTTTTAAAAATACTGGTGAGTCAATAGAAATATTTGCCAGCGCATCCATCATGGCATTTGCTACTTGAGCTGCTGCCAGGTTTCCTGCTCCTGGAGGAAAGCACACACACCACTTTTATTGAACTTTACTTGAATTTAATATAATGTTTTAAGTTTATATTAAGGCACTCATTCTAAGGTTAGCATTAGTATAGTAACAAATCATTCACAGGGACTTGTACAGTGGATGTTCTGCATCATCTAAGACTAACAATAAATGGATTTTAAAAAAAAGGAGAATGTATAATCATTAATATGGTGAAGTTTTCTGTTAGGAGACATTTGTTTAACATTTATGGAAGGAGTCTCTAGTGTCAGCACAAGTTTTTCTGGTTTCTCAGTAATATGACAAGCTACGCTTTTTTGTTTTATTAACTTCAAGACAGAGAAAAAGAGAGGCTAGTGAAGGAGAAACAACTGTTTATATTTGTTATAACTGATAACAGCAACTAAGCTGTCTTGTGGATGTTTCATAACATTAAATGCAACTATAAATGGTTAAAAAGTATGACGCTTTGTTCATTAATAAAGAAAAAATTGTAATCACTGGCAAACTGCTGTAGTATAAGAGTAATAAAACACATTGGACTGTGCTGTTATTGGAAAATAATCCAGTTCAGGGTCAAAACAGTTCACTCCGTTTTGTATCGGGCCACATCACAAAAACCCGTTGTGGATTATTTTCCTATGAACCATGTCCACAACATGTCATATTTTATTGCTGCTCCTGAATTACATTTAGTAGAAACAGCATTGTTGTGCTTACCAGTTCCAAGAGCAGGGAATGAAACAGACTGAATCTTGTTTTCCTCACACTTCTTCAGAACTTTATACATGCAGTTTGTGATCTCTTTCTCCTTGGTCTGACCAACCATATGGACAATGTGCTTAACTGGAAGTTTTCCAGCTGTTGTGAGAACCACGCCATCACCGGGTTGAACACCTTTTACCCAGGGACAAAAATGATCACAACCTCTCATCAACAATCATGACCAAAGCAGAGTTAATATATAGGCCACAGCTTTATTTGCCTTTAAAGGCTGGTACAGTTAAAGCTATTTAGAGTTTCTGAATGTAGAAGATTGAACTTCATACCTAATTTTGTGCACTCATCCACAACAGTCTTTCCGGCTGCTTTGAGAATAGCTCCTGATACACCTGAAAGCAATAAATTACAGGATTGTGATATGTCTATATATATGTCTCGCCATTTAAGGCCTTGGTCAGAACCCCTGCATGTAAACACATAAATAATATATACTGACATGTACAATAAATGTGTAAATATGTGTGTATATGTGTACCTGAGCTTAGATTAAGGCTGGTATTAGTGCTGCTGACTATTGCGTCTGTCGTCTCTTTCGTGATGTCACCACAAAACACTTTAACTTTGATTGTGCCAATGTTTGCTTCGAAGCTGTTTCCTGTATATAAAGTCGATTTTACTATCTCATAAAATGTGAAATATTTTCTTGCACTTATTTCTTGCACTCTTACCACTAAAGTCATCCTCTTCTTCCGAGGACAAACTATCTTCTGAGCCATAATAATATTCATCATCTTCATCCTCATATATTTCAGCGTAGTCAATGTTCTGCTAATATTGTTAACATTTGTATATTTAAGACTGGTGTGTCACTATACATTCAATATGTAAATACTGACATATGGCCAAAAGTATGTGGACACCTGACCATCACACTCATATGTACTTGGTGAACATCTCATTCCAGATTTATTCCCCCCTTTGCTGTTATAATAAGCTCCACTCTTCTGGGAAGGCTTTCCACTAGATGTTGGAGCGTGGCTGTGGGGATTTGTGATCATTCAGCTACAAGAGCATTAGCGAGATCAGACACTGATGTTGGTGAGGAGGTCTGGGGTTCAGTCGGTGTTCCAGTTCATCCCAAAGGTGTTCAGTGGGGTTGAGGTCAGGGCTCTGTGCAGGACACTCGAGTTCTTCCACTCCAACCTTCACACACCATGTCTTCATGGAGCTCGCTTTGTGCACAGGGGCATTGTCATGCTGGAACAGGTTTGGGCCTCTTAGTTCCAGTGAAGGGAAATTGTAAAGCTACAGCATACAAAGACATTCTATACAACTGTGTGCTTCCAGCTTTGTGGCAACAGTTTGAGGGAAGAACCATATATGGGTGTGATGGTCAGGTGTCCACAAACTTTTGGCCACATAGTGTATGTAAATGTTTTCTACCTGGGAGTTTGCAGTCCATTGATTCAGCCCTTGCTGAAAATCTTTCAGAACTTCATCTCGGTCAATGACAACATAAATGAGTTTAATGGCAGTGGAGGAACGTTGAGACAAGTGGTCATGAAAGCCTTGTAGCATACCAGTAATGGCATCCACATTATTAATACCACCTCCACCTTTAGGAGAATGAAATCAGATGAGAAATTTATCTATGATTATATAAAAATTTTTTTGAACATATTTGAACAATTTCATGCATACCGGTGCCAACAGCAGGGAAGGAAATGGTGCTGATCTGCATCTCCTCACATCTCTCCAATACTTTCTTTACCCGTAACTTTGCCTCTGCAATGGAGTGGGGTCCCTTCATGTGAATGATGAAATCACATTGCAAATTTCCACCACTGGTCACTGCAGCTGTATCACCCTGAAGTGGACCTTAAAAGACAAACAGTAAGCCAAAAGTAAGGCACACCAATGACACACATAAGATCAGACTTTACGTATTTGCATATATACTGTACATGAAGTACTTAATTTTTTTATACTTATGAATTTTCATATATACTGTACAGGAAGTATTTCATTTTTTTATACTTTGTGAACAGTGTAAACAATTTGTGTGGAATAATGTTAAATTTGTGTATACAGTTTGTTGGGATCATCAGGAACTGACCATGTTTGTGACATTCCTGTTGAACAGAGGGTCCAGCAGCTCTGAAAATGGCCCCTGAGACTCCTGCACAAAAGGTGACATTTTAAAACAAAACAAAAGGATAATATTTTATTCAGTTGGAATGTAGTAAAGATAAGAATTTTATAAAAGAGTGAACTTGAACTTTTACTTTGGGGCATATTAAACAAGTTCCTCCAAAAGCCTTTCTCATACACCAGTATTCCTCAAAAGGTTTCTGTCCAAAGGATCCACTTCTGTTGCATTACTAAAATCTTTGTATTGATATAATAGAGTATCTGACTGTTGGTCAAATCTTTTTGGTTGGCAAATTTGAGTGCCAGTCCCATATTGTCAGAATATACACTATGAGTATAGATATAGGAAATCATAAGTATAAATCATAATGACACACCTACTGTCAAGTTCATTCGGTCATTGGTGGTGTTGACAATACAACGGACAGATTCGTTGGTGATGTTCCCCTTCTTTATCTCAATCCACACACCTGCAATTTTGACTATTGGGAGAAAAAAAAATTATTTCCACTGTAAAACAATTAACCACTATAGAAAATAAATCATAATTCCTAAAAATACTTTTGTGATTTATGTTTCCATGACTGTGAAGGACAGTTTCCATTATACCGTACCTTTATTTGCAGGCGTACTGGTAGGTGCAGTCTAAAAGAAAGAAAAGAACAAAATCAATGATTTACTAAGTACAAAAACAAACAATACTACAACCATAAAATGGCACTACTACACATGAATGTAAGCATTAACCTTGCTGTTCCTCTCCTTGAAATAGTTGCAGTATGCGTCTAAAACCTTCTGGTCAATTACCAGCACAGTTATTTTCTGGAGGCTGGATGATGTTGACTGAGTCAAATGGTTTTCCACTCCAGCCAAAATAGCCTTGATGGAGTCATTTGCTCCAATACCACCTCTCCCTGTGAAAATATTTAAATTAATTAAATATATTTTATATTCATCTGCTACATCTGTTGCTTTTGAATGATTGTGGTCTCACCTGTGCCAATTGCAGGGATGGCTACTGTGGCAGCCATTGTAGTTTCACAGAGTTTCAGTACTTTCTCCACAGAGGTAGTAATATCAGCAGCATTATTGGGCCCAACCATCTGAGCAATATGCTTACATGAAAGTTTACCTCCGCTTGTCAATACCACTCCATTCTGTTTCTGATGACCTGCAAAATTATACAATAATACATCAAATACTCAGGGACTGAGCACAACATGGATATAGCACTTTGCTATGGTAAATCAGCAGGAATTTGAACTGGCATATATGCTTATTGATTACCATGATTTTTGCATTCTTTGACAACTGATTTTCCAGCTGCCCTCAAAATTGCACCAGACACACCTAAACAAATTAAAATGACATGCATAAAATACATGACAGACATACCATTAATAGTACACAGTGATCCATTATATAAAGTTAACAGTTTGGCACATTATCCATGTCACACATCTGTACACCAGAGGTCTCAGCTACTGAAATTCTAGTTTTGCCAGTACTAACTATCAGGTGTAGCATATTCACAACACCACGCTTAGGAAAAGAGGGTTGCATGTAGCACCTAAAAAAAGTTCTTCGGTATGTCCCTCTAGGAGAACCAATCAAAGCTTCTATGTAGTGCATAGAAGTGCAGCCACTAAGACTCACTAGTAAGAGAAATTTATTGCCATTTTTTTGCTTAGTAATAGGCTAAACAACTCAGGAAAAAGGGCAAAATGACCCATACTTGGGGAAAAATGAATTCATTTTTGGGTGGTTGAAAAAAATGAATGAATTCATGAAAAGGATGAATCTGACCACAACAGCGTGTGGTATATGTCACATTATCACGCTTCTAGTCTAGTGCTGCAGTCAAGGCAAAGTTGCAACTTGTAATTCTACACCTACAACCAGTAAAAGCCACTGAAAAAGCCCCCTCAACTTGCAATTAGTACTTGTCAGCTTCCCGTAGTATTCTCAGCTACCAGTTCCTTCCCTGTTCATGGAATGATGCCAAATCAACATGGCCGCGCAGTGTAAAGTGAACAGTGTAAAGTACCACTTCTCTACTTTTAACTAATCTCTACTTTTATCTACTTTACTTTTAGCAGTATTGGATTTAGATCAGTTAATATACACACAGTACTTGCGTAAATCAATAACACTGACTGTACTTATCACTGTTCTGAGAAGGGGATCTTCGAGTTATCATTAATGGTAGTCGGAAATTTCAGTCCAAATTTTAGATGAATGTTTGAAATTCACTATAGTAGAACAGAACAAATGGCCGCTCAGACCTGTATCTGTAAAAGTGCACTTAAAGTATCTTTTTATGAGCATCATGTGCTCTGACCATGTTTTTTTTTTTCCACTTCGCATGTTGAATGTGGCATGGTAGGAAATGACATTATTGCAACTTTCTAATTACATGACTCCACAAATGCAGCATAGTTTCAAAAAATGGTGGTGACTGGTCCCAAGCATAATTATGTCTATGGTTACACAGTTCATTTTAAGGTGAGATTCTATGCTATGTGCAGTTTTCTTATGCCCTGTGTTCTAACTACATGAAGACTGGAAATGTTGAAAATTATGACAAGTTTGCAGTTTTAAGCTGTTGCCACTGTCCAATTAGTCCCACTTCCAGTTCCTAATGTTTACTGATGGATATACTAGTTGGTCACTTTCTGCATGCAGCATTAGCACCTGAATAGGGTTACCTTGCAACCATATCTACTCACACTAAAATCGTACAGTGTAACCATGGTTTTATTCGCCAAGCATGATCAAGCTACCAAATTTTATCTACTCTAGTCTGCTGTAGTTGGCCTACTCTACCTGTCTTCTTTTCTGATTTTTTGTACTGTAATTAACAACTGTTGCTGTATTAGATTTGTGTACCAACCATAATACAACAGGAATCTGGAATCTGATTTCAGGTATCTGATTTCAGGTATCTGATTTCAGGAATTTGATTTCTCCTCACACCTCACCCCAGATTTCTCTCAAATGCAGTAACATATGCACAAAAGAAGCTTAACATACCTGTGTCAAGATCCAAGGCTTTGTTGTTGGAATTAACAATGACATCCACTGTTTCATTGGTGATATCACCTTTTTTGAGAGACACTACCACTCCATGAACAATTACTGTTTATAACCATATGTGTGAAGAAGAAAAAAAAAATTAAACACTGTAGAGTCTCTGACAAATAGTTATATTTGATATTATAATAACAAAAGGGTACCTTCTGTGTCTGATGCTTGTTTCAGATTTAGAGATTTTGGTTGGTCTTGAGTGGTAGTGTTTGTTGGAGTGACAGATGCTTTTGTATTAGAAAAACCCTGGTGACAGGAGAGGAGAATTACGATAGTTGGACCTTTTAACTACGATGTCCAAGTAACATGAATGGTGGAAAAAAAAAGTACACATACCAGTTGAGCAATGATGTTGTTGAACTCCTCCAGTATCTTCACATCAGAATCTACCACAAATATGTTCTTTATACTCTTTGGGGAATTTTGTTGATCATTACTGAACTGCAGTACTGCTTCTCTGATTGCCATGCAACTTTCTTTGGTGGAGAACCCGAAAGTTTCACATCCTATTGCCGACATTGCAATAGAAGTATCATTTCTAGATTCTGCTTTCTGGAGGCTATTAAGAATAGCTGATTTCAGATAATGAGATTCCAAAGTGAACTGTTGACCACTCTGGGGCAACACAGTATAAATAAGGCTGTTGGCATTGAGATTTCCTGGGTCACTGAGGACCACTTCCCCAGCAAGTAAAGTTTGCTTTTCTTTCTGGAGTCTGCTGCACACTGCTTGAATATCCGAACCTGCGACTTGAAGAAACCTTTGAGCAACAGGATTGTCAAAAGCTAGTTTGCTACTCATAGGACAAATCAAAGCATCAGCTGGAAAGTGCTGCAGATCACCCTCTGTAACTGTTAAAGTGATGGAACTATTTACTTGGTGGCTGTATCTTCTTGAAGGGCCAGTCTTGTGAGTTGAAATGTAAGCCTTGCAACACCACTCCTTGGCTTTGGCCTGAATGTTGGCTTCATGCTTGAGTATGACCTTAGATTCTCCTGCTTTGGAATAAGTTTTCTTCTCAGTGAAAATGGAGGATATATGCCTTTTCACAACAGTTACTACATCCTGGAGTTTTTCTTTTGATGTTGTAACCTTCAGACATGGAGAATTCATTGTTCTGCAACATCGAATGGTTATGCCAAGTTTTCGGATTTCTGGAATTTCTGACAATTTCAGGCAAGAGTCAACAAACCCCAACTCCTGAAAAGATTTTAGATGGATATATTCAGTTGCTGGTGTCTTGTTCTCCAGATAATCCTTGACCTTTTTTGAAAGATTTGCCACCACTTGAGCAAATCCGCAGATTAAAATCTGTGCCTCTGAAGGTATGATGTTAACATTCTGTGAATCATGACTTAAATCCACTTTAATTTGGTTCAAAAAGTTCACCCAGTTTTCAGAGTTAGTTACTGTGCTTGCATCAGGAGTAAGATGAATGACCTCCTCTTGTAGGATCTTTTTTACTTTGTCTTCGGCTGCTTTGATGTATTCTTTCTCTGCAACAATCCCAAGAACCACTCCATCATTTTGAAATAAAGCTGGTATATGTCTTGTTACAAAATGGTTTTGTTCAAATTTCTTTAGATCCAAAGACTTCAGAAACTGAAGCAAATGGGCCGAGATGTTCAGCTGTTGAAAGATAACATTCTCCTGTGCTTGCTTGATGACCCTTTCAGCAGTACTTACACAGTCCCTCAAACCTTGCAGGCGAAAAGTCAGGTTAGTTTCATTTTTTTTTAATGTTACATTTTGAAGTTTGGCATGTACACGTTTTTCTACCAACTCTAGTGTCTCTTTTGATTCAAACCGAATCACTTTTTCAACAGTGTTCCTTTCCACTTCTAATTCTGCAGTTGCGTCCTTAAGAAGGTTCTGAATCTTGTCCAAGACGGTAGTGACTTCTGTTTTTAGGCCAACTATTGCAATTTTGGTTTCCATATAGGTGACCTCAACATCAGAATTGACAAATTCAAGGCAATCACGCTCTACCCTTTTCCAGGTCTCGACTTCAACTGGCAACTCAGCTGTGCTGTAGCTACTCAGAAGGGTTTGTGCTTCTCTTTGGGCTTTACTTTCCCAAGTTGCTCCTAGTCGAACAGCAGCTAAAGACTCTTTGTCCATAGCCATCTCAAGTGCAATCTCTCCAGGGGATGTGGTCTTGTCAAAAATTACATTAGCATGAACTACCCTTAGTTGACTCTCAAAATCATTTTTGCACTTTTTGTTTTTTTCAATGAAACTTCTGACTGCCTTATCAACAGGAATAATCATATTAGTGGATATATTGGACCACACTGGCATTTCTCCTGTCAAAGCCTTCTGAAGACTCGAGTAAAAAAGTGAAGTGCTAAGGTCTGTGCCACAAAGATGATGTTTCTGCATCACCACTTCTTGTGCCACTATTGTAGGAGAAGAAGAATGCAGAAGAACTTCTGGTCACCATCTTAAATGTCTGTATCAAATTAACTTATTCCAAATGTCGTGATATATAAAAGTGTCAAATAAATAATTTTACAGTAAGTTCACACAGTGGCATAATAAAAATGAGTTTAGTATGCTTCAAAGTACTTTATGATACAAAGATATTTGGAAAACCTACCATGACAGTCTTGAAAGGATATGACCACACTCTTTTGTTTGTTGACCCAGATTAAAGACTTGATGTCACCTCCACCACTCTTTTTGTTGTTTTCAAAGTAGAAGGTAAGAGCTTCTTCTGTAAGTTTGCTCATATCCCCCTGTACCAGAACTGAATCTGTGAACTCTAAGTGAGTGGCTTCAATCTCCATGCCATTCAGGTTTTTGGCTGCACACTTCTCAATGAAAGATTTTGAATCTGGAAAAATAAAAGGTAAAAATTATATTTATTTCTTCAATTGGATTGTAATGTGTAAGGGATTTTGCTGGATTTCTCATAACCTCCTGCGACCACATATCTTCATATGATGACATTCAGCATCCCTGTGACCTATAGATAATTCTTCTCAAGGTAGAACCAACATCTTTAAACAAAAACATATTTTCTTGCCATCTAGTCTTATCAGTAGTGTAGTCCCGGTCTTGGATTTTAAAAAAGACAGTCAACCTCTGTAAACTTGTTTTATAACTGACATGGTTTATTCATTTTCCTTCTACAGGGCCTGGGTGTGGCCTGGATATAGCTCTGACTGGAGCTGACAAAGGGGAATCTTTTTAAGGTGCTCAGTTTTCCTCAACTAGCTACTCTCAGTTTGGAGGAGCAGCACCTCTACTTTGACACTCTCCTAAATTGATGAGCTCCTCATCACAGAGACTAAGCCCAGAAAATTGTCAGGTCTCTCCCCCAGCTAATGGGAGCATCCTATGTTTGAGTGTTTGTTGGTGATCCACTGTAGATGGTGCCAAGAGAACATCATTTGCAAGTGACGGTGATGTTACCTCTACTCCTCTACCCCATTCCCCCAACTGGATTGGATTAGGATGCTCCCATGACCCCTTATAAAGCTGTGCAAGAGTGAAGAGCTAATCCACTCTTCTGCAGCCTGGGCAAAACCTCCCAAATCCTAGGTTCCTCCTGAATCCTATTTTAAACTATTCAGTCTACATTTAAAAACAAT
Source organism: Pangasianodon hypophthalmus (assembly GCF_027358585.1). Lineage (NCBI taxonomy): Eukaryota > Metazoa > Chordata > Actinopteri > Siluriformes > Pangasiidae > Pangasianodon > Pangasianodon hypophthalmus. The sequence goes on along the minus strand of NC_069714.1, from coordinate 5,356,989 downwards.
AACTGTTGACCAAAGTACCATACAATTAAAGCAAATAAAAAAGGTAAGAATACTACATTTAAACAGATTCAAAAGCTGAAAGACTTAACATGGAGTGGCAACTTATTCCCAAGCCTAGCTCCTGCAACTGAAAAGGCTCTATCACCCTTGACTTTTAATCGTGATCTAGGGACCAAGATCTCCTACAAGTGTCTCCAACCTTTTTATACATGATGACAGAATGAGGCTCAGTGTTGTTATTCTCCCCAGTGAGCCTCTTCAGATATTAACTGATGGAGTGATGATAATTGTGAAATGAGTGCTGTGCAGAAAAAATGCAATGCTTAAGAAAACTTTTTATGTTTTAAAAAATATTGTGCCCAGTCAGAAATCCCCTGATCATTAGTTAATTGGAAACAGAGCAGAATTTGGTAAAACTTATAGAAAACTGTTTATTTTGGCTCCTGAACTCACCTATGTCTTCCTTGAACGTGACCACAATTCTCTCATCATCTACTATCTCCCAGGTGTGTGCTGCCTTTTGACTGCAGCTCCCAATGAACATGGTAATTAATTTGCATTTGCAGCTGTCTTTAAACCCAGTTAGGATGAAGCGCAGAGGGTCCCACTGCTCTGAAACACATGCTTCATTACACAACTCCACCTTCAGCCCGAATTCATGTTTCTTCTGGCCCAGAATAGTCAATAAATCTAAAGAAAAGCATCAACATTTTTAGGGTCTGTGGTGTATTGCTGTTATTATAATTCATTTTTACTGTATTTCATTGTATGTGATTCACAGTTTCTGTGTGATCTTAAGCAACAGTAAGTTTTGGATTGCTCTGTTCAAGATATAAAGAGATAAAAAAGGGTTAAAATTTACCTGACTGATTGGCTACTTTTAGGATCCACTTGTTTTTTCCATATTTTTTGATTTCAGCCTTCTCTGTAAACTGTTCAAAGTACAATGTAAGAATATCTTTATCAACTGACTCCATGGTGCTGATAAGCAGGTCTTTGGTTTTTGAGTGCTCTTCATTTCCTGAAACACAGAAATCATTTCATGATGGACTTATTTATCAGCCTACTTTTATAGCCTTTATGTAGCACATCATTAAACTTTACATATTATGAAGTGAATTGCAGTACCTTTTTGAGCTTTAGAGCCAGACGTCTTATATTATATGTAAAATACAAAAAAATACACAAAACAAATAGATTAGGCCTCTTAACCACATGATGAGCCTAATGAGTAAATAAGTATAACCATGTAATGATTAAATAAACAGAACCACTTCCTCATTCTTCACGTTTACAAGAAGAGTCTCAATATTACTTTAAAGCCCTCAGAGTAATGCACACACAGGCCTAACTGGAACAACAAGAACAGAAATGCTTCTGAAGATCATGAGCAGCCCTGACGCAAAACACCAGCTATTGGTTGCACTGGTTGCAGAGTTAAAACAAAAACAAAAACAAAAAACTCACCTGTCCACCTGCAGTGGCTTGCGAAGATCTGACTTGTTCAAGAGTTTCTATCTTTGGTCTTGGTAAAAGAGGCGGTTTCACCTTTTGTTTCTTGACATTCAAGGGTTTCACTGTCAGTTCAACAACTCCCTGGGCTTTGAAATCAATTTTGTGTGTTCCTTGTTTAAGGACATTGTTTAAATCTGGAGTTTCAAAAAAAGAAAGGCATTTAATTTCCCCCCAAATTAAAGCAAAGTAATTAATGTAAGCGCAAAAAGACATAAAAGAGAATACAGACATACGGGAGACATAATTATATCATAATTATTTACTGCTTTAGCATTTCTAAACTATTAATTTCCACATTTATAACCAGTAAATAACTGTAACAAATTAAGTGATGATTTGTTTAAATGTAATTTAAATAACCAGATTGTATAAATCTATGTATAGTCAGGATTATAGGTTCTGATTATACCATGGTTATAGTTTAAGTGCAGACAAAGCAGAATTTTTAGGTCAATTCATAAATTTGCTGGTCGTACATACATAAATAACTTATGGAAGTTTTTATTAAATGATCATGCCTATTCCTATGCCTATTAAAAATAAACCCACATACTGGAAATTGGCATAAATTTAATCATGTTAGGCTGCTAAATATTTATGGACTGAGCTCAGTCACTGGGTGTAACTCTCAGAAATCCCCCATTCAGTTTCACTTAAGTCCTGAAATGAACAAGAACATATTTACTTCATATTGTGAATGGATTTTTAGTCATGAATGGAATACGTACTGATTAATACTTGCTAGTCAGTCAACATTTAAACAAACATTAACATTATTTAAAACAGTTGGTGTTGTACTTGTGGTTTATTGGTGCTAAAGTGCAATACCTGGCTAGTTTACCGTAAACCACTGCAGGAAGTGTTGAGCAGTAAAAGGTGTAGTGTTTCTGGATATGCAAATAATCAAATGCAACATAGTTTATGTGTTTATCTACTTGGAGTTCTTAATTATAGTCCATCTACCCATTTTCTGTACTGCTTATCCTACACAGGGTCACTGGGTAGCCTAGAGCCTGTCCTAGGGGAGACTTGGGGCACACCCTGGATGGGGTGTAGAGCACAATCGCACACACTATGGACAATTTAGAAATGCCAATCAGCCTACAAGGCCTGTCTTTGGACTGAGGAGGGAAACCAGGGTATCCAGAGAGTGTCCCCAGGGCATGGGAAGAGCATGCAGGTGCCACGCACAGAGGTGGGACTTGAACCCTGAGCCCTCCACATGCGGGGCAAGCGTGCTAACCACTAAGCCACCATGGCCCCCCCCTTAATGATAGTCCTAATATTAAAATGAATTGTAATTGGGTACCTGTTTCTTGGAGGTAGGTGAGCAGGGCTTTCCGCTTGTCCTCGGGATGTGCTCGGATGTGCATGACCTCTCCGCCAGATTTCCTCTTGTTTTTAAAATAAAGCTCTAGTTTGGTTCTCACCAGGTCTAAATCCCCTGGTAGACCCTCAAGAACCAGCGTTTTGTCGTCCATTGCTGTGAAAGTAGCGCAAGAGCTGAGCTGATAGACGCGTCATTGAAGTAAATCAGCAAAGTGAGAAAGTTAAAGGGGAAAGCCCGAGTTTTTTATACACACCAACTGCTAGCGTTGCTTTCAGTTTCGCTTCAGGGCGCTGAGCTTGACTTCCGCGAATCCTTTCACCTTCTCATACTGACAATACAGTGAAGTGAACATTATTTCGAAATATTTCCTCTGTTAAGGTTGTGTGTGTGTGTTTTTTTTTTTAAAGAGTTAGTTCCCATCATGTCGTCTATGGAGGAGCAGATAAACGGAGAGGTAAGCTCAAGTGCTTGCTTGTAGAGTGAAAACAGCTTCAGGTTGCTTAGAGCTCGAAAACAACGACCAAGCGACAACAAACCTTAATATTTGTATTTATATTTAGTTTATGTGGTCATTCTTTTGATAGTAGACAGTAGATATAATCCATAAAGTGTATATTTTTTGGTTTCTAGGTCGTTTAACATAGTCGTTTGTTAGCCTTTAATAGCTTTGTAATGGTGGAACGCCTGAGGTGATTTTTACTTGGCTTATACACTGTTTTGATAGTAGATAGTATACTGTAGGTATTTCACTATATAGTCAGTAATGTCACTAATGCAAACTTGTTGATAAGTAGCCTAGTTTTTAAGAAAATATCACAACAATAAGGCAGTTAGAAATTCTCAAACATTTATTGATTAACCCAGTAATTAGGAAGCTGAAAAATAGCCTAGCATCTGGCAAAGATGCTCTGCTGCCATTTTGTTTTGTTAGCTGGTCAGACCAAACTACACTTTCTTCTTCTTCTCCTTCTCCTTCTTCTTCTCATTATTATTATTATTATTATTATTAGCAGGTATATTTTCTTTATAATGAGTTTCTTTTGAGCCAAAAACATGAAAACAATTGCTCTTCTTCCATTTTGTCACTCAGTCAGTCACATTTATTTATAAAGTACATTTAAAACCAGAAACCTGCTGACCAAAGTGCCTTACAATTAAAGCAAATAAAAATAAAGTAAGAACACTACATTTAAACAGATTCAAAAGCTGAAACAAAGAGGTGTGTTTTGAGACGTGATTTAAAAACCTCAAGAGCTGGTGAAGACTTAACATGGAGTGGCAACTTATTCCCAAGCCTAGCTCCTGCAACTGAAAAGGCTCTATCACCCTTCACTTTTAATGGTGATCTAGGGACCAAGATCTCCTACAAGTGTCTCCAACCTTTTTATACATGATGACAGAATGAGGCTCATTGTTGTTATTCTCCCCAGTGAGCCTCTCCAGATATTAACTGATGGAGTGATGATAATTGTGAAATGAGTGCTTTGCAGAAAAAATGCAATGCTTAAGAAAACTTGGTGAGAAAAATTGTGCCCAGTCAGAAATCCCCTGATCATTAGTTAATTGGAAACAGAGCCTAATTTTATAAAACTTATAGAAAACTGTTTATTTTGGCTCCTGAACTCACCTATGTCTTCCTTTGGGAACTGGCTAGTGGTTATGATGAGGTAAGTGTGTGAGAGATTTGGTGTTGTTTGGTTGTTTTGGTGGCCCATGTAAAGCCATGAGTTGTTTGGTAGCCTATAATACATTTGTAAAGGGGAAACACTTAATGTGGAACTCGATGCTTTATACTTAGTTTATTGGCTTATTTTTTTTAAGTCATGTCACTATATGCCAGTAGTTAGGACACTGTTTTAACACATTAAGGGTTAATTACTTTTCCCCTGTTGAAAAATTCAGCTTGGTCTGACCAGATACCGAAACACAGACCAAGCTGGACAAACTGATAAAGTGCTGGTAGAATGGAACGTTTCCGAACTAGCGCTACTAATGCAACCTTATTGACAAGTAGCCTAGTTTTTAAGAAAATAACACAACAGTAATGCAGTTACAAAATCCCAAACATTTATTGATAAATCCAGTAACTAGGAAGCTGGAAAATAGCCTAGCAGCTGGCAAAGATGCTCTGCCATTTTGTTTTGGCAGCTGGTAGCTGGGTTTCTTTTCTTTCTTTAAAATGAGTTTTTCTAGAGGCAAAAACATGAGAATTATTTCTTTTTTTTTCATTCTGCCCTTTGGGAAGTGGATAGTGGTTATTACAAGGTATGTGTATGAGAGATTTGGTGTCGTTTGGTTGTTGGAGATTTGGTGTCATGGCTTAACGTAAGCCATGTTTGCTTCAAAGCTTTAAAATTCTTTTTCTTTATTTATTATTTCTTTATCTATTAACCATTTCTTAACATGTTTGCCTTTCTACTGGTTTTCCAAGCAGCTTGTTCAACAGCCATCCAAAGACCAGCAGTTGAGTGATGCCAAGCAGGAGCTGGAGAAATGGAAAGTGCGTTTTCATCTACACTGCTTTTTCATTTAGCTTTTCCACCAAATTGGACCATTCGTTATGTTTGCATACTCAGAATTTAGTCATGTGTCCACTAGATTTGTGTGAATTCCGCTAGAGCAGTTTGTCAGTTATTTATAGTTTAATCAAGAAAGTTCCATGATATAAAAATAATTTAAATTAAAATTAATAAATTATGTAAATGACATTTTTAGTACAGAATCTATTTTAAATTATTAATTATCAACATTTTCAGAAATTCCTCTGTAATAAGCATCTAAATAGGGATAGGAAGGCACATGTAAAATTTCATGAATACTGAATACTGATTTTTGCTTCTGAACAGAGAAAACTGAAAGAAAAACAAGTTTAAAAATATAAATGATTTCATTTATTTCCACACTATTAGGTGTGGTGTATAAGATTTTTAAAAGGAAATTGACATGTATATCATAATGGCATATAAACTGAAATATATAATTAGGAAACAAGGTTTTTTTAGGGTTATAGGACATGGCAGAGCTAAAGCAGTGGTTGCGGGTGGAAAAAACTAGTGACATTAAATGTGAAATGCATTTTTTTTTTTACTACAGTTTAACAGTAGACATGTTACAGTTGCAAACTATTACCTGAAAATTGATGTGATTAATGTGACCAAAGTAATTTCTACCCGTAGTGTCTTAAAACAAGCTTGCTTGTGCTGCAGTTAACACACCAGATAACTAATAGCAATGTGACATTAAAAGTTATAATGACAAGAGATAAATATGTCAAGGTAAAAAC